>NC_138548.1:374121921-374649212 GCF_964273705.1 Natrix helvetica
GGAAATTGGGAAGAGAATCCCATTTCAATTCTGCCCAAAAAAGCAGAATGCCAAAATTAGATTTCCTCATAAAAATAGAATTGGATCTCAGCATTGATATCCTGTTCTTTGGTCTCCTTTTCTTTTTCTTTGAAGAACTTTTTTGGGGGAGCGGGGAATTGGGGAGTGTTTTTCCTACTATATTTTGGTAAATGCCCTGATTGCTTTTTGCCAGGTGCCTGAAGAGTGGCTTGGCTGTATAAGGCAGAAAAACCTCAGAAGAGGAAGAGAAGAGAGCCTAGGAAAAAAATGCACAATCTGGGCCCATTCAGCCACTCACCTGTCTTATTAACAGCCTCCATCTGGTAGGAGAGGCATTTCTGTAGCCACTCAAGGCAGTTATTCTCCAGGAAGAATTTGATTCTCTCAGACCTCGCTGGATCCTTCTCCCACTTCTCCTTGACCTTCTGGGCCTGGGGCTGAGCTGTCACCCATCTGAGGGTCTCCTTATCAAAGCTGATGAAGTCCTCCCCATTGTAGCCATAGTGCAAAAACCCTCCTTTGCTCCCGTCTTCCCTGAGTTCACAGGCCAAAACCACCTGCCAGGCGTGAAGACCTGAAATGCACAAAGATTGGTGAGAATAGTCCAGAGTTCCTCTCTATAGGGACTCCCCCACAATGACTGAAGTGTTTACTTCTCCCCATCCCACCAGGGGAGGGAAAACAGATCTTGCCTCCCCTCTTTCTCTCAAGGGTGGGAGGTCTTTTCTGTGATCTGGGGCTACACTTGGTCTTCTTGATGTGGGGCTGGAAGATCATGAAGACCTTGAGAGAGAAGATCTTGGGGAGGTGAGGCAGTTTTCTTTCCTTTGCAGGAAAGGATCTCCCATCCTCATGCTCCTTCCAGTCCTTGGTGGTCAAGAGTGGAAACAATATTGTTCCTTCTTGGGAAGGAGTGTCAATTACAAAAACGGACCTGGTGGCAGCCATTTTTCCATTTCTCAGTTGCCACACAGGAATGGGGGGGGGGGGGTTGGAATGTCACTCCAACCCAGACCATGGCACAAGTTCATGCCCAGAGGTGGAGAGGGAGAGGAGGAGAGCAAGAAGCTCTCCAATTAACATAATTGGACAATTGGCACTTGGGGAGGGAATTATTTACTCTTTTAATTATACTAAACCATGGGAAACATTTAGAGTTAGTTTTGCTTTCACCTGTGCCAATATGCTGTAGCCAATAAAGAAGTTATTTGAGGAAGGTTCTAGTCTCAGAATTATGATTTGCCTGGGTTCGTTTGTCGGAACTTTGGCACAGGGTTTATCTCAACCCCCTAAGCTCCCAGCCCCCCATTTTCTGCTCTTTTCCTGCTTGCTTCTTTTGCCATTAACCAAAGTGACAAGAGGTAGGAAAGTGAGATTTGAGGGAGAATTGGAACTTGAAGGCACTTCTGCCTCTGCTCACCTCCAGTCTGGGGGTTGAGTTCTGATAACCCCTCCAGATCAGCTCTGAATACCATCTCAGGTACCACAAACATCTTCGCCTCCTCCACCTCCATCCAGGACACCAGAGGAAACATCTTCCCAGTGGGAATGTCATATCGAGCGATGGGCTCATCATCCAGGAGGGCCATGGAGAGGAACTGGGGCAGCCTCTGGTTGAACTCTGATACCTCCAAGTAGGAATAGGACAGGGAGTGCCTGGAGGAGCCTGGAAGGGGAAGAGGGTGAAGGATAGGATTAGGAGGGTCTGCAGCTCCAGCTCCTATCGTGGTCCCATCATGAAATGCAGCTCTCAAACAGATCAACCCTCTGCTGTACTTTGGAGGATTCCAGTCATGAGATTAACCCTGAACGAAATCCTCAAGCAACTCTTGGCTTGCTTTGGAAACAGCTGGGCACATCTAAGGAGGGGTCCTTCTGGGTTCACCCAGCTGCTTGTGGAGCTGACCCCACCGGACTCTACATGCACAAAGCCTGAAGGACCAGAAGGATAGAAGCTGACTCCAGCTGCACAGCAGACCATAGAGTTTAGAGACCTCGGACTACAGGAAGCACCACACCTATATTGAGATTTTTCTCTTCAAGGGAGCTGCTTGGAGGCTCAGCCTTTGCCCGACTGGAGGGAGGGAGGGTGGCAATAGGGAGGAGGAGGAGGCGTGGACCTGACTTGTAAAGTTTCTCGCGTGACTTTCACTCTTGTTTAGAAATTTACTTGGAATTGACGACAACTTAAACACCAAAAGTGATTGTCTCACAGGAGCCACGAATTCTTCAAACCTTCTTTGTATTGCGCCTGTGTCCCCCGTTCATAAGTTGGTAACAGGAAATAAAGGGAATTTAACCAAAAGAGACGCGGGTGGGGAGGGATTGAATCTGACCGTCCGCCGTTCGTTGTTTACTTCCTTGCTCAAATACAAATAGGAATTACACATTCCCGGAGGGTGAATGTGGGGCAGAGACCCAGGCAGGACTGGCGTCCCCCTCCTCTCGCTTTCGGCTGCCTCCCACCAGGTCGCAAACTCCTCCAGAAACTCACCGCAGCGGCTGCCCGGCACGAAGGACCCCAGCCCAGCCCACAGGAGCAAGAGGGGCGCCCGGGGCAGGGGCATCGCCCTCCGACCACGCGCCCCTTCGCATCCAGAGACTGAAAGCGCAGCCAGCGGGTGCCGTGCTCGGCGACTCCTCCGCTCGGAGCTCAGCTGAAGTTTTCCGCCCCGCCCAAAGTCCTCGACACACCAATGACAACAGCAGGAGAAGGGGGGGAAATCGGCACTGAGGAGGGGGAGGAGGAGAGAAGGGGGTAGGAGAGAGGAGGAAGAGGAGGGAGGAGAGAGGACGAGATGAGTGGGGAGGAGAGAGGAAGAAGAGGCGGGAGGAGAAAGGACGAGATGAGTGGGGAGGAGAGAGGACGAGGAGGAGACTGAGGCAAACTACATCTTCAGGAGTCATCCCAAAGGCACTTTTTCAAAGACAACTGGACTTCGTTTTTGGAAGAATAAAGACCGGTTTTTCTTTTGAAAAAGCACCTTTGGGACAACCACAACCCGAATGGCTGAGAATCTCCATAGACTTCCGTAGTCATAGCAACAGTTAAACTTCAACTAAAGCTTCCAAGGTATGGGAGACGTTGACCAGATCAATAACATCCCGACACTAAAAAGCATCCCAAAACCGCTTGGTTTCTAGCATCTCATCCACCACCTTAATGGACAGGCATTCTCCCCCCCCCCATTAAATGTCATTTTATTCAGAATGTTACAACTGCAAAACAAATATTACAAAAAAATAGAGAAAACACTAAAAGAGAAAAAATGTGCATTAGAATAGAAAAACAAAAACACATGTACATACCTATATCGTCCCACCTAGTTGGATATGCTACATATATCGTAACAATGATAGTTTCCCTATATATACTATATCTCTCTGTGTAAACACACACATATAGTATTAACAGGTAAACAGCAAAGTTAAACTTCAAAGCTTTCTGTTAACAGTTTGTATTTAAGTGGTGGAAAGTCTGCAATGGCTTATCTACCACAAATTTCCCCAATCATTTTCTCTGTCTACCTTCAAATCTCCGCATTTGATTATTTCGACTTTTGGTCTAAAATCAAGGACCACATCTATGTTTTATCAAAAGGAGACATCATACTCTATTTCATTTTCCTGATTAAATAAAAAATGTTATATAATTTAACTACAAAAAATTAATGTATTTATTTTTTCAATAACTTCCCAAAACCAAAACTTATAAAGTTGGGAATAAAAAAAAATCTATGCATTGGCACAGGGGGTTTATTCAGTGCCAAAAAAAATTCAGATAGACCATATTAGTCCATCAAGGGTCTACCAAACATTGCCATATATTTTTCCCCTTTTTAAAATTTGGTGCCACGTTGAGGGACAAATAAATCTGATACATTTCTCCTCAGAACCCGTTTTAATTTTTTTAAAAAATAAAATACTTTATTGGCCAGGTTTGAATGGACACACAAGGAATTTGCCTCTGGTGCAGAAGCTGTCAGTATACCTACAAACAACAAGGTCATATCATAATACTGATACCAATAAGAGGAGATAGCAGAAAAGATGAGAAGGATAATAGTAATACAGCCCTACTACATGGGTAATACTCAGAGACACAAGACAGCCCGGTGGGAATTAAGTGTTCAGCAGAGTGATGGCAGAAGGAAAAAAAGTCTCTCGGCATCTGGTTGCCTTGGCATGCAATGCCCTAACCATTCGATGGTCTTTTGTGTTCTGAGAAGAGTTTCCTGTGACAGGTGAAACCATTAAGCAGGAAGGCACATGGTGACTGTGCACTATAAACTTTTTTAAAATCTATATGGCTATGTAACAATCCTCTGCTACCAATTCTATAGAATAAAACAGATTTTCCTCACAGGTTATGGGCCCAGGTAAATCAGTATAAACCCAGAGATGAATCCAATATAAGCCCAGTATATACTCAGATTTAGAGGGGTTAAAGTTCACCACAGAACAGAAGAAACCAGCCATAGTCAGTTAAAGCAAATACCATAAGTGCAGGGATATAGCAACAGAAAGAAGACTGCAACAGAATAAAACAACTATACAGACAAATAAATAAGTGAATAAAATAGCCAGTAGGAAAGCCGAGACAAAGATTTCCTTTGCGAATTGAGACCACACCTGGAATACTGCAACCAATTTTGGTCACCAACTACAGTATAAATGTTGAGACTTTGGCAACTAAGATACTCAAAGGCCTGGAGACTAAACCATATGAAGAACGGCTGCAGGTTTTGGGTCTGACTCGTCAATGTCAATGAATACCTGTCAATGAATACTTCAGCTTCAGCCACAACAACACACGAGCACACAATGGATACAAACTGATGGTAAACTGCTCCAAATTTGATTGCAGAAAATACGACTTCAGTAACAAGAGTGGTCAATGCCTGGAATGAACGACCTGACTCTGCAGTTTCTTCCCCAAACCCCCAAAACTTTAACCTTAGACTGTCTCCTGTCGACCTCACCCCGTTCCTAAGAGGTTTTTAAGGGGCGTGCATAAGCGCACCAATGCGCCTACTGTCCCTGTCCAAATATCCCCTTGTATTCGTATTCATGTCATGTATTCAGAATCATACCTATATTTATGTCTGTTATCTCATTCATGCTCAATGAAATAAAATAAACAAAAATAAGAGAAAATAAATAGTCTAAAGAAAAGAATTAGGGGCAACATGATAGTAGTCTTCCAGTATTTGAGGGGCTGCCAAAAAAGAAGAGGGCGTCAAACCATTCTCCAAAGCATCAGAGGGCAGGACAAGAAACAATGGTTGGAAACTAATCAAAGACAGAAGCAACCTGGAATTAAGGAGAAACTTCTGTTAAATGGAAAAAAGTTTCCTCCGCAGGTTCGGATTGCCCGGCTGGGAGAGCGTCACCGGCTGAGTGAATGAATTTAGGATCGAAGCAAGCTGCGTTTGAAAGCAAGTTGTCTTTATTATTTCAGGAAAGCAAGACTGACAGTGATGTAGATCAGCGTTCGTGGGTGAGCTGACCCCGACATACAGTAAGTGTACATATTTTTATACCGTTTTCCTCTTACAAGTCCTTTTGTTTTCTTTGTCCTATTGTTTTATCCCTTTTTGTTTGTGCCTTTGCTAATGGTTCTAATCCTGTCTTGAATTTTGTTATTCCTCTGCCCTAAAGTACTTCCCATGGGGCAGGGATGAGCCCTAGTGTCTTCTACTGTATTTCCTATTTTCACATCTTCGCCCTGAGCTAATCAGTCTTTGTTGTCACTCTGACCTTTTCCTTCTCTTAAAGGTAACTTCTTCCTGCACTTCCTGGGTCTTCTGTATTATTTGTACTCTGCAGCTATTTCTAATTGTCCTGATATCCTGGTAATTATTCTCAGGAGGTTTCTTTTAGAATGTATGCTGTCTTTGTTATTCTAGTGACTTCCAGTTTGGTTATGGGCTGTACTGGTCTTCCTAATACAACACTGTCTTGGTGAAGTCTCCTTCCCACACTTCCTAACAGTGAGGATAATTAACCAGGGGAACAGAAGTTGCCTTCAGAAATCATGGGTGCTTCCCTCACTGGAGGTTTTTAAGAAGAGACCAGACAGCCACCTGTCTGAAACGGTATAAGGTCTCCTGGTTGAGCAGAGGCTGCAAGATCTCCAAGGTCCCTTCCAGCTCTCCTCTCCTCTATTCTACTCTACTCTAGTTAAATAAGGAGATGCTACTAATAACGGAAGGTATGTGGAAAGGTATAAACCATGTCTTCAGGGCCTTCTGAAAGAGTGGGGGGGGGAACAGCCTAATTTCCGGAGTGATGATGCTCCAGAGGGAGGGACAGAGAAGGAACTGGGGCAGCCTCTGGCTGGGCTCCGACGCCTCCAGGTAGGAATAGCACAGAGGGAGTGCCTGGAGGAGTCTGGAAGGGGAAGAGGGAGAAGGATAGGATTAGGAGGGTCTGCAGCTCCAGCTCCTCCCTCGATGCTATCGAGAAAAGCACCTCTCAAACAAATCAACTGTCTGCTGTACTTTGGAGGATTCTAGTCGTGATATTAACTCCGAGTAACCCTGCACCACACCCAGAAAAGTCAGTCATGTTAGATATTAACATATATCGTAGCAAGTCTCCTCTCTGGTCCGCTGCTACAGCGGGAAACAGGTATCGTTCTGATTGGTCGAGGGGCGTACCCGACCCCTATGAAAGGGGAACCCTCCGACCACAGAGCAAGCTGGATCACTACTACTACTAATAAAGAGCTGTTAAGTCACTTCGTGTCCACAGTCTGTTCTCTCGTTGCCCAGATCTAACATTGGCGACGAGGGTGGGATCGAGAGACAGATAGGACGAAGAACGCTACCTCCAGAATCTCCGGATTTGACCCAGCCTAGGAATTCGGCAGAAATTCTGGCAGCCATCTCAGGTCACCACAGCGCGGCAAATTCAAACGAGAGAAGATGGCGATGCACACTCCCCCCGCTCCATTCGACCCAGCGAATGACAAATGGGAAGCCTTCATGATTCGTTTCGAGTGTTTTCTCGAAGCGAACGAATACACGGGGATCACCGACGCCCGGAAGAAAAACATCTTCCTCGGCTACTCCAATACAGGCAGTATCATGGACGGCGTTGCAACAGGCTCTACAGACTCATTACGCGCCAAAACCTTCCCGCCATGTTTGCCGCAAGGAATTCAACACGCGGAACCAGAAAGCGGGAGAATCAATCAACCAATATGTTGCAGCCCTGCGTAAAGCAGCAACTCACTGCGAGTTCAGGGATCTGGACGAGCACATCTTAGCGCAGCTTATCTGTGGGTTAAGAGACATTTCACTACAAAAGAAGCTGTTGGCAAACCCAAATTTAACCCTACAGATAGCTTTAAATGAAGCAAGAGCGTCAGAGTCAGCGGAGAAATCATCGGTAACCATACAACGCGGTTTCAGCGTAAACCAGCCAGTACCAAGACAAACCAGAGTTCACTACGAGGACACAAGCCCCGACTACGAGGATCCCGAGTTCAAGGACAGTCACCTGATGCGGAGCAGTCACTTGAGGCCTGGGGGGAGACCCGGATTCCGTTTGCCGCCCTGCGCAAGCTGCGGAGGGAATCACCCCAGGTCTACCTGTAGGTTCAGGAACGTTGTTTGTTCGCACTGCAACAAACTTGGGCACATCGCACGAGTGTGCCGGAGCGAAGTCCCTGCCTCACGGCAGCCACCCATGTACCGCCAACAGAAGCCCAACCCAGGGGCTTGGCGAAATCAAAAAGGGCGCCCAGAGAGAAATCCACAAGTGTTTACCCAGAGAGAAAATTCCCAAAGAGCTGAGCGAGCGTATCCCCAGAGAGATTACACACAAAGAGCTGAAAGAGCGTTCTATCAAGACGCTCAACGAGAGTATTTTCAGGATACAGATGCTGAGATAGAGTTGACCCAGAGAGAGGAGTTGTGAACGTATCTCACCACAATAAGTCAGGTCCGCACCAAGCGGCCAAAAAAGCTGAAAGTCACAGTCCTCTTGGAGGGCTCACCTTGCGAGCTGGAAGTTGACACGGGATCATCCCTGACGATCATTTCATGGGCATCCATGAAACAGGCTATCCCTAGCCTCAAAAAGAGCCAACTACGCGTTCCAGACATCCTGCTTCGAGACTACCAGGGGAACCGAGTCCCCATCGTGGGCCAAGGCACATTCCAGATCCGTTTCAAGGACATCGTAGCTCAGCTGCCCGTGACCATCGCCAGCGCGCCGTTACAGAACCTTCTGGGACTAGATTGGTTTGAAGCCTTGGGGTTAGAAGTCACCGGAATAAACGCAGTGGAGAACAGCAGCGCTGAGCAGATATTTAAGGAGTTCGAGGATGTGTTCAGCCCCGGTCTTGGTAAGTATGTGGGTAAACCGATTTCATTCAATTTAGACCCCAAAGTGGCGCCAATCCGACTTAAACCGAGACGAGTGCCTTTTGCACTCCGCCCAAAAATAGATAAGGAGATAGATAAATTAGTAGAGCAAGGAGTCCTTCAGCCGGTGGATCACGCGCGTTGGGAAACTCCCATTGTGACCCCAGTCAAGCCAGATGGGTCAGTCCACATCTGCGCGGACTATAAATGCACAATTAATGTCGCGCTACAACAAAGCGCATATCCTGTGCCTGTAGTACAGCACTTATTGCACTCATTGGGGCCAGGAAAGGTATTTGCTAAATTAGACATGGCACAAGCTTACCAGCAGTTGCCCGTAGATAGCGCCACAGCGGAGGCCCAAACTATAGTGACGCATAGAGGAGCATTCAAATGCAACCGGCTACAATTCGGTGTGAGTATTGCTCCAGGATTGTTCCAGAGCATCATGGAACGACTTTTGCAAGGGATACCGGGAGTCGTCCCTTATTTTGACGACATCTTGGTGTCCACTGCAAACGAGGAGCAATTAAATAAAAGAGTCAGAACTGTTTTGGCCAGAATCAGAGAAAAGGGTCTCCGCCTAAAAAAGGAAAAATGCCAAATTAACGTGCCTAGCGTAGAATTCCTGGGTTATAGAATCGATGGTCAGGGAATACACCCCACTTCAAAGAAAATTAAGGCGATCCAGGACGCCCCCACACCACGAAATCAGACCGAGTTGCAGGCCTTCCTCGGACTACTTAACTTCTACAGCGTTTTTCTGAGACAGAAGGCAACCGTTGCTGAGCCACTACACCGTCTACTCCAGAGGAACACACCATGGAAATGGGGATGATCCGAAGCAGCAGCTTTTGCCGGGGTAAAGCGCCTGCTCACCACTGACTCGCTGTTAGTCCAATACAGCCAGACCCTACCGCTGGTATTGACCTGCGATGCATCACCCTTTGGAGTTGGCGCAGTCCTTAGCCACCGGATGGCAGACAGAAAAGAAGCACCCATCGCATTCTACTCTAGGACTCTTTCATCGGCCGAAAGGAACTACAGCCAGATGGACAGGGAAGCATTAGCTGCTGTAGCTGGAGTAAAACATTTCCACGAATACCTCTACGGCCGCGATTTTGAACTAATCACAGATCACAAACCGCTGTTGGGACTTTTGGCGGGAAACCGCCCCACTCCGGTCTCCCTTTCTCCACGCATGACCAGGTGGACTGTTTTCCTGGCTGCGTACTCCTACAAGTTAATTCATCGACCAGGCTCCACTCTTGGACACGCAGACGCACTCAGCCGTTGCCCATTACCTGACCTTCTGCCAGACCCCACTCCCGAAGTACCGGTATTGCTCATTGACTGTTTGGACTCTGGACCGGTTTCTTCCTGCGACGTTGCAAGGTTCTCCTCTAAAGACAATTTAATAAAGCAAGTTCAAACTTGGGTTTGGAGGGGGTGGCCGAAGGGAAACGTGGGCCCGGAATTCAAAGTGTTTTGGTCAAAACGGGACGAACTCTCAGTGTTACAAGGTTGTTTATTATGGGGGGATCGAGTTGTTATTCCTTATGCATTACGTAGAAATGTGTTAGATGCATTACATGTTGGGCACCTGGGGATCATTAGGATGAAGGCGTTAGCGAGAAGTTACGTTTGGTGGCCAAACATGGATAAAGAGATAGAGGAGTGGGTGGCCACGTGCGATCCATGCCAAGAATCGAGACCAGCACCCCCGGAAGCGCCCACCACAGAATGGGAAAAGCCGAAAGCACCCTGGTCGAGAATACACATCGACTTCGCAGGGCCAGTTCAAGGTCAGACGTTCCTTATAGTTGTGGATGCATACTCCAAATGGCTAGAAGTAGTCCTAATGACTTCAACCACGGCAGAGGCAGTCATTAAGGTTCTACGGCGACTTTTCGCCACTCATGGCCTGCCCGACCTCCTGGTATCCGATAACGGGCCCCAGTTCACGGCCATGCAATTCGAAACATACTTAGCAGGTCAGGGAATTCGGCATGCCCTCGTCGCGCCATTCCATCCGGCATCAAACGGACAGGCGGAGAGAATGGTGCGATCCGCAAAAGAGGCCCTCGCTAGGATGGGTCCAGGTGATTGGCAAACACGCATTGACCATTACCTATTAATCCAACACATTACTCCCAGCGCAACGACGGGTAGGAGCCCCGCTGAGCTACTCATGGGCCGCCGTCTACGGTCTCACCTGGACCGTCTTCACCCAAATTACTCTGCCACAGCACCCCCAGACTCCACAAGCAAAATTCGGAATTTTAGCATAGGGGATTCAGTATACGCCCACAACTATGCAGGGGGGACATTGTGGATGCCGGCAAGGGTCATAGGCATCACGGGTCCACGATCGTATCTGTTGGAACTGGAAGATGGGCGGAACTGGAAAAGGCACATCGATCAACTTCGGGGTCGCCTAGCACACTCAGACCTACGAACCGAGGACGAGAGCTACCTACCAACGCAAAGTCAGCCACTCGAGAGCCCCAACGCAGAGAACTACGACACCAGGTCAGAACAAGAGACCGAGCATGAAGCAGAGCAAACCCCAAGCAACGTAAGCGAGCAGACCCCGGAACGCCCAAGCAACAAAAGCACGAAAACCCCCGAACGCGAAGCAGAGAAAGCACCCGATCCTGCAACTACTTCTAACCAACCCGAACTGCTCCTCCCAAGTAAGGCAAACACCACCGTACCTAAAGGACTATGTTACTAACCGCAACGTTCCGTCTAGGAGGGGAGGGGTGTTAGATATTAACATATATCGTAGCAAGTCTCCTCTCTGGTCCGCTGCTACAGCGGGAAACAGGTATCGTTCTGATTGGTCGAGGGGCGTACCCGACCCCTATAAAAGGGGAACCCTCCGACCACAGAGCAAGCTGGATCACTACTACTACTAATAAAGAGCTGTTAAGTCACTTCGTGTCCGCAGTCTGTTCTCTCGTTGCCCAGATCTAACAAGTCATATCCAGATTTTTCCCTTCAAGAGGGAGCTGATTGGAGGCTCAGCGTTTGCCCGACTGGAGGGAGGGTGAGGAGTCGACCCGATGTGTAAACATTCGCTGCTGAAATTCACTCCTTGTTTAGAAATCTACTTAGAAGTGACGACAAATTAAACACCGAGTGTTATATTGTTCCACAGAAGCTACGAATTATCCAAACCTTCCTTGCATTGCGCCTGTGTCCCGCGTTCATAAGTGGATAACAGGAAATAGAAAAGAGAGGAAGCCAACGTTACCAAAGGAAACGCTGGGTGGGCTTTGAATCTGAACCTTCGCCGTTCATTTTCACTTCTTTGCTCAGGTACAAACAGGAACGGATTGCAAATTAAAATACAAAAAGTTATTCAAGGAGGCTGAGCGAAGGACGAGAGACGTTTTCTGCTGGGAAAGGAACTTGAGACGGAGGGTGAATGTGGAGGAAGAGACCAAGGCAGGACAGGCGTTCCCCTCCTCTCCCTTTCAATTCCCTCCCACCAGGTCGCAAAACCTTCCAGAAACTCACCGCAGCGGCTGCCCGGCACGAAGGACCCCAGCCCAACCCACAGGAGACAGAGGGGCGCCCGGGGCAGCTCCATCGCCCTCCGACCACGCGCCCCTTCGCTCCTACGACCGAAGACCCTGCTTCGCATCCAGAGACTGAAAGCGCCGCCAAGGGGTGCCGTGCCTGACTCTGGAGCTCGTCGTCTCCTCCGCTCGGGAGCTCAGGTGAAGTTTTCCGCCCAAAGTCGTCGACACAGTCCCCGCCCAAAGTCAAACTAACCAGCAACAGAAGGGGGAGGGGGAAGAGAGAGGAGAGGGCAGAGGCCCAGGATGGGACTTCCCCAACCTCCTGGAAGAAGCCCCCCCCCCCAATCTGGTGCCTCTCCCCACTGACGTTAACTTCCACGAAGTTGTTAAACAGGGCTCTTCTCAGAAGCTCTGGAAACGAACATCTGCACCATCTCTCCATCCGTTGCCCTTTCATCCTCCTTTAAGAGCCTCTCTTGGTGGTTTCAGGCTCTGAGGTTCGTGCAGCACCAACAGATGTGCAATTGTGCAGGTGTGTAAGTCAGGGGAAAAGAAGGACAACGTCCCAGCCCAGTGCATGAAGAAAAGGACATGAAGATCACATCCCCGTCCATTTCTCAGAAAGTAAATCCACTGAAGGGGGGGGGGGAAATCCACCCTGATATGGGGACCTTTTCATTCCTTGGGGCTTTTTCAACCTCCAACCACATGGATTGCTGAGGGAGGGAATTGGAGGGGGGCAGAAAGATGCTTTGTGGATAGTGGCGAAATCTCAGGGCAGCCCCATGGAGAACATCCCCCTTAAAGGTCCTGGAGAATCTCTTCCAGAGAGGAAGAAAGCAGCCAATCCCCTGGCTGAAGCAGAGATCCCATCACCTGGTCATTGTCTGTGGGGGAAGGGCAAAAGGGTGCAGTAGGTAAGGAGTGGTTTTTCAATAGGGGGGGCTAAACCCAAGGGATGGAGCACAAGATTGGAGTTCCAATATTTGAGGGGCTGCCAAAAAGAAGAGGGGGGGTCAACCTAAATGTGGGTTAGACAGCATCACCACCAGATGGATTCGTAACTGGCTGACCAACCGCACTCAACGTGTAGTCCTCAATGGAACTGCATCTACGTGGAGGGAAGTATGCAGTGGAGTACCCCGAGGCTCTGTTTTAGGCCCAGTTCTCTTCAACATCTTCATCAATGATTTGGATGAGGGAACAAATGGGGAACTCATCAAATTTGCAGATGACACCAAGCTGGCAAGAATAGCCAACACTCCAGAAGATAGGCTTAAGATACAGAAGGATCTTGACAAACTTGAACATTGGGCACTATCTAATAAAATGAAATTCAATGGTGAAAAGAGTAAGGTTCTACATTTAGGCCAGAAAAACAAAATGCACAGGTACAGTATAGGTCAGCGATGGCGAACCTTTTTTGGCTCGCGTGCCACAAGTGGAGGGAGCGCAGGGGGGTCGTGTGCGGGCGTGCTGCACCCATAATGCAATGCGCGATCCCCCAGTGCACATGTGCGCACAACAGGCACGACCCCCTCATTTTTACATGCTTTTTTCACCCTCCCCAGGGTCCAGAGGCTTTATAGGAGCCTGGGGAGGGCGAAAATAGCTTCCCTCGCCCCCCCAGAGGCCCTCCGGAGGCTTCAGGGACCGTCCGGAGGCTTCCCTGAAGCCTTCGGAACGCTTAAAATGATCCTCCGAGCAAACCGGAAGTCACTTTCGGTTTGCCTGGAGCGTTGTTTTAAGCGTTCCGAAGGCTTCAGGGATGGTCCGGAGGCTTCCCTGACGCCTTCGGAGCATTTAAAACGACCCTCCGAGCAAACAGGAAGTCACTTCTGGTTTGCTCAGAGGGTCGTTTTGAGCACTCCGAAGGCTTCAGGGACTGTACGGATGGTCCCTGAAACCTTTGGAATGCTTAAAACGACCCTCCGAGCAAACCGGAAGTCATTTCCAGTTTGCTCGGAGGGTCATTTTAAGCGTTCCGACGGTCCCTGAAGCCTCCAGAGGGCCCCCCAGGCTCCTATAAAGCCTCTGAAGCCTGGGGAGGGTGAAAAAATGGCTTTTAAAAATGGTGAACACAGCTGACAGGGCAGCGCCTTGCGTGCCCTGACAAATGGCTCCACGTGCCACCTGTGGCATGCGTGCCATAGGTTCACCATCACTGGTATAGGTGGTACCTAGCTTTAATAGTAGGAGCTGTGAGAGGGATCTTGGAGTCCTAGTGGACAACCATTTAAATATAAGCCAGCAGTGTGCAGCAGCTGCCAAAAAAGCCAACACAGTTCTAAGCTGTATCAACAGAGGGATAGAATCAAGATCATGTGAAGTGTTAATGCCACTTTATAATGCCTTGGTAAGACCATACTTGGAATACTGCATTCATTTCTGGTCGCCATGATGTAGAAAAGATGTGGAGACTCTGGAGAGAGTGCAGAGAAGAGCAACAAAGATGATTAGGAGACTGGAGGCTAAAACATATGAAAAATGGTTTCAGGAACTGGGTATGTCTAGTTTAATTAAAAGAAGGACTAGGGGAGACATGATAGCAGTGTTCCAATATCTCAGGGGTTGCCACAAAGAAGAGGGAGTCAAGCTATTTTCCAAGGCACCTGAGGGTAGAACAAGAAGCAATGGGTGGAAACTAATCAAGGAGAGAACCAACCTAGAACTAATGAGAAACTTCCTGACAGTTACAACAATTAACCAGTGGAACACCTTGCCTTCAGAAGTTGTGACTGCTTCAACCCCAGAGGTTTTTAGGAAGAGACCAGAAGAGACTGGACAGCCACCTGTCTGAAATGGTAGAGGGTCTCCTGCTTGAGCAGGGGGTTGGACTAGATCACTAGAAGACCTCTAAGGTCCCTTCTAACTCTATTATTCTGTACTAGAATAATAGTATAGTATAGTATAGTGGGCGAAATGTCAAAAAGTGCCCATTTCCATTTCTCAGCCGAGGGAGCCAGCATTTTCCACCAGGGTTGTCCGAAGCCACATTCCGTGGTCATGTGGCCATACTAGAGGCACACAGAATGCTATTACCTTCCCACCAAAGTGGTACCTATTTATCTACTTGCATTTGCATGCTTTCAAACTGCTAGGTAAAGGATCTCAAGTAATTATAGGTAATGGGACTCGGGTTACTTTCTGTACCTGTTTTCCTTCAGGAACCAAAAGGAAAGCATAAAGCAATAAGACAATAAAACAGGGAGGAAAACATCTCCCACAATTCAATTAGCAGACACAAAGGAAGATCAGCATGCAATGGTTAGGAGCAGTGAAGGGCAACAGATCATCTCTGATGCTGAATAGTTACTCCTCCATCCATGGGTCCAGAGAGCAGAGCAGAGAAAGAAGCAGAGCTGCTGGTGTGGAAGCAGACAAGCCCCTCCTCACAAGGAACACCTGGCCTGGGATGATTTAGCCAGACACAGGGGGAAGGTGCATATTTGTGGGGAACAACTGTTTGCTTCAGCATGCACTTCCCTGGATCTCATGAACCCTGCTTTGTAGATGACTTTGGACCGTGCTTCAGCCTTGCAGGGCTCTGACCTTGCCTTCTGGATGTGGGCCTTACTTGTGGTTTTTGTTCTTCCTCTCTGCCTTGAGAATTTTGGACCTTCTTTTGTGGACTTTGTGGTAGAAATTGGGGTGCTTTACCAGCACCATTGGAGGGTCATCAGTCACTGTGAAAATTTGCTTGAGTTGTGTATAGTTGCACAACAGATTATATTAGCCATGCCAGTGTGACTCGGGTCAGAACAAAACTCCTGAGACGCTTCCACTTGATTTGCTCCAGGTTCAAAGGACGGGTGACTCTGATCTTTTCAATAAACCAGCATTCAACTCTTCTCCAGCTAGGTTGTTTTACCACCGCAGAGGGCAGGAAGTATGGAAGCAGAGCTCACTCGATGGATGTGGACCATAATATCATTCTGGACTGGGAAAGGTTATAAAAGTCTTGTGACATTTCCCCTCCTTTTCCCATGGCTGATTCACTCACATTGTAATGAGAGTTCAGTCCCAAATCTCCTGACTTCCAGGGGACCTCAGGGTCCAACAATCTCAGCTGTCTATTGAACAGCCATGTGATGCCTTTAGGGGAGGTGACCCCTCATTCTGGATCAGTTATCATCATTAGGCTGGTAGTATCAATGGTACCTTTGGACCCCCAGCTGGCCAAGCACCCCCTGCCCCTCTGCTCTGGCAGATGTAACTGAGAAAAGAAGGCCCTTCAAAGGATGGAATGCAACCAGGGTGGACTTTGATTGGAACCTTCCAAGGTCACCTTCTACCTTGGAGAACTGGAGGAAGAGGATGCAGAAATTGCAGGGGCTCCATGGACCAACATTTGGGGTATAAAGAGCAATGATTTCACCTAGTGGAAATACATTCATTGTGGGGCCAAATTGATCTGAGACTCTTACTATTCTGCCTGCTTTGGTGATTAGAATTTCAGATCTTGTCCTTGGCTATTCCTGGGCTTGGACATGAGATCTGGGGGCATCTAACTGATCCAAGGGAGGCTCTTTTTCTTTTTGACATGGGGAGGAAGAATATAGGAGGGGGGGGCATTATCTCCGAGGGGTCCAGAAGATTCCTGGGACAGCAGGGAGTGGTTTGCAAAGCTTTGGGGATGGTGAGATACAAGGGAACAGGTGGGGCAGGTAGTCCAGCAGGGACCCCATCCGTTCAGCCACTAGTTCCTTGAACTTCTCATTTTGCTGCTTCAGATGCTTATTACTCTTCTGCAAATTAGAGATATTTTTTTCCTCCACTTGCTGTGGGAGCTAAAATGACACTCCCTTCACACCAATACTAAGTTTCCCACACCTGCTTGTTAGACCCATTCTTTAACAGTTTCTCTTTTAAATAAGTAAACTGAAGTTTCCTTCCTCATGAAACTGGCTCTCCACAGATTCTTTTGCCTGATTGCTCCATAAACAATTTTTGTAAAGATTTTTTGCCATATTTTTGTACCGTGAAAGTTCTGGGATTACCTGGAGAAAACCTGCATGCAAGGCCAATAAGCACATGGGATAGGTGAAAATGAGTACTATTTTTATTTAAAAGAAACAAGTTCAAAAATGGAAAAACCCCACTTCATAATGAGTTACTTTTTACACAGTTTTGAAAAGCACAAATTGCCAAGAACCAGTCATGAAACTGTTCATGAAAACACACATTACAATACACCAATCATTATGAACAATGTCTTATATACTGTACATCTTTAGTAGTCATAGCAACAATAAAACTGTACAAGGTATGGGAGACCAATAACATCTCTACAGGAAATGTATCCCTAAGCCACTTGGTAAGCATTTGCTGGTCACTAATTTAGTCACTTTGTTTTGATATGTTTGGAAGTTATACCCAGTCGCCAACATGGTTTTGTCAAGAACAGATCATACCAAATTAATCTTATTTCATTCTTTGACCAAGTGACTAAATTAGTGGATCAGCAAAATGCTATGGATACTAAATACTTAGTTTTCAGCAAGGCATTTGACACAATAGACCACTACCTACTTCTTGGAAAGCTAGAAAAATGGGTGATAGACAGCATCACCACCTGATGGATTTGTAACTGGCTGAAAAACCATGCTCAATATGTAGTCCTTAAGAGAACTACATCTACATGGAAGAAAGGAAGCAGTGGGGTACCCCACCCCCCAAGGTTCTGTTTTAGGCCCAGTACCTTTAATATCTTCATCAATGATTTAGATGAAGGAATAGATGGAAAACTCATCAAATTTGCAGATGATACCAAACATAGCAATAGCCAACACCCCAGGGGATAAAAGCCAATGCAATTCTAGGCTGCATTAATCGAGATAGGACCAAGATCACATGAAATATTACTACAGCTTTACAAAGCCTTAGTAAGTCCACACTGGGAATACTGCATCCAATTTTGGTCACCATATAAAAAATGATGTAGAGACACTGGAAATAATATAGAGAAGAGCCACAAGGATAATTAGGGGGCTGGAGGCCAAGACCTATGAAAAACTGTTTCAGGAATTGGATCAGTGGTGAAATTCAAAATTTTCCCCTACCAGTTCTGTGGGCGTGGCTTGGTGGGCATGGCTTGGTGGTCATGTGACCGGGTGGCATGGCTGCAGAACTGACTCACACACAATGTAACAGCAGCTGGACTTCACACAAAATGTCCCCTGCAACAAGCAGCAACCTCACAGACAATCCGACACAGCTGGTTGTTGCACAGCTGATCATTGGATTTTTAAAAAAAAAAACTTTTTTTAAACAAAATTTTATTAGTTTAAAAAAAATAATCAAGGAAGGGGGTAGTGGATTAGGTTACAAATTTTGACAGTTACATTATACAGGAAATGGCCCTCCCCCACATTCTCATAACTTTCATTTATTAATACATTAGATTGTTACTACTTAATAGTATTTTGTCAGCATATAAACTTTTATCTTCAAATAATTTCAATCATTTTATATCAAACAGGTTTTCTAGTTCACTTTTGTGATCTGAGTTTTCTCGATGTTGCCTTTTCTCCCCCCTCCAGCAGAGCTCCGGCATCTCCCGTGTCCTCCCGTGTCCTGTATGTCCCGTGTAGTGTCATCAGGTTTATCTAGGAGGACTTTATTTTTTTCCATGAAGGCCTGAGCCTCCATGGTTGTGTTGATTCTAACTCTCATGTCCTCCCAGAATATTAGCATACCTTCTGGCATAAGCCATCTAAACCACACCCCTTTCTGGTATAATTTCTTCGCTAAAAGCGAATAATTTTTTCTTTTATCTCTCACTTTCTTTGGGATCTGTTTCAGAATGGCTATTTCTCTATCCTTGTATTTTAGTGCTTGCCCCCTTTGTGCACTCAGAATTTCATCTCTTGTGGTCTTTCTGAGGAATTTAATGTGTACCTCCCTTGGAACGTTGTGTGTTCTGGCATATGCTGAGTTTACTCTATAGACCAGGTCCATGTCCCACCCCATCTGTTGTCTGTCTTTTTTAATATATTCAGCCAATAAATTTGTCAGGTCTTCATCATCAGCCTCAATTACATTTTGAAATCTAAGAAAAAAAGACATCCTTTCGAATTCCATTTTTATCTGGTGGTTCTCAAGTTCTTGGTTTCCTTTCTGGACCCCCTTCACCTCCCCCCTCATCTCAGCCGTCCCCTCCTCCAAAAGTTCCAGTCTCTGTGAGTTTTGGATCACTCGGTCTTGGTTCTCTCTGAGCTGCTTGTTCATTTCCTTCAATTGGTTTTTTAAGTCCTCCTGCCCCTTTAAGAGTTGTTGAAACATCTGTTGAAAGTCCACCTCAGGGGGCTTAGGCTGGAACAAAGAGGTTAATGTCTGTTGTCCACTGGGGCTGGACACTGATGATGTTGGGGCAGAACCAGCATTTTTTTACTACTGGTTCAGGCGAATGGTAGCATTTTTTACTACCGGTTTGGGCGAACTGGCCTGAACCGGTAGTATTTCAACCCTGAATTGGATATGGCTAGTCTAGTGAAAAGAAGGATTAGGGGTGACATGATAGAAGTGTTTCAATATTTGAGGGGCTACAACAAATTTTCCAAAACACCTGAAGGCAGGACAAGAAACTATGGATGGACTCTAATCAAGGAGAGAAGCAATCTAGAACTAAAGAGAAACTCCCTAACAGTGAGAACTGATTCCCTTCAGAAGTTCTGGGTGCTTCAGCATTGGAGGCTTTTAAGAGACTGAACAGCCACATGTCTAGAATGGTACAGAGTTGGACTAGAACTATGGTGACCAACGTTTGTGGCTTGGCAGCTTGGCTGGATGGGGGAGGGGAAGTGGGCTGCATATGAATGGTGGACCAGTGCATGCATGCAGCCCTTGCGTGAGTGGCGGGCCAATGGGTGTGTGCATGCATCCCTTGCACCAGTGGCAGGCTGCACAAGAGGCACGCCAGCACTCACATGCGCCAGTGCCCACTATCCTGTCACTTGTGCAATTTGAGCTGCACATTTGTGGCCAGCCACTTGTGCAGCCCAATTCTGAATAGGCCATGGGCCAGGGGTTGGGGACCCCGGAATAAAAAACCTCCACGGTCCCTTCCAACTCTGTAATGCTGCTTCGGTTTCAAGTTCTCTTTCACTTAACAATTGAAATAATCATATTTGTAATAATCATCATAGTCAGACTCACCATCACCATCTTGGTAATGATAAAAGTAATGCTAATGCTAGTAATTTAAATCGTACAAGTATTACTTAAAATTTTTTTTAATCTTCCTCATCATCATCAACATGAGTAAGAGTATCAGTAAGAAGCTGCTTCCCTTCTCCACTGAGCAATCTTGGAGCAGTGTCTTCAGGAGGAGCCATCTGGGGCCTCTGCCCTCCATAGCTTCTGTTCTGCTGCAGAGAGAGAAAACGGAGGAAGTCAAGGCCCTGATTTGTATGGGGAGTGTAGGAGATACCAGGCTGAGGCCGAGGGAGGAGGGGGTCAAACGTGCCATCAGTCATGAGTCCCTTCATGCCCACAAGAGATTTAAGTCCAGCCCACCTTGAATTTCTTTGGCTCTTATCTACGTCCAAATTCCCTTCAGAGTCTTGTAGAGATCTTAAATTTGCAATAAATCTTTATAGCCACTTGAACACCCTGGATCTTCTGATTTTCCCGGTGCTTGACAGGGAGGGATCTTTCTCTCCTTTCCTTGGCTCCCCCCAACAGCAACCCCAGGCAGGCATGGGGCCAAGCAGCCCAATTGGAGAAAGGCTTGTAATCCTCATTCACAGAGACAGCCCCTCCCTGGAGAGAGGAATTATTGGGGGAGGGATCCTCACTTCTCTCCTTAGAGTCCCTTTCCTTTTACCCCTCAGCTCATCCTCACCCAGGAGGCTTTTTTCCTGGGTGCTTCCCTCCTCCCATGTTTTTACAGCTCCCCCCCATTCTTTCTCTCTCTCTCCCCTCCAATCCTGCTGTCCCCATCCCTGCCCCCCATTCTTCCCTCAGAGGTGTTGGGATGGAGAGGCTGAGCTGGGCAGGAGGGGCTGATCCCCAAAGGAACCCCAGGCAGCCCACCATCTCTCCGTGGCTACCCCTCCACCCCAGAAGCCTGGTGGTCTTGTCTCCCAGGTATTTTCCAAGCGTGGAGTTTTGTCTCTTAAATAGACTTCAGCGACTGCCAGCCTCCCCTCTCAGCTAACTTGAGGTGGGAGCATCACCTGTGACTGAATCTCATCCTCCGTGACATCCATAGGGGGAGAAAGTGGCTTTTCTTGGGAATCAGGATCAGGGCTCCCTTTGCGATGGAAATTTTTCTGGGATCTCCTCCACAGGTCTGATAGGTGGGAAAAAGAGATGATAGGTAATTAATTTGGGGGCAGCAACTCCTGCCTGGGACAGAGAAGGACTCATGCTGAAGATCTCCAGGAGGCCCAGAGGATCCAACTGGATGGATTATAACCCAGCATCCTGAGAAACTTCCATGAGGGCCCCCATCTGTTCTCTGGGCACAGGGCAGAATTGATGGCCGTCAAGAGCTGCTGATCAGGGGGAAATGTAATACAGTAGAACATTCATGGGGGTTAACTAATTCCTGGTTGAAACTCTCCTTGCTCCTGTGGGATGTCACAGTCCCGTTTTTCCACCACCACTGAAGCCATTCACAGTGGGCCAGTATGGCTGTTCCCAAAAGGACTTTGTGTCAAGATTGAACCGCTTTGCTTCTTTCAAAATTTAACGCATCTCAACTTGCCAATGAAGTGGGGGGTGGGGTGGGGGAGGGGGAGGGGGAGGGGGAAATGGAATGCCGAGAATGTATGCGGATATCGTGAGAGCATGGAAACCATCAAGGTCACCACTGCAGGTGCAGTTAACCGTTCCGGTAACAAATGGATGTCTCATAATTGGACAATGTGATGACACCTTGTCCTAATTAATTT
The DNA here is from genome assembly GCF_964273705.1 of Natrix helvetica. NCBI lineage: Eukaryota > Metazoa > Chordata > Lepidosauria > Squamata > Natricidae > Natrix > Natrix helvetica. Next base: position 374,143,747 of record NC_138548.1, read on the forward strand.
ATTTTAAACAATGATGCTAGACCTCTGGGAATCTTGTTATTGATGCAAGACACTTGATATTCCCCATACGTCCCAAATTCCTTAGTTCTTTCTCCAAATCTCACAGTCTTGGTTTTGATTTGTACTCCAGAGTTCTTGTCCCAACTTAGCTAAATCTAAGTAACCAGCAATCTTGGAAGGCCAGCCTGGGTTTCACTGGGTTAGACAAGCAGCACAATTTGCAAGCAAGTCCAAAAGCCCATATTGGAAGAAGGAAATGGCAAAGCACTTCCAAATTCTTGCTGACAAAATTACATGGGTGTCTGGAGCTGCACTTGGTGAAACTCAATTCTTCCTACATCCACTTCCCATCTTCCCACGTTCACTCTCCCTGTCGCGTCTCTTGCTCTGAGTAGGAGCGGAGGAAGCAGCGACTCCTTCCACTGCTGGACCTTGGACCCTCTTTTTGTCTCCAGGTGTTTTTGCAAGCAGGGTCTTTCCTTCCATGGACCCCGTTTCCATCAGAGCTTCCCTGGAAGTCCCTCCTCCCAGATGAAGTGGCACTTGGATCTTCTTCAGGGGCAGGGTTATGGATTTTCAGACTGTTTCCCAATCATTTAGGGGGTCTCCTCAGCCCTGGTATTTGCCCCTCTGTCCACTGAGGCCAAAGAGGCTTCCTCCCAGACAAGAGGAATGTGGAACATTTTGAGATTTACAAGGGTTGAAAAAATGGCTGCCTAGTTTCTTCTTCCTTTCCGATTCCCATTCAAAATGCTGCTTGTGGGGAAGGGTCTCGTGGGGGCCCATATTGCAACTCTCAGGGAGGCTCTCTCCCATCCACACCAACTCAGTCAATACAAAGACACAGAGGTGAATGTCAGTGAATGTTGTTTGTTCCACTTACAGATCAGGAAGAAAATTCCAGCTCCTGAGATTATGACAGCATCCACTCCCATAGGAATCTGCCACTCTGTATCCAAAGAAGGAGAAAGATGGTTCTGGTTAGACAGAAGCTGAGATCCCTGGAGTGGAGACGCTGAGCAATGGAAGCATTTCCCAAGCTGTGTTGGCCTCCAGGAAGTGCCCCCACCTGAAGGAAGCCCCTCCCCCCCAAGGCTGCCCAGGGAGGAGGGAATGGCCTTGAAGGGAAGAAGGAAGAGCCACAACCAATCGTCTCATACATATCATCATCATCTATCATCATATCTTCATACGTTTGCTATTACAGTGTTTCCCCGAAAATACGACAGGGTCTTATATTTTTTTGACCCACGAAACATGGCCTTGGGCTTATTAAAGGGGAGGGGTTATTAAATATGGCCATGGGCTTATTAAAGGGGAGTACGCTCTACAGTAGTGGGCTGCAGACCGTAAAACCATAGAGCATACTCCCAGAGTGGCATCCATCCTCTGTGCTTTGAAAAAAAAAAACCAGACAGCAGGCGATGACAGGCAGCGGCAGCAGCAGAGATGCCCTTTGTGCGAGCGGGGAGCGGAAAAGCCACTGCGCAATCATGCAGAGCCCCGTTCACTCACCTAGCGGCATTGCGAAGGCACCGAGTCGCGGGAGGCAGAGGGCGGCGAACAGGCGCTCACATTGCTTGGTGCCTTCCGGGTACTGCTAGGTTGGTCAGTGGCGCTCTACCCGGCTGGAAAGGGGGATTGCCGGGTCACTGCTTGCAAGCTTGGTAACCTCATGGCTACTGCGTTGCTGCTGCGACAGCGCAACACAGCCATTCAACCCAGAGGCTGTGCCCGGCTCTTCGGGAGCCCACTCGCAAGAGAGCAGCTGCCCAGCAACCCCCCCTCTTCAGCTGAGCACAGCGCCACTGACCGACCTAGTGGTACCCCAAAAGCACCAAGCAATGCAAGCGCCTTTGCCCCCCCCTGTTCCCGTGGCTTGGTGCCTTCAGGATACCGCTAGGTCGGCGAGTGGTGCTCTGCCTGGCGGGGGAGGAGGGGGATGGTCCAGGGGGTTTATTTTCGGGGGTGGTGGGCTTATATTTTTGCCCACATGACAAATGTGGCAAGGCTTTAGTTTCAGGACATGTTGTATTTTCGGGGAAACACGGTAAATTAGCATTCCCAACTCCTCTGACAAAAACCACCTCCCCCCCCCCACTAAATGCAGGGCTACATTTCCTGCTCTGCATCTGAAAACATGAGATGGAGCAGAAGAAAAGAAGCCCCCACCAGATTTTCAAACATTTGTGTGGAATCTACTTCTACCCTCTCAGTCTCTCACCTGTTTCCACCTTGAAGGCCAAGTCCAGGGGCCTCCACAAGCCCTCGTGCTCCAGGTGACACGTAAAACGGTGCCTCTCCTTGGGGTCGATCTCAATGCTGAGCTGGACATAATGGGTCCCATCTGAGTTGGGGGCCACATTCCTATGGAGGGTCTCATACTGGCAGACCTCTCCATCCCTGGTCCAGGTGGCCTGGATCTCCTTGGGGTAGAAGCCAAAGGCCTGGCAGGTGAGGACCTCCATTCTGTCATTCACCATCTTGTGGGTCACCTTCCCCACTGGAGGATCTGCAGAAGAAATAAACCCTGAGTTCCCAGAATTTCTAGATTTTCTGGCAGATTGATTTAAATATCAAGCCCTCCTTTGCCCCCCTCCCCCTCCCTCCGCTCCCTCCCCTCCTCTGAGCCTCTGGTACCCACAAAGATGGGAAGATTGAAGCTCTTCAGTTTTTTAAAAGAAAACACATAGAATTTGGGGTAAAGTTCTCAAATTGACCAACATAAACCCAAATTTGGGAATTGATTCCATTTTTAACCCTCCGAATTGAATTTGCTCAAGTTCCACATAGGAATCAGGAACTGATCTTTTCCTTCTGACCCAAAGTTCCTTTCTTTTGCTTTCCAAGATTTTCTCACTGCAAATGGATTAGATCTTATTTTCCTACTCAGATTCTTTGTCTTTCAAGTCCTTATTTTGGGGGGCATTGAAGGTTATTTTCCTTCTGTAGTATGAAGTGAGATAATTCCTGACCCTTTTCTGCAAAGGATGGATTGGTTATGTAGGACAGAAATAATATGAGGAGGGGGAGCCTATGGCAACATGCTCAGTGTAGACCCCCTTTTCCACTCACTTGTCCTCTGCAGAGCCTCCTTCTTGTAGGACAGGTATCTCTGCAGCCACTCAATGCAGGTCTCTTCCAGGTAGACTGTAATTCCCTGGGACCACCTTGGGTCCTCCTCCCACTTCTCCTTGACCTTCTGAGCCTGGGGCTGAGCTGTCACCCATCGGAGGGTCTCCTTGTCGAAGCTGATGAAGTCCATCCCATCGTAGCCATAGTGCAAAAATCCTCCTTTGCTCCCGTCTTCCCTGAGCTCACAGCCCAAATTCACCTGCCAGATGTGAAGCCCTGAAAGAGACCCAGAGGGAATAGATGTGAATGAAAAGAGTCCAGGATTCCTCTAAGACAGATTTATATTCTACCTCCCATCTCTTCAAGGGAGAGAAACCTGATTTCCCCTTCCCCTCTTTATCCCACAAGGAGAAACGTCTTTTAGTTCAATTAACCCTGCTTGAGCCAGGGTTGTGCAGTGGTTAGAGGGCAGTACTGCAGGCTACTTCTGCTGACTACCAGCTGACTGCAATTTGGCAGATCGAATCTCAATAGGCTCAAGGTTGACTCAGCCTTCCATCCTTCTGAGGTCCATAAAATGAGGACCCAGATCGTTGGGGACAAGATGCTGACTCTGTAAGCTGCTTAGAGAGGGCTATAAAAGCAGTGTGAGCAGTATATACATCTAAGGGCTATTGCGATTGAGGTCAGGCCATGAAGAATTTCTAGGTGAGGGAGATAATTGGGGGTGGGGATTGGGGTCTTCTTTCCTTTTCAGCAGCCATTGATGGCTCTGCTCACCTCCAGCAGGGTGGTCCCGTTTTGATAACTTCTCCAGGTCAGCCCCGAAGACCCACTCAGGGGCCAGAAAGGTCTCCTTCTCCACCTCCTCCATCTAGGGCACCAGAGGCTCCACCTTCCTGGTGAGGCTGTCAAAGCGGATGATGGGCTGGTCGTCCAAGTAGCCCCTCATGAAGAACTGGTTCTGCCCCTGAGTGGGCTCTGAGAGTCGCAGGTAGGAGTAGGACAGGGAGTGTGGGGGAGGGTCTGGAGAGAGAAGAGCAGAATTGAGGGGTCTACAATGCAACACCCTCCCCTTCAAGAGTTTATTAGAGAGGAATGTAAAGCAATACTGTAGGAAGTTAGCACCCATCCCTCTCTTGAAGAACAAAATATCCTAGGAAATAGTAAAGAGGCAAAATATTGTATTTCCCTGGATGAGAAAAGGGAGAAACATGTTTTTAAAGACAAAGTAGCTCCCTGCAGCTTCCTGTCCTCCCCCCTTTTAATGGGCCACTGATGTCTGGGCCACTCTATTCTACATAACAAAGGTAGGATTAGCCTTCTACCAACCTCACCAGATGACACCTGGGAGGATTGCATCAGCCAGCAGGACAAACAGGCTTGGGTTTCAGCACAGCCTACCGAGTTGCCCCCTGGGAGTCTCACCACCAATCAGAATGCATTTCTTACGCAGGATGGGGAAGCTCTGGGGTGGGGCCCAACAGAGGGCATAAAACCAGGGACTCTCGGCTTTTTTTTCTTCTTCACCCAACATCTGGAAGCATGTGATTCCCCCCTTTCTGTTCAGGAGCTCAAGCCATGTGATCCCGTCCACCACTAAACCATATTTCCAAGCAGCCTCCCTGTTTCCAGGGTCTTTCCCCCCCACTTGGAGCTGAACCCAGAAGGTCATTTCTTCCAACCAATACGAAGCATTATATCAATCTAAGTGCTGTTGTCAGAAACAGCTTCTTCCCAACAAGTTCTCTGAAGTGGAACAAATTGGTCCCCCTTTTTCCCCTTCTGCTTGGGAGGATTGGTGGCTGTTGTTGAAAGAAATGTCCTTCTGGGTTCAGCTCAAGTGGGGGGAAAAGACCCTGGAGACATGGAGGCTGCTTGGAAAGGTGGTTTAATGGTGGACGGGACCACATGGCTTGAGCTCCTGGACAGGAAAGGGGGATCCCATGCTTCCAGATGCTGGGTGAAAAAGAGAGGAGAGAAAAGGGGGCTTGCTGAGAGTTCCTGGGTTTTTTATACTCTCTGTTCAGCCCCACCTCTCTGTTTCCTGTTCCAGTGTAAGAAATGTATGCTGATTGGTTGTCATACCCCCAGGGGTGGGGTGGGGGTGTCCTTAGCTGCCTTTGTAGGTTGTGTGCGTTTTGAGTCCCAAGCTTGGTTGAGTTCCCAGATGCCATGTGGTGAGTTTCTGTAGAAGGCTAATCCTACCTTTGTTATATAGAGTATACTAGTTCAGGGCCCCTAATGGCCCATGACAAAAGGGGGGCAGGAAGCTGCAGAGAGCAACTTTGTCTTTAAAAACATGTTTCTCCCTTTTCACATCCAGGGAAATATAATATTCTGCCTTTTCAATATTTCCCAGGATTTTTCATTCTTCTAGGAGAGGGGTGGGTGCTAACTTCCTACACTGTGAACTGGAGGAGGGACTCCCCAGAAGCCCCGGGCCGAGCTGGAGAACATCTGGACAGGGCCACATCTGGTTAAGTTGCTCCTGCCGCTCCTCTGGGCTCTTGGGATTCCTAGGCAGCTGCTTGTGGGCCTGACCTCCAAGGCCACCCCAGACCCTGCTTGGAAAAGGTCAGGTGCTCCTATTTACGTGGGCGTTAACAAGTCAGCTGAGGATCTTTCCAGCGAGGGTAAAGTTTGCTCATAAGGGTGGAGCTGGATGAGGACTTCGCCCAGGAGGCAGGAGAAGGAAGGACCAGGAGGGGAAAAAGGCAGGGATGAAAATGAAAATTTCTCTTTTCACTTTTACTCTCCGTTCTCTCAGAAAGACAAATGGGGGCTGATTCCAAATCAGTTACTAAAGTCTTTTAAAACCAGGCTCTCTGAATCGCTAGAGAAGGAAGATTTTGCCTTCTGGGAAAGGAGTTTGGGACTGAGGGGGGAGAGAAAGACCCAGCCCAGGACATGAGATCCCCCTCGTCGTCTCTTTCCTCCTCCCGCCCCGCCCGTCGCAAATCCTTCCAGAAACTCACCACAAAAGGCTCCAACCACGAAGGACCCCAGCACAACTCCCCAGAGCAAGAGGGGCGCCAGGTGCAGCGACATCGCTCTCCAACCAGGCGCCCCCGTGCACCTCCAACCGAAGAGACCTGCCGTCCGCTAAGGACAAGTGGCTTAGGCGCTGCCTCCGTTCAGGTCCCGTCCTTTTCCGCAAAGAAAACTCTGACAAAAATTCTCCGCCCCGTTTGGGTCCGCGAAGAAAAAAGAAAAGAGCGCTGCTCCCTTGGTGTCTTCTGGGGGTCCTGGAGGGAGGGAGACGTCCTAAGGAGACGTTGCTTACAACCGGGCAACGTTAGCGCTGAAACGTCCTGGCCACCCCGGTTGTGTGAACGCAGCCACCGCGATGCCCTCCTCGTTCGTTCTTCTTCTGAGGCCCTCCAATTGATCCCGTTTCACCTCAAAGGGCTTTGGGGGACCTTTTGGTAGAGGTTGGCTATCGATGATCTGAAGGGGATCGCTGCGGATCAGCTCGGAGCCCGCTCCCTTCCGCCAAGGGACCCGGGAGACTCGCCAAGGAGCCGCGCTCTTCCTTTCGTGCTTCTCACCTCTTAGCCCCAGCAAGAAGGTCCCAACCGCCGCGCTCAGGAGCAAGAGCGGCGCCGGGCAAAACGAGCCTTTGCACCTGTAACTGCGGACTCCTTCGCCGCTCTTCGCCCTCGCCCCGCCCCTTCGGCCCCTATCCTGCCGCCTCCGAGCTCCGCTGAAGTTTGCCCTGAACTCTGCGGGTCCAGGAGGGAAAGAGCCGATGCACAGTAATAAAAGTTTGTTTTGCAGGTAATAAAAGTTGCAAACAAGGGAGAGACTCCGCAGGTGTTTCTTTCCCGCCCATGCTAACAGTATGTTAACCAGCGTAACTAGATCTTTGGGAGGGGTGTACCTGCGATGTAACCTGGAATGAGTCCTCCAGTGGGAGGGGGCAGATTTCAATGGGGAGAAGAGTCTAAGCCCCTTCCCCAATTAGCCTCTATACTGTGGTCTCACTGGACATTTTATTCCCATATGCTATTTGGGCCTTTGTTGAAAACCTTTGAACAGCCTCCTCCCTCTTAAAACCAACTTCTGGGTTGTTTACATGGAACAAAAGCAGTCCTCGACTTACAACAGTTCATTTAGTGACCGTTCAGAGTTACAACAGCACTGAAAAAAGGGATTGATGGCCATTTTTCACAGTTACGACCTTTGCAGCATCCCCATGGCCATGTGATCAAAATCCCAATGTTTGGCCACTGATTCATACTTATGACCGATCATGCCATCACTTTTTGCAGACTTCTGACCAGCAAAGTCAATGGGGAAGCCAGAGTCACTTAACAACCGGCTTAGTAACTTATCAACTGCAATGATTCACTTAATGGTGGCAAGAAACGTCATAAAATGGGGCAAAACTCATTTAACAAATTCTCACTTAACTCTCCATGGGTTCAATTGTGCAAGCATTTTTTTCCTCTTTAAAAGAATTTTTGGATTTCTCCTCACCAAACCTTTAAGACTGAAAGAGTTAGAATTGAAATATAAAGAGATTGTCCTGATCAGGGCAAATTGTCTCTTTGTGGTGGAAATCTTTCCTGGATGTCCCCCACTGGTCTGATAGATGGCAAAAAGAGTGGACAGCCAGTTAATTTTTGGGGCAGCAGCTTCTGCCTGGGATAGAGAAGAAGTCATGCGGAAGACCTCCCGGAGGCCCAATGGGTCCAACTGGCTGGATTATATCCAGCATCCCGAGAAACGCATTAGTGCTCCCATCTTTTTTTTTTTTTTAATTAAACAAAAAGACACAAAAAAGAATCACCCTTCCGTGTACAACTGAAGACCCACCTCTTTCAACTATCTGGCCTGGCTCAACCGTAAATTTTCTTACTCCTCCTGACAGTTCTTTTACATTTTTAAATTTTAAATGGTTTTTATAATTGGGGTATTTTAATGGTGATTTTTAATTGTCTAATGTGATGTAATTTGTTACCTCCTCCGTGTATGTTATGTCTTTGTATATATTTGTGTTTATGTGTTTCTACATGTGTTTTATGTTTTATATGTTATTGTACGCCGCCCCGAGTCCTGTTTGGAAAGGGAGCGGCTAATAAATTTCAATTTATTATTATTTATTATTATTACATCTTGTAGAAAGCGTGTCGATTGGTTACAGATAACTTTCGTGCATTTCTTCCACTGTCATTATTTATAGTTCATATTAGATTATACACTTTAAATCAAAAATCTTTGTATATCTTTCTATCAATGTACCACAATTCTTATTTGACTACAATTATTTAAATGTGCTTTTACCTCAAATTATTCATACTTAAAGACACAACCACACCATGGCATTCGTTAGCTATTTCAAAAATCCTCCAATAACATTACACTTTTATGACATATTCTAAGTAAAAGTCAATTAATAAAATTTCTAAACCCCCTTTCCCCCCAACTCGCTGTTTAGGGTTTATATCCAAGTTGCTTTTACCAATACCAGAGCATGTATACATCAGTAAACAATATCCATTGACATTTCCTTGTTATTATTATAATTGGCTAAAAATCATTTACTATTTATATCCCACTTCCTCTCCTCAAACCCAAAAAACATTACACCTTTATGACAAGACCTAAATAAAAAATTTGTTAATAAAATCTTGTCAACTAATTTTTGTTTAGAATATGTTATAAAGGTTTAAGGCTCTTGGAATACTTTGTAATAATTAATGAAATGCCATTAGGTGGTTGTGTTTTTAACTATGCATTATTCTAGGCAAAAGGACACTAAAACAATTTCAGTCAAATGAGAACTATGATATGTTGAAAGTAAGACTCATTAAGAACTTTGACATTTGATATGAATATAAATAATGACTGTGGAAGAGATGCACGAAAGCTAATTGTAACCAATTGACACACTTTCTACAAGATGTATTTTTGTGTGTGTTGTTTAAAAAAAAATTAAAAAAATTGTTAATAAAATTTATAAGCCTTTCCCCCAGTTTTCACAATTTGCAATTTATATCCAAACCTCTGACTGGCCCCACCCCCATCTATTCTCTGCCTCCCGAGTCCCAGCTGATTGGGAGGGAATGGGGATTTTGCAGTATCCTTCCTCTGCCACATCCACCAAGCCACGTCCACAGAACCGGTAGTAAAAAAAATATGGAATCCCACCACTGCTACACTCCCCATACAAATCAGGGTGTTGACTTCCTCCATTTTCTCCCTCTGCAGCACAACACAACCTATGGAGGGCAGAGACCCAAGAGAGCTGTGGAAAACATGGTTTCAACTTTGCCCAATGGAGAACGGAAGCAGCTTTTTATTGGTGCTGCCGCTGCTGTTATAACTATCTTGATTATGCAAGTAGGAAAATAGGGACCACCTTTGGTGGGAAGGTAACAGTGTTCCGTGCGCCTTTGGCCTTTAGTCATGCCGGCCACATGACCACGGAGATGTCTTCCGACAAACGCCGGGTCTTTGGCTTTGATGAGCCCTAGAGTCGGGAACGACTAGCATATATGTGCGAGGGGAACCTTTACCTTAAAAGGTAAAAGCATTTATCTCAGCAGCAGCAGCAGCACCAATGAGAATTCTCCCTGCTTGAGCGTCATCGGTTTCCGGGCAGAGTCCTTTGTGACTTCAGCTGAGGAGGAGAGCGAGCTCAGCGCAGAGAAGCGAAGAAAGTGGGAGGGGGGATCTGTTCGGGGGGGGGCTGCAGCTCAAGCGGAGCTAGCTATTTGCGATGGGTCAGAAAAGCCCACAGCGCTGGGGGTAAAACCGGCCCTCCGGGAAGGGAGCAAAAGGGAAACGCCTTCGGTAAGGGCAGGGAGGGCTCTGTGTGTGGGCACGGCTGGTGCGTGACTCATCAGCCACGAGTTTTGGACAGTATCCAGGTGCAGCCTCAGGAGCTACTCTGGCTGGCAGGGTGTCTGAGCTTTGGGGGTTCCTTGCAGACGGAAAGCAGAAGTGGCCGAGTGGCGATTTCAGAGCAGATTCCAGCTCTGCGCTAAATGGACAGAGAAAGCAGGGGAAGTTTTGGGCTGAAGTCTAATGGCTGCAGGTGTAAAAGGCGCAGGTATACTATGTAGAATAGAATAGCAGAGTTGGAAGGGACCTTGGAGGTCTTCTAGACAAACCCCCTGCCTAGGCAGGAAACCCTATACCGTTTCAGACAGATGGCTATCCAACATCTTCTTAAAGACTTCCAGTGATGGAGCATTCACAACTTCTGGAGGCAAGCTGTTCCACTGATTAATTGTTCTAACTGTCAGGAAGTTTCTCCTCAGTTCTAAGTTGCTTCTCTCCTTGATTAGTTTCCACCCATTGCTTCTTGTTCTACCCTCAGGTGCCTTGTAGAATAGTTTGACTCCCTCTTCTTTGTGGCAGCCCCTGAGATATTGGAACACTGCTATCATGTCTCCCCTAGTCCTTCTTTCTCTTAAGCTAGACATACCCAGTTCCTGCAACCGTTCTTCATATGTTTTAGTCTCCAGTCCCCTAATCATCTTTGTTGCTCTTCTCTGCGCTCTTTCTAGAGTCTCCACATCTTTTTTACAATGTGGCGACCAAAACTGGATGCAGTATTCCAAGTGTGGCCTTACCAAGACATTATAAAGTGCTATTAACCGTTCATGTAGAGTGTTAATCAGAAGCAACTAATGATCAAAACTTTCCTTGCATTGTTTTTATGTCCCTTGTTCGTAAATTGATAACAGAAGATAAAAAATAGAGGAAGCCAATTGAAACAAAGAAGACAATGGAGGGACTTTGAATATGGATGTTCAGCGCTCCTTTTTACTTCCTTGCTCAGATATAAATAGGAATTGATTACAAATTAAAAGACAAAAGGTTCTTAAAAGAAGCTGAGGAAAGGACGAGAGAAGGGAGAGGTTTCCTGCTGGAAAAGGAACTTGAGATGGACGGTGAACGTGAGGAAAGGACCCAGGCAGGACATGTGTTCCCTCCCCTGCCCCCCGCTTTCAGCTGCCACCCACCCAGTCGCAAACCCTTCCAGAACCTCCCCGCATCAGCTCACTGGCACCAGGGACCCCAGCCCAGCCCAGCCCACAGGAATAAGGGGGGTGTCCGGTGCAGCAGAATCACCCTCCGACCACGCGCCCCTTCACACCTATGACCGAAGACCCCACTTCGCAGCCAGAGACTGAAAGTGAAGCCGTCAAGCAGTGCCAGAAGAACAGCAAACTCCACCTGAGTTCTGTGGAAGTTTTTCCCCATCCTACTGCACTCATCCTTGGCCGGGGTAGAAAGCCCATCCCAGCGGGATTTGACTCACTGGCAGTAACCCACTTGTCGGCAATTGGTTTGGGTTTAGATCCCCCCCAAACTCTGCTGCAGGCTGGTCACCAGCTGGATAGGTTGACCCCCCCACCCCTGGTGTTGGGCCATCTGCACCCCGGGGCCCAGAGCCCAGGTTGTGGGCTGACCCGCATTTTGCTGTGTGGAAGGAGCAAGTATCTCCACTCCAGGGCACTATGGAGTCTCTACCTGCGAAGGTGAATGTTGGCTGGGCCAGAGTCCACCTGAGAGCCTCGGTGCTAAGGCAAGGGATCACCCCACTTATGTTAAACTGTCTAAATTGATCTGGAAGGCTGCCCAGCGACTGACTGTGTGACAGTGGTGGGAACCCCCAATCTTTGGAGCGCAGGATTGGCGTCTGCTTCAGCAGCCTCCATTCATGGGCTGAGGCTGATCTTGCACCCATCTGTGGCTCCAACAGCATCTCCTTATGGGAGGTGACTCCTGTGGCTTCGCTTTGCAGGGTTAGGTCCGGCTTCGAGTTTCGCTCAGGAGCCTGCTCTTTGCGCCGGGCTCGCAACTGGCGTTCCCTCTCCGCGGCCTCTGCAGCTTCCACCATGGATTGAGAAGGAGAATAGATGGTCTTGTCATAGATTGCCGAGCCGTCATCTATGGCTCCCTCCGTGGACTTCTTCTCTTCTTCCATCTTCCCTGGGCCTTTCCATCACCCGGGTTTGGGTTGATGCTGGGGCTCAGGACCCTGGACAGCATCCTGAGGTTCGGGGTAGCTGGTGAGGTATTTTAAAGGAGATTTGGGTTCTTAACATCAGGGTTCCAAATAGCATCCAAAAGTAAATCAGAGGCCAAGGCAAAGGACTCCTCAAAGTTCTAATTTATTAAGAGAACCATGTTGGCACATCTGGGGAAACCCAAATCTGAAAGCTTCCAGGTTTTCCCCACCCAGTTGAAAGTTCAAGATCCTGTCCCTACACCCACAAGTCCATCACATGGTCCAAACTTCTCCTGTCATGCTGGCAGCTTCCACCCATCCAGTTCCGGCCAGGCGTAGAGACAAAGGATGGCCTTGGCTTTCTAGAAAGAATTTTGTTATGGCTACATATCACCCAACTTCGTACAATCCCCCCTCCCGTTTTCCCACAATAGAAAATACATAGTAGAATAACAGAAAGTGTGGCAAGCCTAAATTCCAAACAGGAAAAGATAGCTTTCAGGCCTGACATTAGCAGCATCAGAAAAAAATACACAATCACAGAGAATACACATATCAATTAAATGCATAAAATATCAAAAAGATTAAACCTTACCACACATTGTCAATGAAGGGGAGGCATGAGATTGAATTCACCTTTCAAGAAAGACAAAGTATATTAAAACACAAAGGGCCATGACCTATGTTCCCTCTAAGGTGCGCGGCTGCACGGCCGCACACATGGCAAGTAAATACCGCGCAGTAGTTTCCCACTGCCGCACAGTGTCATTTGCCGGACACGGACTGCAGTCTCTGCACTCTGCAGAACAGCTGCGGAATCACAAACGAAACCCCCTCCAGCTAAACAGGAGTCTTGACAACATTTTTTAAAAAGTTTGGGTGGAATTGGTGCGATTTATTATGCAGCTGCATGTGGATGGCATCTCCTGATTCTCCGCGCTTCGTACCTGTTAACAAAGCCTTTCCCCATCCTGTGCTGGGTACTCGCTTGCGTGCAAACCGGTGCCCCAAACGGGGCTGGGTCCGGTCGTCTCCTCCCTGCCTTTCCTTCCCTTTTTATGTCCTGTCTCAACGTGAGAGTGGGCACGCACATGCTGTGGACTCGCCCGCTTAGATGCTGAGCCTGCTGCGTGCTTAGCTGCGTGCGTATCTCCTCCTGGTTTTTTCCCTCCCTCTTACGTGCCCTCTTAGTGCAGCAGGCTAACGCCAGCCAAAGGAGTGGGGCGGACGGCATGGCACAACTGGGTAAATTATAAACCACAGATTTTAATCCTATTTAATTTTTCATGGTATCAAGTTTAGCTATAAAGTGGCCTTACCTACTTTCTCCCCCTGGGCTGGCTAAATTCTGGCCTGGATTTCCAATTGTGCAATTTGTGTCATGGACTTAATCATTTTAAATTCCATTAAATGCCAGTACACATCCTTTCTGCCAAGAGATCAGAAAAAACAATGCTCCAATCTTCTGATATTTAAATGATTTATAATGTTGTTTAGATATATAATTTGGATTACAGACTTCTTAAGGGTGTTTTACAGGGGCTTTTAAACCAAATTTTAAGGGGGGAGGGGGAGTTGATTCGGATGGCTCAGACAGGCTTGGGGGGAGTCTGCCAGGGCACAGGCCAGCGCTAACTAATGGGCGCGGGTTGGGAGGGCTAGGAAGGGTTGGGATTCCGGGGGAGACATTAAGCCATTCCATTGGGGGGTTCACCATCTCTACTGTTTGTGGGAGAGGCAAATATGGTGGGGGCCGAGGGCCAAATGATGTTCGGAGGACGCGGGTTTGCTGTTTAAGAGCAATCGCACGTTCCGACCCTCATCGCCCCTCTTGCACCCCCGGGTGCCCAGGATTACAGGACTCTGGTCTCCGGCTGGTGTTGCTTAACGCCAGGTCTGGGGTACATAAGGCTCCCCTCATTTACGACCTCATACAAGAGGGTAGAGCGGACCTGGTGTGCATTACGGAGACATGGTTGGGCCATGAGGGGTGTGTGCCCCTTAGCGAACTATGCCCAACAGGCTTCCAGGCGTTTCACCAGCCGAGAGCCCAGGGCAGGGGCGGGGGGGGGGGTTAGCGGTGGTTATTAGGGAAAGTCTCTGACCTCATGAGGTCACTGCGCCTCAGATAGGCAGGTGTGAGTCCCTCTTTGTGAAGTGGGGCCTTGGAGCTCAGGTGGGCCTTTTTGTTACATACCTGTCTCCCTGCTATGTTTCATCGGCCCTGCCGGAGCTGCTGAATGTATTAGCTGGATTGGCAGTTGATTTCCCCAGGCTCATGGTCCTGGGGGATTTCAATCTGCCTTCCATTGGCGAGACATCAGAGTCAGCTCGGGAGTTCATGGCTTCCATGACAGCTATGGACCTAACTCATTTAATTCAAGACCCCACCCATAATGGGGGACACACGCTCGACCTGATTTTTGTCTCTGGGCAGTGGATGAATGATCTAGATTTAGGGGATATTTCTATTCAACCCTTGTCATGGTCTGATCATTTCCTCATCAGGCTTGACTTCCATACTGCTACCCCTCGCCGCAGGGAGGCGGAACCAACTAGATGGTTCTGCCCCAGGCACCTTATGGACCCCGAAAGGTTCCTGATGGAGCTTGGGACTTTTCCTGAATCCATTGCTCACAACTCGACCGAAGCCCTAGTGGAAGCCTGGGATAGGGCTGCCGCTGGGGCTTTGGATCGTGTTGTGCCTTTGCGGCCTCTGACCCGGTGTCGATCCCGGATGGCTCCCTAGTTTACAAGACGCCTAGAGAGTGGCTGGAGGGCCACCCGGTCCGAATCTGATCGAACACTAGTAAGAATTTATATTAAATCCTACTTAGTGGTGATAGAAGTGGCAAAACGGCAATATTTTTCCGCTCTTATCGCATCCGCAGATAACCTGCTTTGTAGTATATATTCCACATATAATTCCATTACTACTTTCGGTCATTTTATAATATGAAATTTTCTTGTTTATTTTTGTGATCTGAGCTTTCTTGGTATTGCCCTTCTCCCCCCGCTGGCAGAGCTCCGGCCCCTCCCGTGTCCTGCATATCCGTAGTGGGATCTTCTGTTTTTTCTAGGTTTGTTTTGTTTTTTTCCATAAAGGCCTGTGCCTCTATGGGTGTGTTAATTCTAATTCTTGTCTCCTCCCAGAATATCAGCATACCTTCAGGCATCAACCATCTAAACCACACCCCCTTCTGGTATAATTTATTCGCCAATTGCGAATAACTTTTCCTTTTTTCCCTAATTTTCTTGGGGATCTGCTTCAGGATGGTTATCACCCTGTCGTGGTATGTTAGTGCCTGCCCCCTTTGCACACCCAGAATTTCATCTCTTGTGCTTTTTCTAAGAAATTTAATATGGACCTCCCTGGGTACATTGTGTGTTCTAGCATAAGCAGAGTTCACTCTATAAACCAGATCTATCTCCCATTCCATCTGTTGTTTTTCCTTGTGAATGTATTCAGCCAAGATGTTAGTCATAATGTCCCTTATATTTTCCCCATCTGCTTCTATAACATTTTGAAATCTAAGATAAAAGGACATTCTCTCAAACTCTGTTTTCATTTGCTGGATATCAAGTTCCTTGTTTCCCCTCTGCACCGCTTCAACCCCCCCCCCTCACCTCCGCCACCCCACCCTCCACAAGGTCCAGTCTCTGTGAGTTCTTGTAGATTTGGACTTGATTCTCTTTAATTTCTTCCTTCATTTCCTTTAATTGTTTTTTGATTTCTTCCTGGCCCTGTATAAGTTGCTGCAGCATTTGTTGCAAATCCATCTCTGTGCTCTTAGGTTGCATCAGTTCTGTGATCTTTGATTGTGTGGCAGGACTGGATGTTGCAGATGTCGGGGCAGAAGTAGCAAAGCCAGGTTTTCCAGGGGGTGGTCTTTTAGGAGACATAGTTTATAAAATAAAGAGATCAGTCAGTATGGAGAATGGACAGCTGGAGAAGCAGAGCAGCCAGATGAGTCCAGGAGGCAGAAGAACCAGGCAGAGGAGAGTTTCTCTAGTCAGTCTGGCAATAGAGAAAAAATTTTCCCCCAGAGAGTTCAAAGAATAACAATCCACAGGAGATTCTTCTGGGTGGCACGGAGACAAAGACCGGAAGCCTGAATTTTAAAGGTGGAGTCAGGTTTCAGAGTTCATGAAGACAACGGAAGTGTGCCATCTTGCCCTGCCAGCTTTGGGCTCAGAGGCATAACAAAGTTTTTAAAAGTTCACAAAGTTCTCAGATCATCCATAAATTATGGAGCTAAGTTCAGTGAAAAATCACTTTTGCAGGGGTGAGGCATCATTGGTTGGCTCTCCCCCCTCCTCCTTCCCCTGGGGCTGAGAGCAGAATTATTTCAAGCCGCTTGTCCAAGGGGGGGGGAAATCCCCCTCCCTCCAGCCGCGCCTCCAAGGAAATCCGAAAGTTATAGAATGCTGAAAAGTCCTTTAAGTCCAAAAAGGGAATGAAGGGGGGAAGCGTCTCACCACACCGCCGCTGCTTCCTTCTATTGTTTCATCGTCCGATCAGCCTGTTGCGAGACGCGAGGCGCCCTCCGAGACTGCTCACTGATGCCTAGAGTGAAGCGGGGGGGCCCCCACCAGCCGCCGCCGATGCCAGGATCCCCCGCGAAGCCGCTCCTTCGGCAGGATGCCTCTCCGGGGCGTCCTGTGCCCCCCAAGAATGGGGAAGCCCACCGGGGAGCCGGAGCGGGCAAAGGACTTGCCCGTCGCCGTCAGCCGCCGGAACCGGAAGTCCCGACGGGGATGAATCTTGAGGAGACAATCTGGGATGGGTTTGACCCTGTGACCCCCGAAGGCATGGACAGGATTATGGGGAGACTCAGTGCTGCCACTTGTGTGCTGGACCCGTGTCCCTCTTGGTTAGTTTCGGCTTCCCGGGAGGTGACACGAGGCTGGCTCCAGGCGATTACCAATGCTTCATTGAGAGAGGGGTTCTTTCCCACCGCCTTGAAGGAGGCGGTGGTGAGGCCCCTCCTCAAGAAGCCTTCCCTGGACCCAGCTTCTTTAGCCAACTATCGTCCGGTCTCCAACCTTCGCTTTGTAGCGAAGGTTGTCGAGACTGTGGTAGCACATCAGCTTCCCCAGTACCTGGATGAAGCTGTCTACCTGGATCCGTTTCAGTCGGGTTTCAGGCCTGGGTACAGCATGGAGCATTGGTCCCGTTGGTCGATGATCTCTGGCGGGCCCAGGACAGGGGCTGTTCCTCTGTCCTGGTCCTATTAGACCTCTCAGTGGCTTTCGATACCATCGACCATGGTATCCTACTGCGACGACTCAGGGGGTTGGGAGTGCAGGGCATCGTTTTACGATGGTTCTCCTCCTATCTGTCGGATCGGTCGCACTTTGTGTTGACTGGAGGGCAGAGATCGACCCCCAGGCGCGTCACTTGTGGGGTGCCCCAGGGGTCAGTTCTCTCACCCCTCTTGTTCAACATATACATGAAACCGCTGGGCGAGATCATCCATGGTTTTGGGGTACGGTATCATCAATATGCTGATGATACCCAAATTTTCATCTCTACCCCAAACCACCCAAACGATGCCCTCAACGTGATGTCCCGATGCCTGGAGGCTGTGCAGATCTGGATGGGGAGGAACAGGCTCAAGCTCAATCCCTCCAAGACTGAGTGTCTGTGGTTTCCGTCATCCTGATTTGTACATCTTGTTCCATCTTTGACGATAGGGGGAGAAATTTTAGCCCCCTCAGAGAAGGCTCGCAATCTGGGAGTCCTCCTGGATATGCGGCTTAGTTTAGAAGAACACCTGACGGCCGTGACCAGGGGGGCCTTTTACCAGGTTCGCCTGGTACGTCAGTTGCGCCCCTTCCTGGATCGGGATGCTCTGTGCACAGTCACTCATGCCCTCGTCCTTTCTCGCCTGGACTACTGCAATGCTCTCTACATGGAGCTGCCCTTGAAGAGCAGCCGGAGGCTTCAGCTGGTCCAGAATGCGGCCGCGCGGGTTGTCATGGGGGTACCTAGGTGATCCCATGTTACACCCCTTTTAGGCGGCCTGCACTGGTTGCCGGTTGTTTTCTGGGTGCGATTCAAGGTATTAATTATGATCTTTAAAGCACTCCATGGCTTAGGCCCAGGGTACCTGCGAGACCACCTACTGCCACCAGTAGCCTCCCACCGTCCAGTACGATCCCACAGAGTTGGCCTCCTCAGGGTGCCATCGGCCAGGCAGTGTCAGCTGGTGACCCCCAGGGGGAGAGCCTTCTCTGTGGGAGCGCCTTCCCTCTGGAATGAGCTGCCCCCGGAGCTTTGCATAATCCCTGACCTCAGGTCCTTCCGGCGTGCCCTAAAAAGTTGGCTTTTCCAGTAAGCCGGCATGGCCTGTTAATTTTAAATGTATTGTTTTTTTTAAAAAAATCGGTTTGTTTTTTTGGATATGTATTTAATTTCTTTTTAACTTTTGGGATGTGTGTTTTTTAATGTTGTAGGCCGCCCTGAGTCCTTTTGGAGAAGGGCGGCATATAAATCCAAATAAACCAAACCAAACCAAACATTTGAAAGCTCTGCATTGATTAAATACTACGGAATACAATCCTACAGCAGTTCTTCTTTCTCTTTTGGTTTTAGAAAAGGAAAATTCCCTTTTTAGCCAGGCTTTTTGAATTAGTTTATGGTGATGTTAATGCCAGTTTTTAAGTAGATTTCAATTTTTTTAAAAAATATGTTAGCTGCTTTGAATGCCTTGGAGATGAAAAGATGGAGTACAAAACTGAAATAATAAAAAATTAGTACATTCATTTTGAAAAATAAATGCAATAGTTGATTAATTTTATATCTTTATTCAAAATAGTTTTGGCAAGGGGGAGAGTTTCATGATAAATTATTTTATTACATTTATATTGCATTTATATATTATATTTATTACATTTATACTCCACATTATATATTTGTATTGTTATTTTAGTATTTATTGTCAATTTTGATTGATATTATATTGATATATCAATACTGATTTTACTCATACTAAATAACAATGACTGCTATTATTTATCAGCATTAAATATTTACAGTTTTTAATATTGACTTAGTCATCTTTTAGAATAATAGGATTATATTTTAATAGGATAATTGGAAAAATCTAATTCAGGTGTGATGGGTTGCATTCCAAAGGAATGTGAGAGGACAGGTTGCCTGCAAAATGCCAGGGCCCAGGCTGTTGGTGCCATGTCTCTCTCTAGCCAGTCTAACAATGTAAAAGCTGAGCAGAGAGGCTTCTTTTTTTCAATGTGAGCAGAAAAGTATAGTGTTTGAGCAGCACATTTTCATGCCTGGCATTCATCGGGCTGAAACCTCGCTCGTAGTTGGCGATTGACACTTGGAATGTTGTGCAAATATCCAGCAGACCTGACAGCAGTTCAAACTGTTGCTCTCTTAGGTGCTCAGGCATGAAAATGTTCCGCTCAAACACTATACTTTTCTGCTCACACTGAAAAAAAATTAGAGGGAACATTGTCCATGACCCCAACTACAGTTACCAATACAAGGGAGTGTTCAGTTCCCGGGGGGGAGGTCAGTTCCTTCTGGGGTCCCAGACATGGGATCGGTCCCAACTATTTTGCCCAGAAGGCACCAATCCATACAAGTGCATATTTTGCAAAACAACAACAACGACAACACACACACATTTCAGAGTTATCAATGGCTCAGCAGGATTACAAATATTTCTGGTAAATTTTGAAATCATCCTAGCTGAAAACTTTGGTTCATATCTTTTTCTTCTGGTGCCTGCTATCATCCCTAGGACCTATTAAATTAATAGATTAATGGGCTATATTTCTGGATTGTCAGGGAAAGATATTTCACCCTGAACTAAATGAGGCTTAGACCGTGGCTTTTCCAAACAGGCATATCTTCGATAAGCGAAAAATAAAATAAAATCCCGGAAACATGTTCTAATTAAAAAGCAAACTTTAATACAAAAATAATAAAATAGAAAATAAAACAAATCTATCTAATTGTTACATTTTGGCAAGAAGCAGTTTGTCTCCCAGCTTCCTGGCAGACGAACAAAGATCAAAAGGAAAGAAGTCTCTGGAATGTGTGATGATGAGTATGCACAATAAATCATTGCTGATAAAGGCTTATGACCTGCGCAGTAATTCATCAGTAATTATTCAGTTCAGTTCAGCTAGCAAACCAATTAACGCAGTGACATGGATTTTCACAGATATATAAATATTAACAAAATATGTATATAAATAGTACATCTCAAAATTATAACCAAAAAAGAAAAAATAGCCACACATCCTCCCACTTGGACCTTCAGTGTATTTGGAAAACAAGCAGGTCACATGTTTCCCCTGGAAGGTTAAAAGGGGAGGGGCTGCTGACCTTCAGGGGGAAGTCTTCCATGGGGCAGAGGCTGTAACAGAAAAGTCACACTTCCAAGGACCTACAAGGGGCCAAAGCTCAAGGGGAGAGACCTGGACTGTGCCCACCTTATCTCCACTGGAGGGATCATGGGCCCCTCAAGTAAGGAGGGCTGCCCTGCTTTGTCTCTGCATGGATGGGATGGGAGACCACCAGGAACAATCAGAATGGGAGGCTGACCTGGGAAGCAGTCCAGCACTTAGAAAGAAGTGCAACTGACATCCTGCCCTTCTGTTAAGGAAATATTGTTGGGGTTGAGAGTGATTGCCTTCCCCCCCCAAAAAGAGGGTTTGCTTTTAGTGGAGAAAAGAAAAGTAACAAAAGGAGATTTCCCCTTCCCCGGCCACTCTCAAAGGGTTCATTTGGGTCTGATGGGATTAGGCAAAAAGATGACCTGAATTTGACCTTTGTCATGTCCAAAAAAATGAGGGCGAAGGCCCTTATAATATTCCCCAGGTCCCAATCACCACTCACACCTATGGCAAAATCCCACTGAATCCAAGGTTGCTCAGCTTGGTTGAGAGTTGCAAAGTTACCAGGGAAAGGGATGAATCCCCAAATGCACACACACAGACACACACACACAGACACAAACACACACACAAACAGCAAAATCCAGGTATGATTCAGAAACCACACACAAATCCAAGCTAGGGTACAAGTCTGAGAAATGGGTCTGAAATCCAAATGGATGTCCCATTAAGTACAGATTGGAAGTGAAATGTACATTAGTCATGGAGTTAAAAGGAAATGTGTGATTATTTCTAACACTGAATTTTTGAAATGTTGGACTAAGTATGTGCTGGTATTACTCATTAGGACAGTGTTTCTCAACCTTGGCGACTTTAAGTCCTGTGGACTTTGACTCCCAGAATCCCCCAGCCAGCTGGGGGAGGGTAGCCTCACCAACTTCCATTCTACGGTGGAGGAGGCAGTTTCTCCTCACCCTTCTTCATCCACTGCAGCTGCAATCCTTCTCCATCCTGGGCTTCTGTCAGAGTCTGTGAGCCCTCCAGCTGCAGCTGCGTCTCTCCTCTTTCCTCTCCAGCCAGGTTCTCTTCTGCTTGTTCCTCTGAGTGTCCCACTGTGGTTCCTGGGCTCACTTCTTCCTGCAGCCCCTCCATTCCTGGCTTCGGGGCATCAACATCTTTCAAACGTTCCTCCAGTCCTAACAGTGAAATCTCCAGAGCTGGCATTTCCTTGTTGTCTGAATAGGCATCTGGGGAAGCCTTCAGAGGTCTTTTCTCTCCCTCTCTTAGCTCTGTTTTCTCCCCACAGCAACCCTGTAGGGAAGGAAGCAACGGAAGAGGAGAAGGTTTTGCATTGCCGCTCCATATAAACAGGTCCTCCCTGAGAGAAGGGGTTATCCCTTCTCCCACCAGTGCTTCCTTCCTCTTTTCTCTCTTATACCTCCAGCTCATGATCACCAAGAAGCCTTTATCCTCTCCCCATCTTTTTCCAGTCTACCCTCTCTTTCTCTCCCTCCCCTCCTTCCTGAACAGAAATCCCCCATTTTCCCAGGGTGCCCCAGTTCCTGCTCCCAGCCCCTTTCCTGTCTCACTCTCCTCCCTTGGAGCTGGAAGGCTGGAGGAGCTGAGCTTTGACTGATTTTTCCTTGCAGAGCAACCAGATCAGAGGGTCCCCAAGAGGAGGGGCTGAGCCCGAGAGGAGCCCCGGACAGCCCACCGCCCCTCCATGGCTGCCTTGGGAAGACTTTGAGAATGGATCCCCCACCCCAACTATCCTGAAGGTGTTGGCTCTCCAGTATTTACCAAGCCCCAGGTTTTGTCTAAAATCAGAAATGAGGAGGTGAAAAGCTGCCTGGGAAAGCCAAGGGAAATCGTCAAAACAATTAAAAAGTAAAAGTTACAATATTTCAGACATGTGATGCGACACCCAGAAAAATACGGCATCCTTCACTTAATCCTCCAGGGAAAGATTGAAGGCAAACGAGATCCAGGCAGAAGAAGAACATCGTGGCTTCAAAATCTAAGGGTCTGGTTTGGACAAAACACAGGAGGACCTAGGTGAAAGAGTGATCAACCCAAGGTAAAGAAACTTTACATTTGGATTAAAAAACGGAAAGCCCTAGACGACGTTTATTGTTTTGGTGGAAGATAAAAAGCAAATAAAAAGTGGAAGTGGACTTGGAAGTTGAAAATAAGAAAAGGGAAAAAAGAACTCCAATCCTTGTGATATAATAGAAAGCTTTAAAAAATTGTTAAACTAATTAAACAGATAATATGGAAGTTTGGGTGTATAATGAAAGACTTGCTATGTTAAAAATGCACATAAAATGCTAAATGGGGGGAAAAACAGTGGAAACTCAGAGGGAACACTTAGAACAAGAAGGAGAAAAGGAGAAAGAAAAGGGATTGTATGGAGATCAGGAAGATATTATAGAAGGGAAAGAGATTGAAAAAGAAAAGAATTTAGATGATTATACTGGGATTTACAGTTATGTACCCAAAGGAGACAAGGGAGAAGTGGCCCCAAAGAAGGGAAATAGCAAAGGTGGAACCAACTGGGAAAGAAGAGGGGGAACCTGGGGAGAGATACTGAAACAACAAAATTAAAAAGGAGAAAAAAGATTGGAAAGGGAAAATACAGGAATTTTAAGATCAAGAAAAAGAAAAAAAAAACTAGGCAAATGGATGGAGAGAAGAGAATATGAGAGAAATGAAGTTCTTGAGAGATAAGAGAAAATGGCTGAAAGCAGGAAATAAAGAAATTTAGTAAATATAGCCAACGGTATATATTCAATAAAATGTGTGGGATATAGATTAAAATTACTATTTGTGGACAACTAATTAAATGAAATATTTACTATATAAAATTAAACTTGAGGATATGCATTATTAATAGTAAAACAGAAGAATAGATGGAAGTGATATGTTAAATTGGATTAGCTTTGAGAGGCAAAAGGATATTGTTTATAGATTAAGAAAAAATTTAAATTAAGCGGGAGAATATGGAATAAAGATAAGATGACTGAAATGTAAAATGGAAATACGATGTAAAATGTAATAGGCATAACAGAAGAGGTATAGGGGGTGGGGGTGGGGAACCAGGGCCACACTTTGTTCACAAAAGAAGTTAAAATATGTAACAAAAAATAAATGAATAAAACTTGGTTTGGAAAAAAACCACAGCAGCACTTTTTCGTGCGGCTGTTGATAATAGTAGAATCTCCAACGTCCGATGACGGATATGGTACAAGAAGAAGAAGAAGTTTTGTCTCCTAAACAGATTTCAGCAATAGTGAGGCTCACCTCTGATGTCATTTTGGGTGAGAACAACGTCTGTGATTGAATCTCATCTTCAGTGCCAGAAGAAGGAGAAGAACTAAGATCTTCTAAAAGGCAACTTTCCATTGCCTGATGGCGTTTTCCCCTGTACTTCCTCCAGTAGCCTAATGGAGGGCAAAGAGAGAAAATAGTTAGTTTATTCCTAGGGCAGCAGCTCCTGCCTGGGATGGATTTAAGCTGAAGACCCCAAGGGACCCAGGTGGTAAAACTGCCTGGATTATAACTCAGCCTCTTGACTTGCTCATTAAGGATGAAAGGCAAAATCGTTGGCTGTATAGAGGTGCTGACCATGGGGAACTGGAAGGGACATTCCTGGGGATATTAAGGAATAATCAAGTTGAAACTGTCCATGTTCCTGTTAGAGCTCCAATAGGACATCACAGCCCTGTTTCTCCACCACCAGTGAAGCCATGCAAAGCTGCCCAGCAGGGCTCTTCCCAGTAGGGGTTTCTACTAAATCAGGGGTCAGCAACCTGAGGTTCTGGAGCTGCATGTGGCTTTTTCGTTTTAAAGAATTTTATTGGTTTTTAAAATTTATGGGAAAAGGGGAGGTGGATATACAAAAATTTTTTTGGCAGCTCCATTGTGCTAGAGGTAGGAATCTCCCCAATTCTCACAACTTTTTACAGAGAGGGGGGGAAAAAAACAAAAGATAAAAGATAAGCAGAAACAGCATCTTATTATACATTGTATCAACCATGTGTTCAATCATCTCTTTTGCCACTATTTAATATATCAACAATTACAGTGATATTCCAGATATATTTATTTTTGTGACCTGAGTCTTTCCGTTATTGTCCCCCCCCCCCGTCCCCAGGTGCAGCCGCAGCCCCTCCCTCCTTCATGTCTTGTGTATTGTCACCTTTTTCATTACCTCTTATATTTCCGTCCTCTAGGAGGGCACTATGTTCTTTAATGAAGGCCTCTGCCTCCACAACTGTGTTAATTCTAATTCTGTTTCCCTCCCAGAAGATCAGCATTCCTTCTGGCAATAATCATCTAAACCAAATTCCCTTATTATATAATTTCTTTGACAAGGAGGAATACTTCCTCCTCCTATCTCTTTTTTTTTTTTCGGAATTTGCTTAAGAATGGTAATTTCTTTTTCTTTATATTTTAGTGGTCCCCCCCTCTGAGCCCCTAGAATCTCATCCCTCGTGGTCTTCCTAAGAAATGTAACATGTACTTCCCTTGGAACATTATGTGTTCTGGCATATGCTGAATTAATCCTATAATGTGCATGTGGCTTTTTCATCCCTCTACTCCCAGTCACTCAAAATATGCATCACCACCACCAATGCCAGATACTTGCTGGCATGTGATCTATTGAGCTTTTCGACCCCCAGTAGGCCAACCATGGATAAATCCAGGAAAAGAAAAGTCTCAGAAGGAAACAGAACATTTAATGCTAGTTTTGGGGCTGCTCGGGAAATAGTGAGGCACAGGAAGGATTTTGTGGGTCCCGGTGTGTTTTTTTTTTTTTTTTTTTTTGTGGGAAACGGGTCCAAATGGCTCTCTGAGTGTTTAAGGTTGCCAACCCCTGTACTAACTCATCAGTGACCTTTATTCAATGATGCTGCACCTCTGGGAATTCTGTTATTGGTCCAAGACATCTGACTCTCCCCCATGTGTTGATTTATCCTCCAAAACCCCAACCTTTCCTGATAGGACCTTGGCCACAATCAATTACTTTTAAGCAAGGATGTTAAACTTTTGGGAATTGGTACAAGACAGAATGTATTCCCCGTATAAACACAGTAGTTCTTAATCCAATTCTCACAACGTTTGTTTTGATTTATACTCCAGTCCCAACCCAGCAAGATCTAAGCACCAGCAACCTTGTCTGATCTTGAAAAGCTAAGCAAGTTCTGACTGGCTTAGGACTTTCACCTGAGACTGGCAAGCAAGCCAGAGCAATTGCAAGCAAGTCAGAAGGCCCCTCCTAGAGGAGAGAAATGGCAAAGCACTTCTGCCTTGTTGCTGAGAAAATGACCTGGAGGTATTGAGCCACACTTGGTGAAACTCAACTGAGGAAACACTTCCTACATCTCACGTCTCTTGTTCTGAGCCAAGGAAGCAGTGACTCCTTCCGTTGCTGGACCTTCCTTTCTGCAGTTGTCTGTCCCCTGGTGTGATTGCAAGTAGGGGCAGAAAACATGAGTCACCTCTTTCCATTACCACCACCTTTAACTGGAGCTTCCCTGAAGGTCCCTCTCGCCAGGCACTAGGATCATCTTCAGGGTAAGATTATGGCTTTTCTGGCAATTCAGACATTATTTATGGGACTTTTCTTTGACTCCTGAACCCCTGATATTTGATATTTGCTCCTCTGAAGAAAGTTCATGGAGGCCAAAGAGGCTCCCCCCCTCCCCCAACAGCAGCAAGATTGAACATTCTGAGATTTGCAGGAAGTGGAAAAAATGGCTGCACAGTTTCTTCTTCCTTCTTAATTCTTATCAAAATAAGAATTGTGGGCAAGGGCCTAGTGGAGATCCTGGCTGCAAATGTCAGGGAGATTCTCTCCCATCACATCAGATCCATCGACACAGAAAGACACAGGATTTGGGGTAAATAGGTGTGTTTCACTTACAGATCAGGAAGAGAATCGCAGATGCCAAGATTATGATCGTCACCAATCCCACCAAAGGAAATAACAATCTATCTAAAGAAAGAGAAAAAATGGTTCTGATTAGACAGATGCTGATTTCCCTGAAATGGAGATGCTGAGCAATGGAAGCATTTCCCAACCTGAACCAGCCTCCAGGCAGTTCCCCCACCTGAAGGAAGCCTCCCTCCCCTCTGAGGGGTAGAAGGCCTTGAAGGGCAGAAGGAAGAACTGCAACGAAGGCAGCAGGCAGATAAATGGTGCTTCAGCCTGGGCCAAGAAATCAGATTAAATAAATGTGTCTCGCAGATCCCTCCCTTCTTTCCTGGAGCTCAACGGAGGGAGGAGAAAGCATGTGCAGATTGCAATAGTTAAGAGTATTATAGTTTTGCAAAAAGAATAGTTCTGAAGTAGCCGACATTGGTTTTTATCTTGCTGGGCTGTCAAAATCCAGCTTCCCTGGACCTTTGATTGTACGTCCGGCACCATTGAAAGCCTGATCTGTGAACTTTGCGGCCAGCTCCAATGTCTCCTTATCAGAGGGTCCAAATTTGGACCATAGCCACTCTGTAGGAGTGGCAGACTGTCTAGCAGGTAGAGGGGAGCCACATCTCCCCTCCCTGATTAGGAAAGCCCCCTCAGCCGACAGAGAGCAGCAGCAGAAAACATGGCTGCCATGAAGCGGGAGACAGCCTGAAAACCTAAGATTGTGCAGGAGGAGAGAAAGTGAGTTGCTTGTGAACTGGGTAAGAGAGTATTTTTATTGAAAAGCGACCCCAGGAAATTTGAGGGGGAGCGTATAATAATAATAATAATAATAATAATAAATATTTATTTCTTAGCCGCACCCTCTCCCGAAGGACTCGGGGCGGCGTACAATGAAACATGTGAAATAAATATGTAGACAAGACAGACATATAACGTATATGGGAACTATTGGCTAGCAGCGGAATGAGCACATTTAAAAAATCAGAATATTTAAGAATTTTTAAAAAGAAAATTAAGGAAAGGAAAATTGAACTCTCAAAGCAAAGATGTGGGTATTGAAAAGATATTTTAAATAATACTGGAATTTGATGTGCAGCTTATTTTTTTTACAATTATAAATGTTGCCCCACTACTGGATTTATAATTTTAAACAATTAAAACTGGACTATTAGCATTGTGCAGAGACGCAGAACCAAGTGTAAGTCTGAGCGCCATCTGCTGCTAAAAGGAGAGCTGTGCAACTTTGGGACTGTTTAAATTCCTGGATTATAAGCATCTACCTGAAAATTGCTGAGCAAATTAAAGTGATTGGAACAGATAAACTCCTGGTTTCTTTTTTTAAAAAATTGGCTTGACTGTAAAATGGAAGCAAGTGGAGTCAAAGAAATGGAGCTGATCTACCAAGACATTAAGGATTTTATGAAATAACAACACAAGGAGATGAAGGAAATATTTGGTTGTATAGAACATATAGATAAAAAAAATGGAAAATATAATACAAGGAACAACAAATAAAGAACAGGACAAGGTGGAAAGAATGGAATCACTAGAATGAGCGGAGGAGTGGAAGACAACAACAGGAAGATATTAGTACAATTGATGGTGAATAAGGGATTAGAACAGGAGGGAAATATCCTGAAGGATGTGAAAAGGAAACGGGAGAAACAGGAAGACAGCTGGAGAGAGGAAAAGGGGGGTTAGAACAGGTAGCCATAGAACTAGACAGTGGGGGGAAAGGCCAAAGGGAGAGAAAACTAGAGGGAATAGTTATAACACAGATTCAAAAGTAGGTGAAATAAAAGAATTAAAAGAAATGTATGGGAGACAACACAAAAAAAAGAGAAGATGATTAAAAATTTGGATGAGGGTGAAAGATGTGGGATAAAAGGAAAGAAAAGGAATGTAAAGCAAAATATGCTATGAAAGTATTTCAACAATGTGTATGAATATTAGAATTATATAAGTTGGAGAAGTGCTTTGTATGTGGTGTAAGAGATAAAAATCATTTTGAATATGTATTAGTAAGGTAATAATGTAATGTATATTATTATTATTGTTGTTGTTGTTGTTATATAGCAGGGGTGGCGAACACGCGGCTCGCGGCCAAAATAAATGAGGCTCTTTGCCTCTTACCATTATTTAGTATACTGTGGCTCAGATCGCGCGCTAAACCCGGAAGTTCCGGGTTTAGCGCGCGATCTGAGCCACAGTATACTAAATAATGGTAAGAGGCAAAAAGCCTCATTCATTTTGGCCGCGAGCCGCGTGTTAAGTTAAGACAGTGGTTCTCAAATAGTAGCCCCCCAGGGGGGGCGCGAGGCTCCGTAAAGGGGGGCGCGAAGGCTCCCTTTCCATCTGGGTGCAACGGCGGCAGCAACGGCGGCAGCGGCGGACTGGAGTTTCTCGACAAGGTTGCCTGTCCGACCAGCCCCCGCTGGCTCCTGGCTGAGGGAGGAGCTGCCGCTCCGCCTTCTCCGAGCGGGATCCACGCCCTGCAACTGGCCGCGAGGGGAAGCAGAAGCGTCTTTTGAAAATCTCCAGGAAGCACAAAAAATGGGTGAAAATGGCAGGTTTTGGCGAAAAAACGGGCCATTTTTGCCCATTTGTTGCCAGTAGAATGCTTCTGGGGGTGGGGGAGGTGAAAAATGGGGTGCACAGATGCCCCAGGAGGCACAAAAAATGGGCTCCTTTTCACCTCCCCCCCACCTTCAGAGGATGATAGAGAAAGAGAGAGCTAGTGAGAGGGAGGGAGGGAGAAGTGAGACAGAAAGAGATAGACAGAGAGAGAGAGAGACACAGAGAGAGAGACAGAGAGAGACAGGAGAAAGAGGGACAGAAAGAGAGAGAGAGGAGAGAGAGACCGAGAAAGACAGAGAGAGAGAAGAGAGAGACAGAAAGAGAGAGTGAGACACAGAGAGACAGAAAGAGACAGAGAGAGAGGAGACAGAGAGAGAGACAGAGTGAGAGAGAGACAGAGAAAGACAGAGAGAGAGAAAGAGAGGGAGACAGAAATAGAAGGAGAGACAGAAAGAGAAAGGCAGAGAGAGAGAGAGAGAGAGAGAGAGAGAGAGAGATGAGGGAGAGAGAGAGACAGAAGGAGAGACCACTTGGACTGTCTTCGCATCTGGGATGCGTGGGTCTTTCCCACTGAGACGAGCAGGTGTTGTTTCTAGAAATCACTGCGTGCAGGAAATATATGTATACCCTCTGGCTCTCCTCCTCCCCAAAGAGAGGGGGAAACGTACTTTCCTCCCCAAAGAGAGGCGATCCTCTGGCTCTCCTCCTCCCCAAAGAGAGGGGGAAACGTACTTTCCTCCCCAAAGAGAGGCGACCCTCTGGCTCTCCTCCTCCCCAAAGAGAGGTGGAAACGTACTTGGTGAATGTCGACATTCACCGGTGTAAGTCAGAAATAAGGGCATTTAGCAAATATTTCGGACATTCACCAAGCGAGATTGGTGAATGTCGACATTCACCAATTTCGGTCTTTCACCGTAACATATACATGCACATACAAGTGTCATTTCTTCAGTGTTATCACAGAAGTGAGTACACCCCTTAAGATTTTGTAAATATTTAAGTATATTTAAGTTAAGATGAAGTGGAAGATGGGTAATAATTAGGGGAATGGAGACTTTGGGTTGTGGAGTCCACTTTTTAAAAAAAATACAAAAAACCCAGCCCTTAGAACTTGAACTTTGCTAATCAGAATAAAATGCTAAGTAGTCAGAGGAAGGTTGTAGCAGTATTGTCAGTCACCTATTGCACCTCATCATGAATCAAGTATTCTATATTTTAAAAAATACAAACTTATATCTTAGTTACTAGAGATCAAAGTGTCCAAGGAAATAGATTAATTCAAATGCAATGAATTAATCATTATACTGAAGTTAAAAGACAAGCAATTATCAGAATGGTGGCTATGGCAGAGATCTTTCTAAATTTTTAACATTTCATTTAACTTAAAATACTGGAAGTTGGAAAAGATTGGTGATCTGCCAATCATTTGCAGATATACCAAACCCATAGAATCCAGTCTAAGATTAAGAAATGCTGCTCCTCTATATCTTTCTTTTGAATCTTATATGATTTTGAATCTTGCTCCCCCACCCCACCACCCAGCTTCCAGTTGGTGCCATTTGGAATAAAACATTTATCTTAGATAATATCTAAGTTTCAAGGAATTGTTCATTTCATTCAATAATTTGTTATAATTGTTTTCAAATGTATTATTATTATATCCTATTAAATGAGAGTTCTAGATATTTCACTATATTTTTCTCATATCCCAATCCCCCTTTTCATTTTTTTTCATTGGAAATTGAATGCCTTATTATCTTACTTTTCATTTAATTTTTTATCTCTAAAAGGTAGCCAAAAATCTTTGGATTCTGCCATTAGTATCTTATGGAGCTTTGTGTTTGCATAATCGTTACTACTATATCATTTGCATAGCATTTCATCTTGTATCTCTTTCTACCTGAATCTTTAGCTGAAATATTTGTTTAGCTTTTCAGTTCTGGCCCGCCAGGACCTCCTAACCCAGGGGTGTCCAAACTTGGGAACTTTAAGACTTGTGGACTTCAACTCCCAGAATTCCCCAGCCAAGTTTGGACACCCCTGTCCTAACCAATTATAAATAATAAAAGAGAAAATGCCCATCCTTGCCTTTGACTTTCCATATTAAAAGATTGTAGAGATTATTCCATTTACTGTGAATTTTAACTTGTCAAAAGCTTTGTGTCTAAAAATATTTCCGTTGCCTTCCGTTGCAGCTCTAATGGGTTTATAAAAATTTATAACAAAAAACACCTGACTGAGCATGTTATATTATGTGTTTAATATATTATTGTTAAAATTATATGCTTTTGTGTGAGTGTTTGTCTGTTTTGGCAGGTCACTGCGTGGTGTGGCTCTCTGACTCTCACAGTTTAAAATTTTGGCTCTTTTTGTCGAACTTGTTCGCCACCCCTGTTATATAGGTTGAAAAATAGTTTGTAAATTAAATAAATAGAATTTGTATAAGGGTATTATTAAATATGTATTAAAAGGTGATTAACAGTGAAAAGCTAGGATTAAGTAATTTGAGATTAGACAAAGAAAGAACACATTTCAATGAAAACAAGAGTATTAATATCAGAAACATAAGGATTGAAGGGTTGGGAAAATATTAAATATGTAAAAATGTGATTAACAATGAATATACACTAAATGTTTGAAAGATCATGACTGATGTTAGAAGTGCATATTTAAATATTGAATAATGAAAAAAGTAAAGATCATATCTTTGAATATTAGAATTTATTATTTATTAATTTGTTTTTAAGGGGTTTCTAATATTTTCTTATTGTGTATACGGGTTTTTTAGCAATTCTGTCTGTGCACCGCCCCGAGTCCCTTTGGAGAGAGGGGGCGGTCTATAAATTCAATAAATAAATAATAAATAGAATATTAGAATGATAGGAGAAGGGGGGGAAGACTAAGATAGAGGTAGAGATAAGTAATAAATAGTATAAAAAGATGTTAAGATGATACAACATATGACAGAAACATGAGAAGGTTTAGAAATGAAAGATGATAGCAGAAGTTCTGTATTAGTAAAACGAAAAATGAAAAGTAATTATTAAGAATAATACTGTTACGTTTATTTGTATTGAACTGTATGACACCCAGGAATCAAACCATTAATGCAATAAGATGTATAAAAATAACAAATTAAAAAACGTTATTAATTTAAAAAAAAACCAGTCTCCCCTGCTGAAAGGGACATTGAACGACCTGGTGCAACTTATCCCATCAGGTAATTCTGCCAGAAAACAAAACCGTGTTTCATATTTCTCATATCTTCTATCTCCATATCATATTCTCATACCTTTATTTTTAAGTCTCCATTTCCAACTCCACTCTCAATAATCACTTCTTTACCACCACTGGACACAGCCCTAAATTTCCTCCTTTCCTTCGGAAAATTTTAGATGACATAGCAGAAAACAAGCCAACATTGATGAATAACCTACACATTTTATTTATTTATTTAATAAATATAGATGCCACCCATCTCACCAACATGTGATGTGTCATAACCACTTTGTCTCTCTCCTCTTTCCTCCTTCAAAGCCAAGACCAGGGGCTCCTGCAAGCCCTCGTGCTCCAGGTGACACTGAAAACGTTCCCTCTCCTTGGGGTCGATCTCAATGCTGAGCTGGACATAATAGGTCCCATCTGAGTTGGGGGCCACGTTTCTATGGAGGGTCTCATACTGGCAGACCTCTCCATCCCTGGTCCAGGTGGTCCAGATCTCCTTGGGGTAGAAGCCAAAGGCCTGGCAGGTGAGGACCTCCAGGCTGTCATCCACCACCTTAGAAGTCACTTTCCCCACTGGGGCCTCTGCAGAAACAGCAACAACAAAGTTCTCAGCATTTTCTGGTCTTTGTGTCAAGACAATTTAGTAGATAGCTAAGACCTCATTTGGTCATCTTCTCCCACTGCTCCCTCTCCTCTCCTGAATCTCTGGGACCCTCAAAAGATGGGGGCACTGAACTCTTTAGCTTTCCTTTTGAAAGGGACACATACCAAAATAATTGCACTGCTTGGGGGCTGATTTAGTTTGGATATCCCACATTGAATTTGTTCAAATTGTTCCAGATGGAAATTAAGAGGAAAATCATCTTTTGGTTCAGCTGGATGTGAGAATTAGACTTTCTTTTGCTCTGCAAAATTTTCTCATGGAAATGCCAATGGATCAGCCTCTATCTCTTGCTTAATTAGTTTCATTCGTTTTTATCTTTGAAAAACTTATTTTAGGGGGCATTGTAGATGTTTCCCCAGTGCCATCCTTCTGTAGTTTGATTTGGTAAGTGCCCAAATCTCTTCCTGTCTGGCATGTGAAGGTGCAGAAAAATATTGGGGGAGCGAGGGTGGAGGGACCCCAGAAAAAAATTGCCCATTTGGTGACTCACCTGTCTGAAGAAGAGCCTCCTTCTGTTGGGAGAGGTATCTCTGCAGCCACTCAATGCAGGTCTCCTCCAGGTAGACTATATTCCTCTGGGACCTCCTTGTATCATCCTCCCACTTCTCCTTGACCTTCTGGGCCTGGGGCTGAGCTGCTACCCATCTCAGGGTCTCCTTGTCGAAGCTGATGAAGTCCATCCCATTGTAGCCATAGTGCAAAAACCCTCCTTTGCTCCCGTCTTCTCTGAGCTCACAGCCCAAACTCACCTGCCAGGTGTGAAGCCCTGAAAGATGGGATAGGAATAATCCAGAGTTCCTCTTGCCTGGACACCTCACCATTGATTCAAATGTTTATTTCCATCCCACCAGCTGAGCTTGAAGCTGCAATACTGTTGTGGCCCACCAGAGCTGGCAGCTGATTCAGAGAGTGAGGAGGTTGGGGAGGAACATGGGCCAGTCCTGGAGTCTGAGGAAGCCTCCGATGAGGGCTCTTTGTTGGAGGCAGAGATGGGGCCAGAGCCATATGCCAGTTATCAGCTACCTTCAGAATCAGATATCAGTGAGGCAGACAAATAGCTGGAGCCTGTTCCCAGTGTGCACATGCACAGAGTTGCCAGACAAGGGAACAGCTAAAGAACAGGGGTTGGCTTGGGAGTAAGGTTACAAGTGGATGATGAATGGCCCCTCCCAGAGCAAATAAAAGAGGAGCGAAAGGGGAGTGGAGTTTGCAGGAGACAATAAGTTTGCTTAATTGGTTCATGACTCTCTGAGACTCCTTGCCACGTTTTGCAGATATCGGCCTGGCAACTCTCCAAACCAGTGAAGGTCTGTGACTGTAAATCCTCCCTTGAAAGGCTTTGCTGGATGTGAATGAGCAGAATTCCCAGTCAATTAATCAAATTTGTCGGGACAAGGAATTTGCTCTTGGGAAGCCTGGGTCAGAACAAATACTTTAGCCACCAAATGAGAAAAGAGGACTAATTGGAGAAAACCTTGATGTTGGGAAAGATGGAAGGAGAAAGGAGAAGGGGACGGCAGAGGATGAGATGGCTAGACAGGGTCGTTGATGCAATGAAAGTGCTGAAAATGGATCTTTCCTCTCCTCTTTCTTACAGCAGGGTAGGGGGAATCGCTTTTGTGTGATCAGGGACTGAACTTAATCTTTTGGGCTAGGGCCAGATCATGAAGAACAAGAGACGGAGATCTTGGAGCAGGTGAAGGGTGCTTTCTTTTTTCTACACCGGGGTCTCAAACTTGATTTCATTGAGGGCTGCATGAGGGTTGTGTTTGATCTCAGAGGGTTGGGGGTGGTTGCAGTGGTGGGTTCCTAATCGGTTTACTACTAGTTCGCTGAGAGAGGGCGTTTGTGAAAACTGTTCTGCGCATGCGGAGAAAAGTGCCGGCTATGGGAGAAGAGACTGGGGAACCAGTTCGGGGGCATGGCAGGCCTGGATCGCTGCAGCACTCTGCCTGCTGAAAATGGGCTGCGGGAGGTTGTGTGCGGCTTGTTTCTGGCTGGCAGAGGTACTGTGGGCCGGTCCTTTGATATTTCCAGGTCGGCCCCCTGAGCCAGATCTAAGCACTCTGTGGGGCAGATCCAGATCGGGGGCCTTGAATTTGACACCCCTGCTTTACAGGAAAGGATATCTCACCATTATGCTCCTTGCAGCCATTGGTGTTCAAGCGATATTTTCCTTTCCATATCATGTCAACCATCCAAGGTTCAAGCCACCTACTTTCTATTTTTTGCCGGCTTTGAAGGTTTTCAATCATCTAGGTAGGTCATGGTTGTCCCAAAGCTGCTTTTTATCAAAACTTTTGGACTTTTGGAAAAAGCACCTTTGGGATTTCAGGGGCCACAAGGATTGTTGCCTCCACCATCTTCAACCTGTAGGAACCAAGGTTGAGTCCAGAGGTGGAGAGGGAGAGGAGGAGTCTAAGAAGCTCTCCAATTAACCTAATTGGAGAATGTGACAGGTGACACTTGGGGAGGGAATCATTTACTCTTTTGATTATACTGAAACCGCGGGGAACATTTAGAGTTGGTTTTGCTTTCACTCGTGCCGATATGCTGTAGCCAATAAAGAAGTTCTTTGAGGAAGGTTCAAGTCTCAGAATTATGATTTGGTTGAGTTTTAGTCAGAGCTTTGGCACAGGGTTTATCTCAACCCCCTAAGCTCTCACTTTCTTGCCTCTTTTCCCATTAACCAAAGTGACAAGAGGTGGGAAAGTGAGATTTGAGGGAGAATTTGGAACTTTAAGGCAGACCTGCCTTTGCTTACCTCCAGTCTGGGGGTGGAGTTCTGATAACCACTCCAGGTCAGCTCTGAACACCCTCTCAGGTACCACAAATGTCTTCGCCTCCTCCACCTCCATCCAGGGCACCAGAGGAACCATCTTCCTGGTGGGAATGTCATATTGAGCGATGGGCTCATCATCCAGGAGGACCATGGTGCTGAACTGGGGCAGCCTCTGATTGGACTCCGACACCTCCAGGTAGGAGTAGGACAGGAAGTGCCTGGAGGAGCCTGAAAAGAGAACAGCATAAAGGGTAATGTGAAGTTCAGGGTGAGAATGGAGACGAAGTCAGAGTGAATTCAGCAAACCTCTTTTTTATTAGTTCATAAGCCTGGCTGACAGTGCTGCATTCACAGGAAGCTGTCACCCAGCCAACCAATCAGATTGAAGTATTTTGCTGCTTCAATAGCAGACCTGACTTCAGCAGCCAGTTTCAACTATTCATCTCAATACATAACAGGTAATTTGGGGGGGGGGGTGTCTGCAGCTCCAGCTCCTCCCTTGATGCTGTCATGAAAAGCAGCCCTCAAACAGGAGACCAACCATCTGCTGTGCTTTGGAGGATTCCAGTCATGAGATTAACCCTGAAAGAAGTTTTCAAGCAACTCTTGGCTGGCCTTGGAAACAGCTGGGCACATCTGGTGAGGGGAACCTCTGGGTTCACACAGTTGCTGGTGGAGCTGACCCCCATCTGACCCTACATACTGAAAGCAAAATCTGGTTCTAGGGTCTGCCTCAGTTTACCTTCCCAATAAGCAACTGAGTCGGAAGATCATTTAAAAGCAGTTTATTAGGGTACCCTGATAAAGTGGGGTCTCTCTATGTAAAGGAAGTGAGAACCTCAAGCCCCATGTTTTTTATAGTTAACACCACAAAGAAAATGCAAGAGGAAAGTTGATTGGGCAGAATACGCATAGCCTCCCCTTTGAATAGGAAATCAGTCCCACACAGTCAAACATGTTACATATTTGCATCCCACAATACCACACATGTTCATTAAAATGAGGCCTGACATCAGAAGGGGCATATTTGGTAAGGAAAAAAGGTTGCTTAGAGTTCACGAAAGAGAGAAGCCAGATCCCAAGTTGCACTAACACACTTTTCTTCTTGAGAGCTAGTCTCCAACTTGTTTATCTGTTTAGGAATGTTAAAAGCTAATAAACTTTGAAAGCTGGAAGTGAAGTTTCTTCAGTCAAGGAAGCATTTCACAGAGTTCTCTTCTTTCCCAGGGAGGATTGGGTTAACCCAAACAAGGCCACTGGAGGTCTGTCGCCATATATGTACGTATATTGGAAGGGGAAGAATTGTGTTTTGCTGCTCTTACTGTCACAAGATAATTCTTAAGAAAGCATCTTGCTGTGTTGATTAGATTCACTCCTCGTGTTCCTCCAGCAGTGTTCCAGATTCCTCTTCTGCCTTCACTTTTGCTCCTCAGAGGATCAAGGAGCTTTCAGCTGTCTAAGGAGGCTGCTAAGGTGCGATTCAGTCCAAGGATATGACTATCTCCTCCAAACAACGACGAATACCTTAATTCATCGTTAATAGCCCCAAACTTCCTTTTGGAATCCCAATAGTTCAGTGAGTTCCTGGTACAGACTGGTCCAATAGCAGGAAGTGGCTATAGAAAATTTAATATAAACATGGAGTAATTTGCAAGAAATGATGTTGACATCTCCAGTTCCAGATAATGCTATGAATAAAAACTATGACCACTTCTGTAACTTGATCCCATAACAACTTCTATCAGAAGAAAAAAGTGAGAAATCAAATCAAATTAAATACATCAAATTAAAATACAAAGTAATTATGTTAGTTAACAAATAACAGAACACTGCATGTTCTTCGCCACTCAATACCCACTGCACAGCAGGACACAAGCTACTTGTACCGGTAGTTTCACAGCAGAGTAGAGAGTATGGAGACTTCAGAGTCCGGGAAGCTGCACCACACAGAGAAAGACAAACTCATCCTGAGTTAGATACAGATTAATAGAGTTGGAAGGGACCTTGTTGGTCATCTAGTCGAACCCCTGCCCAAGCAGAAGAGCCTACACCATTTCTGACAAATGCCAGTCCAGTCTCTTCTTGAAAGCCTCCAGTGACGAAGCTCCCACACCTTCCTAAGGCAACTTATGTTCCATGGGTTGATTGTCTTCACTGTCAGAAAGTTCCTCCTTATTTCCAGGTTTAATCTCTCCTTGTTCAGTTTCTATCTATTCTTCCTTGTCTGGCCTTCGGGCGCTTTGCAAAATGGCTTTTTCTTTCCTCAAGAGGGAGCTGATTGGAGGCTCAGCCTTTGGCAGACTGGAAGGAGGGGCGGGATAGGGAGTAGTAGTAGTAGTAGTCCTGGTCCTTGGGTTGTAAACATTCGCTGGTGACGTTCACTCCTTGTTTATAATTTTATTTAGAATTGATGATAAATCAAAACACCAAATGTTATATTGTCCCACAGAAGCCATAAATTATTCAAACCTTCCTTGTTTTGTGCGTGTGTCTCATATGTTGATAACAGGATTTTATTTTTTTTTAAAAAAGAGGAAACTAATGGCGGCTCTGAATCTGAACGTCCGCCTTTCGTTGTTTACTTCCTTGCTCAAATACAAATAGGAATTACAATGAGAATACAAAAAAGTTCTGGAACGAGGCTGAGCGAAGGACGAGGGGAGGGAGGCGTTTCCCGCTGGGAAAGGAACGAGACGGAGGGTGAATGTGCAGGAAGAGACCCAGGCAGGACGGGCGTCCCCCTCCTCTCCCTTTCAATCTCCTCCCACCTGGTCGCAAAGCCTTCCAGACAATGTTTAGTTTAGTTTAGTCTATTAGACTTCTAGACCGCCCCCTCTCCCCGAAGGGACTCCCCGAATGTTCCCTCTAATTTTTTTTCACTGTGAGCGGAAAAGTCTAGTGTTTGAGCAGCACATTTTCATGCCTGAGCACCTGAATTTTTTCATAGATGTCACCCAAGACAACAACGAAATCAGTGTTATTTGAAACTCAATTCTACCATGTAAATATCCATTAAGTAAAGAAATCTCCCTATACAGGTAGTCCTCAATCTACGGCCATAATTGAGCCCAAAGTTATATGCTTTATACTTCCCTCCTTACTATCCAATAGTCTGCAGTGATATTAGCAAGTTATGAATAAATTACCAATTGATGTAGATTAGCAACTGGGGCACATAAAGAAACAAACAAAGAGGGGAGAGGAGGGAGGGGGAGGAAGGAAGGAAGGGACAGAGAGAGACACACATTCAGAGAGAGACAGAGAGACAAAAAAGGAAAGAGGAGAAAGAGAAAAAGAAAGGGGAGAGGAGGGAGGGAGGATAAGAGGCAGAAAAAAGAGAGAGAGAGAATGAGAAAGAGGAAAGGAAAGGAAGAAGGAAGGAAGGAAGGAAGGAAGGAAGGAAGGAAGGAAAGAAAGAAAAAAGAAAGAAAAGAGGAGAGAAGAGAAGGAATAGAGGCCAAAAAAGTAAACAAGGAAAAGTAGGAAAAACTTTCACTGGAAAACACTATTTTTCCATCAGCGCAAAACTTTCCTAAACAAGGTTAATTTTCCGGATTTTGAGTTTCTGGTCTAGGCGGCGCAAGAAGCCTCTGTTTTCTTTTTCTTTTCCAGCAATAAAATCAAATAAAATCCGCGGAGCACCAGCTCGACTCCCCCTTCCTGCGGAAAAAACCTCGAGCCCCAATGCTCCGAACGCAGAGGCTGGATTCAGACAGGTGCCCACCCGGCGTGGGTTTCCACTTGCTTGCGTGGCGAGCGCCTCCCACACATCCGCATCTCGGAAGCGGAGCCAACAGCGGGGAGCCCAGCCATGGGGGCTTAGCCCACAAACCTCCACGGAAGCATCCTCCGCACGTCCCGCGGAGAGTTTGCTGTTGCCGCTGCTCCCCCCCCCCCCAGTAACTTTGATCCAGAAGGGAGGGAACGGCCTCCCTGTCAATCAGCCACGCGTCGGCGGAGGGGGCCCAATCATAACCCTAGGCGGCCACATTTCTGTTGGCCAAAGGCCCGCCCTCCTCTGGGTGTGTCCAGGCACTCTAATATCCCCGCCCAGCTGACAGAAGCCTCCTAGCCGCCTGCAGCTTAAAGTCCGTCCTGCTAAAGATCACTTGGAAACTGCTGCGCTGTGTTTTGTTGCCACCTGGATGGCCGCGCACCCGCCCAGGTTAGAGGGAACATTAGTATGGACTGGGGTTGGCGGGGCCAATGCGCGGGCGGTTGCAAACATTTCAAGCCCACAGGAATTCCAAAAACTTCCCCGTTTCCTGTCAGGGGAGAGTTGGGTCAAATCTTGCGCCTGCAGGAAACATTCAAAAGGCTCCAAAAAGACGCCCCATGACTGACGGTCGGGGCTCTGCTCAGCGAACTGAATTTGTGGTGGAAAATCCCACCTTTGTCGCCAATGCTTAGTTCGTAAGCCAAGATAACGCCAGACGCCAAGTTGCAGTCAAACCTTTATTAACAAGCTACGTAAAACTACGAACAAGCAACAGGGGCTGCCTGACAGCCATTTGTAGAGCCGCCACCAAGCCGTCGGCCAATCCGAGGGCTAAGCGCCTGTGGTGGAACCAATCAACGCAGCCCGAGCGAGTTCAACTCTGCCCAGGTCGTAAGCCCGAGGACTTAACACTCCCCGTTCACTTTCATTTCTTTGCTCGGATACAAAAAGGAATGGGTTGCAAATTAAAATACAGAAATGTCTTGAACGAGGGTGAGCGACGGACGAGGGATGAGGGACGTTTGCCGCTGGGAAAGGAACTTGCCAGGGAGGGTGAATGTGGAGAAAGAGACCCAAGCAGGGCAGGCGTCCCCGCTTCTCTCGCTTTCAGTTTCCTCCCACCAGGTCACAAAGCCGTTCAGAAATTCACCGCAGCGGCTCCCCGGCACGAAGGACCCCAGCCCAGCCCACAGGAGCCAGAGGGGCGCCCCCTGCAGCTCCACCGCCCTCCGACCACGCGCCCCTTCGCGCCTGCGACCGAAGACCCCGCTTCGCGTCCAGAGACTGAAAGCGTGTGTCCTCAGCTTGGAGCACAGCTGTCAGCTCCAGGGGTTCCTAAAGGGTTGAAGTTGGTGGCTGAAGAATTGCTGGGCAGCAAAGAGGAGGAGGAAAGAAAGGAGAGAGAAAGAGGGGAGAAGAGAGAAGAGGAGGAAGGGAATGAGAGTAGAGGAGGACGGCAGAAAGAGGAGAGTAGACGGTAGGAAAGGAGAGAGAAGGAAGGGGGAAGGAGAGAAAAGAAGGGGAAGAAAGGAGGAGGGGAGAAGAGAGAGGAGAAGGAAAGGAGAGAAGAGACCCAGGCAGGACAGGCGTCCCCCTCCTCTCCCTTTCAATTTCCTCCCACCAAGTCGCAAAGCCTTCCAGAAACTCACCGCAGCGGCTGCCCGGCACGAAGGACCCCAGCCCAGCCCACAGGAGCAAGAAGAGCGCCCGCTGCAGCTCCATCGCCCTCCGACCACGCGCCCTTTGGCGCCTGTGACCGAAGAGCCCAGAGATTGAAAGCAAGCCACCTCCGTTCGGAACTCAGCTGTCATTTTCCGCCCCTCCCAAAATCCCCGCCAGAAGACAAAAAAGCGCGGAAGAGGAAGTCCACAAACGGCAGCGATCGTCTTAAGAGCCCGAACACTAAACCAGCTTTAGCCTGGTTGCGCCTATTGTGTGACAGCAGCCAAAGCGAAGCCCTCCTAATTCTTCTCCCAAGACTAGGAGGGAAGCTCCTACCCTCACTTGGTCCACAACAGGCATCGATCCTCATAAGAGCATCAACAGCCAGGAGGGATCCCTTCCCCCTCCCCACCCCGGGGCTTCTTTTTGGTAGAGCATCCCAGCAGAGACACCTGCGCCATAAAAGGACGCTCAGTAAGCTGTTGTCACAGTGAAGGATAATATTCGGGGGGAGGGTAGAGAGGTGCAATCCAGCCCCCCCCCATAATTCTGCCTTCACCCCCTTCCCCTTCCAGGCTCCCCCCAGGCGCTCCCGGTGCTATTTCTACCTGAAGCGGTCGGAGGCCAGCCAGGGGCAGCCCCAGTTCCTCTCCATTAAAGCGCTGAACTTGGTGGCTGAAGAATTGCTGGACAGCAAAAAGGAGGAGAGAGGAGGAGAGAGGAGAAGGAGGGGAGATGAAAGAGGAGGAAGGAAAGGAGAGAGGAGGAGGGGATGAAAGGAGGAGGATGAGGGGAGACAAGGGGGAGGAACGGAAGGAGAGAGGAGGAGGAGGAGAAAGGAGGAGGAGGAGACCGAGGCTGGTCATCTGCTCTCCCCAGGGAAGGGGGCCAATTGGGGAAGGGGCTTCGACTCTTTTCTGCATTGAAATCTGCCCCCTCCCACTGTCAGCTCCACTCAGACTTTGAGACCTCCTCCTGGTTGAAATCCTGGCCAGGGATCCTTTTGCCCGGATTTGGCTGCTACACCACATCCCCCCCCTTTTTTTTAGGGAGAGCACCAGTTCCATGCTCCACACTCTTGTGATTCCCCTCAGGTTAGATTACTGTGGTGGGCTCTCCCTTGGGCTCCCCTGGAAGACTGTGCAGAAATTTCACCTGTACAGGAAAAAGCATCTCACACGTGGGCTGGCATGAGAGGGTGCAGCAACATGGCTTCCTGCATTGGGGAGGGAGGAGGTTGCATGGCCTCCAGTAGGGTCCTGAGTGTGATTCCTGGTGCCGCTTGGAA
Organism: Natrix helvetica; assembly: GCF_964273705.1. Classification (NCBI taxonomy): domain Eukaryota; kingdom Metazoa; phylum Chordata; class Lepidosauria; order Squamata; family Natricidae; genus Natrix; species Natrix helvetica. The sequence continues at coordinate 374,186,011 of NC_138548.1, forward strand.
AGTAGAAAGAGAGCCTGGCCAAGAGGGTCCACAGGGCCCCCCCTCCAATGGGCTCCAGCTGGTTTTTCAGTCCTACTAATGAGTCCAGGAGGGGAAGGGCCCAGAAATGGTGGTTTTCCTCAACCCTCTGACCAAGCCCCTCCCTCAAAGATCTGGTAGGCCCCTCCAGCCACCTTCCAAGCTGTTGTTCAAACAAACAATTGCTATTCTCAGAATCTCCAGAAATAAACACCCGCAGTTTCTCTACATCTGTTGCGACTTTCATGGCTGTTCAGGAGTCTCACTTGGTAGTTTCACCCTCTGCCGTTGCTTAACAGCCCCCCCCCCCAAGCGCTGCTGGGAGAAGGCGGCTGAAGACACCGAGTGCTTGAAGCAAAGGACACAAGGACATTTTCCACTCGCTCTCCAGCATTGGAAGAATCTTTCTCCTCCTGCTCCAATCTTGGTATAAGTTGTGTCTTCGGGCAGCCATCCTATAACCCTATTGAGAGAGGCCCAGTCCCTCCTGGTTATGGAGGAGCCCTCAGGACATCTATTGGGCCACTGAGAATGACTGAGTCTCCCTGGTTAAAAAAGTCGCTCAGACACGCTCTGACCTTGACTGGGACTGAATAGCAGAGGCCGGGGTGCCTGTGGCATTGTCTGTTGGAAGGGTCTAGACCAGTGGTTCTCAGCCTGTGGGTCAGGACCCCTTTTGGGGTCAAATGACCCTTTCATAGGGGTCGCCTAAGACCATCGGAAAACACATATTTTCGATGGTCTTAGGAACCAGTTTTATGGTTGGGGGTCACCACAACGTGAGGAACTGTATTAAAGGGTTGGGAAGGTTGAGAACCACTGGTCTTAGACGCATGTGAGCTGGGGCCTCTTGAGGAAGTGGATAGGGCCCTCAGTGCTGTCACCTTAATCACCTGTTTATTGGATCCCGACCTCTCCTGGGTTGTAAAAAGAGCCTTGGAGGTGAACCTGTGAATGGGTCCATGTCAAAGGGTTGGCCTCTCTGGCAGAGGGGAGGATGCCCCCAGTCTTCAAAGAGACAGTGGCACACGCAAACACACACACACACACACACACCTCGGACTAAACAGTTTTCAATAACTTATCAACCAATGTCTAACTTTTCCCTCGTGGGGAAGGAAGTTGAGCAGGTGGTTGGTTGGCAATTGGTGAGAATCTGAGAGGGACGGAATGATCTTCCGAAGGAAAGCTGTCCCACTGGTTAATTGTCCTCCCTATTGGAAAATAGGCTGACACCCTCCTCTTTATGGCAGCCCTCAAATATTTGTTCTGACCGAGGCTTCCCAAGAGCATGAAGCAAACTCCTTGATCTGACAAAAATCCCTTTTATTGATTTACTCTGAATTCTGCTCGTTCACATCCAGCAAAGTCTTTCAAGGGAGGATTTACAGTCACAGACTTTATCTGGCTTGGAGAGCTGCCAGGCCGATATCTGCAAAACTTGGTAAGGAGTCTCTGAGAGTCACTAACCAATTAAGTAAACTAATTGTCTCCTGCAAACTCCACTCCCCTTTCGCTCCTCTTTTATTTCCTCTGGGAGGGGCCATTCACCTTCCACCTGTGGCCTTACTCCCAAGTCGACCCCTGTTCTTTAGCTGTTCCCTGAATCTGGCAACTCTGCGCATGCGCACACTGGGAACAGGCTCCAGCTGCTCATCTGCCTCACTGATGTCTGACTCTGAAGGCAGCTGATAACTGTCAGACGGCCCTGGCCCCCTCTCTGCCTCCGACACAGAGCCCTCATCAGAGCCTTCCCCAGACTCCAGGACTGGCCCATGTTCCTCCCCAACCTCTTCACTGTCAGAATCTGCTGCCAGCTCTGCTGGCTGCTGGTGGGCCATAACAATACTGGAATATTTCTATCATGTCACCCCTAGTCCTTTTTTCTAGACTAGCCAAATCTAGTTCCTGCAACTGTTCTTCATATATTTTAGTCTCCAGACCTTTAATCATTCTAGTTGATCTTCTTTGCACTTTTTCCAAAGACTCAACATATTTTGTGTAATGTGGGGACCAAAACTGGATGCGGTATTCCAGATGTGATCTTACTAAGGCCTTTATAAAGCTGTACAAATACTTCACGTCAGAATGTGATGCTAGTTTGCTTCCTTGTGGTGTATCCTTTTATGCCTGACCCCCAATTACAAATCCCCTTGCCAACCACGGGGAGTGTCACCAGGATGGGAGGATTGACCTGTCATTTCCTTGTTTAGAGGGGAAAAGGGGTAACCCAGCCCCTCCCCCACCCTCTGGCCCTTCCCAGGGGATTCTGCTTTCTGATGAGTAGCGGGTAGCCCCCACCCAGAGGTTTGAGCTCTTGAAGGTCCCTCTGGGATGGACAGCTGGAAGACTAAAAATATAATAAAATAAAGCTGCAAAGTCTTCTACAAATAGCACCCCCCTTTCCCCCACCAACTGCCACGTCCCTTCCCACTTCTGCTGTCCCAACTCCCTTCCCCTTGCATAGATACATTATAGTCCAGTCCCAGGGTAATGCAAGACTCGAACTTGGCCAAGTTTTGGCTACCAAAAATAGTCTTTCGCTCTCTATTTCTCTATTTTCTCAGAGATGCAAATGGGAACGCATAAGCCCACCAGCGTCCCTACCGTCCCTGTCCCACTGCCCCACTTATTCGTATCTAGTTTCTGTATTCATAATCATGGGATTACACTTATATCTGTTACCTTATACATGCTTGATAAAAGAAATAAAAGAAAATAAATGAATGGATTGATTACAAATGAAAACACCAAAGGAGGGTCAGGCGAAGCGTCCCGAGGGAAGGCAGACTTTCCCTTCATGGAAAGGAGCTTAAGAGGGGAGGGGGAGGGAACCCAGCCCAGGACTCCCCTTCTGCTTCCTCCCCTCCAGGACGCGTCCCTCTCCCGGCACTCACGGCAGCAGCTCCTGGGCACGAAGGAGCCCAGCACGGCTCCCATGAACAAGAAGGGCGCACGTGGCAGCATCATCGCCCTCCAGCCACGTTTCAAGCATCCGCAAAAAAGGATCTGTCACATCAAGCCCCGCCCCTTCTGCCTCCGTTTCATCCTGTGATTTCTACTTCACATGAATATGGGGCAAATGTTTGAGGATGGATTGGTGCAGAGGCCAAATAAATGGTATCTTGTTTTTGATAATTGTAAATTGACAGCTCTCTTTAATGATGGAAGCAGAATCCTCATCTCTTTGGATTTTTTTTCAGAGCCCTTTTGATGTTGCTAGCCTAAGTCAGCTAATGTTAGGGCTTTCTGCTAGCTTTTTTTTTAAATGCAGGATAACTGAGGAAGTGCTAATGAATCAGTACTAAGTGACTTGCACAGCAGATAGCTGCGAAAAAAAACAGAACTTTTTTGTGTTTTTCTATAATGTCATGTTTTTCCTGTAGCTTTTGGAAGTGAACTAATCGGGTTAGTCTGCTCACTACAAAGTGATTATTCTTTCTTCTGATTTCCTGAAGTAAAGCTCAAGAAAAGGTCTTCATATTGCTCAGATAAGACACTCACTTCTGAAAGCCGTTCTGCAATCTATCACCCTGCTTGATTTTTTTTTCTTAAAGATAAATGCAACTAGACAGAGATGCTACTGTTGGTGTTAATTTCACTATGTAATTAACTAATTCACTAATTTCACTTTTTCCTTTCCTTTCTCTTTTCCTTTCCTTTTTCCTTTCTTCTCTTTTCCTTTCTTTTTCTTCTTTCCCATTTCCTTTCCTTTCCCTCCCCCTCCCTTCCCTTCCCTCCTTCCTGGGGGTCTGAGGGAGAGGGAGGGGGCCCTTTACTTCCTTGCCCCCCTCTGCAACATCTGCTCTGATGGCAATTATGGCTAAAAAATATCAGGTGCTCAGGCATGAAAATGTGCCGCTCAAACACTATACCTTTCCGCACACACTGAAAAAAAATTAGAGGGAACATTGGTGCGTGTCCCTTTTCCTTTGCTTGTTGTTGGTTGCAAAGTTGTGTCCGACCCATCGCGACCCCCTGGACATCGTTCCTCCAGGCCTTCCTGTCCTCTACCATCCTCTGGAGCCCATTTAAGGTCAGGCCTTCTGCTTCAGTGACTCCATCCAGCCACCTCATTCTCTGTCGTCCCCTTCTTCTTTTGCCCTCAGTCTTTCCCAGCATTAGGCTCTTCCCCTGTGAGTCCTTTGCTACAGGCAGCAAAAAATATTGTGCTCGTAAAAGATTAATTGAGGCATTCGGGTTTTTTTTTTCTTGTGGTCCCAATGATATTTTCCTTTTATTTATAAAGTTAAAACCCCAAAAGGGAACAAAACAAAATGTGCATTAAAAGAAAAGAGCAGACATCACAAGGATTGCCTCCCCCCCCTTTAATACTGATAAACATATTTCAACAAGAATAGCTTCAACAAGAATGTGAAAGTAGATAATTAAATGAACACTGTTAATTTTGAATGTGATATAAACAATGTTGGGAATGTAAAATGTTAATCATTGGGAGAAGGGGAATTCGTGAGATATTTTCTGAGAAGAAAAAATAGGGTAAATCACTGGAAAAACTGTAAAAAAAGTGAAAAACAGGGCATACAGTGATGTTAACTGCACGTAAAAACATTGAATAAGAATGGTAAAGAATTATGTAAAGAGAATAATACTGTGGAGGTTGGAATAGCAAAGTTCTGGTCAACAATGGTTAATGTGTAAAGATGAATTAATAGTAATGAGATGAAGAACAAGAGAAAAGGGTGTTTAGTAATGAGAGTGATCTGGACCACATTTGTCCATAAAGTATGTATGCTGGAAAAAAATTGCAATAAAACTTGTCTTTTAAAAAAAGAATGGCTTCCCCCCCCCCCAAAAAAAAAACCACTCCACAATGTATGGACGTGCAATTCTATTTACCCAACCAATCTGACCTGCCAACTCTCGCCTCTGTGTGTGTGTGTGTGTGTGTGCATTTGTTCAGACGAGTCTCTTTTCAAGAGGCGGGTAGGTGGGGGGGGGGGTAGAAGAGATCCCACCCCACTTTCTCCGGCCGGCCGCGGTCAAAGCCTGAAGGCCCGAGAGGGACCCGGACTCCCCGCAGGCTCTCTGGCCGCCATCGCTCGCTGCCTACGGGCTCCTCCGTTTCTACTTGGCGACTCCCCGAAACTCCGACGCCCAGCCCGGCGATTCTCTCCCTCCCCCCCATCCCCCGCTCCTTGCCCGGGGCTGCGCTTTCGCGTTCTTCAGCTCCGTCTCCTCGCAGATGCTTCCTCTGCAGGGAAAGTCCCGAGATCCCGTTTGTGCCCCGGGAGTATAGCCGCCCCCCCGTTTCTTTCCTAGGCGGTACGAAACGCCTCTGCCTTCCCGGCAAATGAGCGTCTCTATAACTAAATTAGGTCACCGGTTTTTCCCCCCTGTGAGAGCATTGTTCTGGAAAGTTTATTTTTGAAAGGGAAAGCCCCACCCCCCAAAAAAAACCCTCCACAGGTTGCAGGGCAGCACAGTGCCAGTCCTGCAGGACGCCCCTTCTGGCCCACAGAGAACCCTCTCTCCATGGAACCGGTCCCTGGTGCCCAAAAGGTTGGGCGCTACTCCTTTAGATGGCAGAGGGGATGGCCTTGAAGGGCAGAAGGAAGAGCCATAACCAAGGCACTGATCAGATAATCTGGGCCAAGAAACCAGGTTAAGGGAAAATGTCAACCTCGTCCTTAGGTCCCCTGAAGACAAATGGAGCAATGGCGGGTTCCTAGCAGTTTAGACCGGTTCGGCTGAATCGGTAGTGGTTTGGTGGCCTGGGTTGCTGGCATAGTTGTTAAATGAATCACTTCACTGTATGCGTACTTGCTGAACACACTGAGAAAATAATAGACGCTTTGGAAGCGTTGAGAGATGGGCCGGAAGAAACCTCTGAAACCAGGGGTGATGCAGGAAGTCTTTTGGTTTGCATAATGACATATGTTTTTTTCTCTTTCTTGCATTTTTGGAACCCAGTACTAACCGAAGTAAATGATACTCAGATCTACCTGCAACAAGAAGGACTTGCGCTTGATCAATGCGTGCAAAAGTTAAAAGCATTGGCTTTATTTTGTCATGAAAAACGTGATAGTCTAGTGCAGTGGCGTAGCGTGGGTTGTCAGCACCCGGGGCAAGGCAAGTAATTTGCGCCCCCTAACCCGTGGATTTTAGCACTTGTCCTGGAAGAAGGAAACAGGTGAGAGGTTGGATGATGAAGACATGGAAAAGTGTCATCTCTACTGTTCAGATAGAGCTTGGATACATAGTCCTGCATTGAGCAATGGGAGAGATGAGATGAGATGGAAATAGAAGATACGAGGCTACGAAGCTGAAACAGTTTTCCTTTCTGGTAGAATTATCTGGTCTTAACAAGTTATCCCATGTTATTCAATGACCTTTTCAGCTGGTCCTTTGTCTACCCAACAAAATGGACTGGCATAAGAAACCAGTGCAGTGATTCATTTAACAACTATGCCAAGAAAGGTCATAAGATGTAGGAAAGTTCACTGAACAGCTACCTCGGCCACAGAAATGTTGTGCTCAACTTTATAAATGGAGGACTACCTGAATGACAAAGCGAAAGTTAGAGGATCTTGAAATCTGAATACGCTTCCCCCTCCCTTCATTTCAGGGGTGGGTTCCAGCAGCCACTACTGCTTGTTTGCTCATGTGCAATAAAAATGATTCTGCACATGCTCAGAAGCACAAAACAAGATGGCGGCCCCCATGGCTCTGCCAGAGAACCGGTATGGGGGGCCTAGCAGGCCTGGGTCACTGCCGGTTCCAGCAACCCAGGCCACCAAACCACTACCGATTCAGCCGAACCGGTCCAAACCACTTGGAACCCACCACTGCTCCATTTGTCTTCAGGGGACCTCAGGACGAGTTTGACATTTTCCCTTAACCTGGTTTCTTGGCCCAGTTAATCTGATCAGTGCCTTGGTTATGGCTCTTCCTTCTGCCCTTCAAGGCCATCCCCTCTGCCATCTAAAGGAGTAGCGCCCAACCTTTTGGGCACCAGGGACCGGTTCCATGGAGAGAGGGTTTTCTGTGGGCCAGAAGGGGCGTCCTTTCGTGTGCTGCCTGAAACCCGTGGGTGGGACTTCAGTTGTTCGATTGGACTGGTTTCTGGCATGTGGCAGCCCAGTGCCAGTCCATGGACCAGGGCTTGGGGACCCCTGATCTACAGCCTGGAGGGGAGGGGCTTCCTTCAGGCGGGGGCCCTTCCTGGAGGCTAAAGCAGGTTGAGAAATGCTTCCATTGCTCAGCATCTCCACCTCAGGGAACTCTGGATCTGTCTAATCAGAACCATCTTTCTCCTCCTTTAGCTACAACATGGTGGATTCTTGTGGGAATTGTGGCTGCCGTGATCCTGGGAAATGGGATTCTCTTCCTGATATGTAAGTGAAACAAACACATCCACTCAACCCCCTGGATCTTTCATTCCAAAATGTTCACACCTAGAACAGACAAAAGAGGGGAGTTGCAGTGCTGAAAGGGACAAGCAGGGGCAGAGAGGAGCATTGGGCAATAGTCACCAGGCACATTCCTTAATATCTCCCTGTGGTCAGCACATCTTGTCAATCAGCAATTGTGATGCCCTAGAGGAGGTCTAAGATGAACCTGGGCTGTCTTCAAGTGAGAATTTTACTTTTCACTTCCTCGTTGTCCAGCACATCCTCTCAACCGACAATTCTGCCCTTCAGCCATCACAAACACAATGGGATAACACATTCTCCTTTCTCAAGATGGCTGGGTGAAAACAAAGTCAATTGTAGCATAAATCCTTCTCCAGCTCAGGTAAAGGTTCCTCCCTGAATAATAAACTAGCTTCTCTTTTTTTGCCATCTATCAGGCCGGTGTTGGAGAGGCAGGAAAAATGTCTCCCAGCAAGTGAAATCTCGCTCTCATCTTATTCCTTCTGAAATGGCTGCTTTCCCCCCTCTTCGTGGTGCAGAAGATCAGAGTCAACCACAGACAATCCTCCAACCCAAAGTGACCGTAGAGGTGAGTCTGATCATTGCTGGAATCTAAATGACAAAACTCTTGGCTGGGAATATACCTGAAACTCAAGACAGTGAAGGTTGTTGGGGTGGGGGATTTAAGTCTCCCCAAGGCAGCCATGGAGGAATTGTGGGCTTCCTGAGTTCCTCTGGGGCTCAGCCGTACCTGCTGAGGGGGAACCTCTGACCAGCTGCTCTCCAAGGAAGATCCAGCCCAGCTCAGAGGGAGGAGAAGGAGACAGGGAAGGAACAGGAGCAGGATTGGGCACCTGGGGAAATTTGGGGTGGGTGGGTTTCTGTCCAGGAAGAATTGGAGGGGAGGGGGAGAAGGGAATGGGGCTTGGAAAAGCATTGGGGGAGACTGTTAAGGTTGTGCTGATGTGGAGAGTTGAGGGGAGAAGAGAAAACACACATCACATATATGATCTATAGTGTCTTCCTCCATTTTTCTCTCTTTGCAGCCCAAGACATCCTGTGGAGCATGTGAACTCCGGAGTGTCCTCAGAGCCACTCTACCAACATTGTCCAGGCAAGAAGGGAGGCAGCAGAGCCTCAGAAGGTGGAACTCATGGGCTGGAGATCTGCAGGCTCTGGCTGAAGCAGAAGCAACAGAGTCTGCAGTGAGAATGATCAAAGAGCCCGTGGAGAACCTAGGATCCCTCTTCCAGGGCTCTGGAGACTCAGAAGGTGCAGTCTTTGTACTTTCACTGTTTAAAAACCTGTGGCCCATCAACATTTAGGTGGCCAGGTTCCCTTCTCCTTCTTGGCCTCTGTCAGAAAATTTAACGAAGGTACCAATTAGGCTATCACCAGATTAAAAATCGAATACAATTCATAACAATAGGGAGACGCTTGATGCTGTTGGAACATTTAGCAAAAGTTAACGTATAAAAACCATGTTAGAACAGAAGAAGTAGACACATCATTTGAGGGAAAAGAGAATGGAGGACAAAGAAGCAAAGAGCTAAAAAGGAGACAAAGACTCTCCTAAGGAAGTGTGACTGTTGCCTGTCCTGTCAGTATAACCAAGTATTTGGGGGTGGTCCTGCATGGGACCTCCCCTCTCTGCTTATTTGCTGTGCTTGGGCTCTTTTTCTAAAGAAATACCTCATTCTTGTATTGAGTCAAGATTTTCACTGCTGTCAGCATATATCTAATTACAAAAAACCTCTTTTTATGACCCTGTAATCCTTTAATTATTCGGGGTAGAGTCAGGGTGACCAGATGTAGCTGAGCATTTCCTGGCCAGATGCCCTTCCTGATGCCACAGGGAGTTCACAGCAATTTGTGCACTCTGAGAGAGAAACATCTGCCGCTAGCTAGGATTGAACTTTCAACCTTTCGAGTGGGAGGTGACAGGCCACCATAGCACACATATATCTCATTAAATTATGATATTTCTTGTGGAGTTTTCCTGAGATTATACCTAAAAAGAACACTTGTGGTTTCATTTCAAATTTAACTTTTCTACTTTTGATTTATAATAATTTTAATATTTTTTTACAAAACATATAAATAGAGTGGACAGCTACTTGTCTGAAATGGTATAGGGTCTCTTGCTTGAGCAAGGGGTTGGAATAGAAGACCTCCAAGATCCCTTCCAGCTCCATTCTGAATTGAATTGAGAAGAGTAATGAGCCGAGTGCAGTTAAAAGAATTTCAGCATTTTTTTCCCATTAGAACCAATTAATCCAGTAATCTACTGGGAGGAAGAGAGGCATTCTCAGGTTCCTGGGCTTTCATGAAAAGGACAAAAGCCAACCTTGTGCTGTGGGCACACATGTTCCATGCCTGTCACATGGGCATCCGATCTCACAACAAGTGTACAAACAGAATGGAGCTTGCTTTCACCATTTCCTTGCTTCCCCCTCCAACTTTTTGAGACTTTGCTTTGGCTGAATTTGTCTTCCTCTCTTTGTAATGGGTTTCCTATGAACGGGCGAGGGGACTGGTCTTTGCATTGACAACTGCTGAATTTTCAGCTGACTGTTTACAGAACTGTCTGTAAATTCTCAAATACAAAAGTGGGGGGAGAAATCAGAAAGGAGGTCCAAGACAGGGACATGGAGCTGATCTTCCTGCGAGAGTCACACTTCTTCTCTGTGCCCATTTTCTCCACAGGGTTTCACAGTTGGTGGAGCGGGATCAGCTGTGAGCTGAGTGAAGATGGACACAAGCCAGAGGGTTACCAGAATGTCTATGATGTGGAGGACTTCATTAGCTTGGATTGGAAGTCCTGCACTTGGACCAGAGATGAGGTCCAAACTCCGGTGACCAAGAAGAAATGGGAAGCTGAACCTACGCTGAGACAACAAGTGTTAGCTCCTCAGAGGGAACCTCTGTTGGCCTTGGAGGAAATTGGGGAAGGGCAGAGTCAGTCCAGGCAAGGCTTTTCGGAATTAGCAAGGTCTGCAGGCAGGGAGGAACAGAGACAGGATGAACATGAGAGACAGAGGTCAGATGAGAAGCAAGAACCACCCCCCTCCTGATCCGAGGGCTTGGAGAGTGCAGAGAAGGTGTGATTAGTGTAGACTAAGTAGTCTACTTATGAGGAGAGTGCCCTGCCCATCCTCACCAGGCACACTTGGGGAATGAGAGGTAAGGAGGTTATGGGCAGGGTGTCAGTATGTAAGAATTTATGAACTGGAATAGTCATAACTACAAGTTATGGAAGCTTTGGAAGAACCACATCAGAAGCACCAGCAGGAGGACAGGGATGGTCAACACCGGAACTAGCCGTTTCCTGGCTAAAGGAGGAGAAACGCCTTTGTAATTAGATTGGAGGTTGGTATGTAGGGCTTCCTGCACAGGTGCTTCAAAGGTCTCTTCAAAGGGGCTGCTGAGTAGAGGAAGTGTCTCTCTGGGGCCACTGTACTTGGACTTTATTTAGGGGACATCCCTGTCTTCCCATCTCCCTCCTTTCTTTCAGAGAAAGGGGTGATTTTGTTGGATAAAAGTTCCTGAGTGACACCCCCAGAACTATTCCTGATGCATAACAAGTAAAAAAGAAAAACATTGTTCAGCTTCATTTCCCACAAAGACAATCCATTTGCTCTCAAATCCTCACAGTCAAGATTAAACCGCTTTGCTTCTTTCAAAGTTTAATGCCATTGAAGTGGGGGAGGGGAGGGATGGGGAAATGGAATGCAGAGACCGTGAGAGCCTGGAAACCATCAAGGACACGACTGCAGGTGCCGGTGAGAGAGATGGACTGTTTCCATATCAAACAGGCGTCTCATAACTGGACAATGTGATGACCCAGGGGTGGGGAGTTGGGGCAGCTATTATTTTAACTGAGCAAACAATTGTTTGGGAAAACCAGAGCTAGTTTTGTTTCTTCAGTACCAATATGGTGTATCCAATAAAGTTTTACTTTGGGGGATTCAAAGCTCCCGAGAGCGTTTTTTTGATTTGGGTTCACTAGTTGTCGCTCACTTTCCCCTTCCCTGGTCAAAACCCACTTTCTACTCCCCTCCTTCGAACCCTGCAAAGACCAAATGAAGGATGTTGTGAGTCCTACATCTCAAAAGATAGGACAGGGCAGCTGAGCTCTCTTCTTTCCAACTTTCCACCATGGTGAAAACTCCCCTTGTGTCTGCTCCAGCCTCTCAAGATCTCACCATCTTTCTCATTCCAGGCCAATTTTGTTCTCCTGTTCAGGCCATCTTAATGCCTCTACTCTAAACTAAGTCCTCTGAGATCAATGAAGATTCCTCCTGGAAATCATAAAATGGACCCTCTGGTGCTTCCTTTCCCTTTTTCTCAGGTTCCTCCTGCTCTTTATGGGAGGGAGCCTGTGGGGAGAGGGAAGGTCCAGCCTGCATCTCTCAGAGAAGCTCTGCCATTAGCATCATCTCAGAAACCAGCAGAAGGACACGGGGATGGCTCCTTTTCTGCATCACAAGATCTGAGATGGTCCAGGAGATTCTCTCCCCACCCCCATTCTTTCCAATAGGGGTGCTAATTCCACTCTACCTACCTGGATGTTGCAGTTTCTCATCAGGCTTCTCCTTCCAGGCTAAGACCAGGGGATCCTGTAAGCCATCAGGCACCACACGGCACCAGTAGTGGTCCCTCTCCTTGGGGTCGATCTCAATGCTGACCCAGAGATAATAGGTCCCGTCTGAGTTGGGGGCCACATTCCTAGGGAGGGTCTCATACTTGCAGACCTCTCCATCCCTCATCCAGGTGGCCTGGATCTCCTTGGGGTAGAAGCCAAAGGCCTGGCAGATGAGGACCTCCACATTGTCACTAACGGGCTTATGGGTCACCTTCTCCACTGGGGGCTCGGCAAAAATGCCACCAACACAACAGTCTGGATCTCTTCAGTCACCCAGGATCACGTTGCTTTCAAAGAAGGAAGGTTGCCCTGTGGCCACCTGTCCCACTTGCTTTTCTTCTCTCCTGAACCTCTAGTAGGTTTCCAGGTTGAGGCATGTTGCAGCCCCCTAAGAGGCCACGTGCAGCCTCCAGACATAAGGATGGCTTTTCCCCTAGAGAATTCTCCCTCCCCACCTGCAATTCAGAAGACCCAGCCTAGGTTTTCTTCTCCAATTGACTCACCTGTCCTCTGTAGAGACTCCTTCTTGTAGGAGAGGTATCTCTGCAGCCACACAATGCAGGTCTCCTCCAGGTAGACTTTAGTTTCCTGGGACCACCTTGGATGATCCTCCCACTTCTCCTTGACCTTCTGGGCCTGGGCCTGAGCTGTCACCCACCTGAGGGTCTCCTTGTCGAAGCTGATGAAGTCCCTCCCATCGTAACCATAGTGGAAATACCCTCCTTTGCTCCCATCTTCCCTGAGCTCACAGCCCAAACTCACCTGCCAGGTGTGAAGCCTTGAAAAAGATACTGAGAGGGTTGGAAGGGGGCAGGATTTCCCCCCCAGGGACCCACTTCTAATTCCCCATTTGCACCCGGAGATTCAGTCTCCTGATAGAGAAGAAAAAAGATTGTCTCTGGGTTGCCCACCCCACAATCTCTGGGAACTTGTTTCTTTGCTTGATAGTTGAGATGACAGGGAGGCAAGAATTGGGAGTGAATTCACGGCTGAACGGAGAATCTGCCTGCTCACTTTTATTCTGGGGGTGGAGGTTTTGCACACTCTCCAGGTCAGCCCCGAACACCCACTCAGGGCCCAGAAAGATCTCCACCGCCACCCCTTCCATCCAAGGCACCAGAGTCTCCATCTTCCCGAGGAGGTTGTCATAGCGAGCAATGGGATGGTGATCCAGGTGGACCATGATGAGGAACTGAAGCAGCCCCTGACTAGTTTCGGACACTTGCAGGTAGGAATAACACAGGGAGTGCTCAGAGGAGACTGCGAAGGCAAGAGAATTGGGGGGACTGAACCTCCACTCTCCCCCTTATGTTATTGTCCCCCGGTAGCAACGAAGCAGATCTGCATGGTGCTGTTTATCTGTCTCGATAGGTATATGAACGGAAATAAAATAAATAGACGAAGCAAAATTAAATCAAACACCAGATTTAGAACACCAAACTTTCTGAAGCGAAGCTCCGCGAAGCACGAGGGAAGCAAGAGGGAGGGAGGGAACAGGAAGGGATCCCTTTTCTCTCCCTCCTCCCCCAGGTCGCAGATCCCACCAGAAACTCACCGCTGCAGCCTCCAGGCACCAAGGATCCCAACGCCGCGCCTAGGACCAAGAGGGGCGCCCGGGGAAGCGGCATCGCCGTTCAAAAACGGGCGCCTTGGCACCTGAGAACGGAGACCTCTGCGCTCCTCCAATGGCAGCGCCGCTCTCCGCCCACGCCCTCGCCCCGCCCCTTCTGAGCTTCGCTGAAGTCCTTGCTCGAGTCAAAGTCGCCGAGGGAAGATTCAAATCAGCGCTGCCCTTTTGCTGCCTTCCGGAGCCCTGGAAGAAGCGGCGTCGGCGGAGGGGGAGTCCTATCCAGACGCCGCGCACAACACGCAGCGACCCCCTTCAAATTCTCTCAGCCAAGTTCAGCACTCAAACGACCTGGACATCCCGGTTGTGTGAACGCAGCCTCCGCGACTCCCCCCTCCCCGCCACAAGTGGCTGTTTCTTCTTGCGAAGCCCCTCCGAGAGACCCCCGCCCCTCCCACAGAGGCCGCTGGGGACCTTTCGGCAGGATCTGGCTATGCTTTCCTGGTGCTGTTTTCCTTCTCGGTTTCTCTGAGGACTCCGGAGACGCCACCCGTCCTTCTAGGACGGAGAAACAGGGATTTTTCATTTGGTCTTTAAACATGTCCCTGTTGCTCTGCGATATAATTGCTATTTGGCTCTGTTGTAATCTTTTCTTCTCCTCCTGATCTGGTCTTTTCCCTCCTCTGTTCTTTCCTTTCTCTTTTCCTATGCTGTCCCCTCTCGGTTGAGTTCTTTTATTGCTAGTCTAAAGTAAGAGTCCCCAAACTACGGCCCGCCCAAGCCATTAGTCCAGCCCGCACAGGACCACGAGGCTATTCCTCGCCACCCACCCTTCGGCCAAGCGCGGGTGAGTCCCGCAGGTGTAGAGGCGGGTGTGTGTGTGTGTGTGAAAATGGGGTGCACAGACGCCCCAGGAGGCACAAAAAATGGGTGAAAGTGGCAGGTTTTGGCCAAAAAATGGGCCGTTTTTGCCCATTTGTTGCCAGTAGAATGCTTCTGTAGGTGGGGGAGGTGAAAACTAGGCTGTACAGATGCCCCAGGAGACAAAAAAAATGGGCCCATTTCACCTCCCCCACCTCCAGAAGATAGGTAGAGAAAGAGAGAGCTAGTGAGAGGGAGGGAGGGAGAAGTGAGACAGAAAGAGATAGACAGATAGAGAGAGAGAGACACAGAGAGAGACAGAAAGAGAAAGAGGGACAGAAAGAGAGAGAGAAGAGAGAGACTGAGAAAGAGAGACAGAGACAGAGAAAGACAGAGAGAGAAAAAAGAGAGACAGAAAGAGAGAGTGAGACACAGAGAGACAGAAAGAGACAGAGAGAGAGAGAGGAGACAAAGAAGAGAAACAGAAAGAGAGGGACAAAAAGAGACAGAGAGAGTGAGAGGGAGACAGAGAGAAAGACAGAAATAGGAGAGACAGAAAGAGAAAGGCAGAGAGAGAGGGAGAGAGAGGGGGAGAAAGAGAGAGAGACGTTGTTTGTAAGCTCCTTGGGGCTGAGAAGGATTCCTGCAAAACTGGGCAGGGCTTCATTCGATGTATAAGACGCACCCAAATTTTCACCTTCTTTTAGGGGAGAAAAAGTGTGTCTTATACTCAATGTTCCCTCTAAGGTGCATGGGTGCGTGGCCATGCACGTGGCATCAAAACACAGCGCAGCAGTTTCCAACTGCGGCACTGTGGTTTTTGTGAGACGCCTTCCAGGATAATAGGAGGGGAGAGCCAGCCTGGAGACAGCAATCAGTTCTAGGTTCACAAGGCAGAAAGTAGCTGAGAGAAGGGGCGTGGAGGTTGGGAGAAGGCATGGGACGGGCTCCCAGCAGCGGCTGCTCGGATTTGCCATTTGCCAGGGAGAGAGAGAAAGGGAGAGGGAGGGAGAGAGGGAGAGAGTGAGTATCCCTCCTTCCTTCAGCCCAATGCTCTCGCTGGCATCCCGGCCAGACGAGAGGGACTGCAGAGAGCGTCTCCGCAGTCTAGAGCAGCGAGTCATTCGATGGGAAAGTTGCCTCTTGGAAGGAATGACCCGCCTTGGCTCCCGCTTCGTCTCTCCTGCCTCTTCGCTTCTCCGTTCGCTCGTTGGGCGGTAGAGCCAAGGCGGGTCATTCCTTCCAAGAGGCAACTTTCCCATCGAATGACTCGCTGCCCTAGACTGCGGAGACCCTCTCTGCAGTCCCTCTCGTCTGGCCGGGATGCCCGGGAGGGTGTTGGGCTGAAGGAAGGAGGGATACGCTCTCTCTCTCTCTCTCTCTCTCTCTCCCTCCCTCCCTCAGTGAGGGAGAGAGAGAGAGATTTAGCACTTTGTTAAGTTTGTTTCTCTGTGTGTTGTGTATATACATGTCTCCATGGGTGAAATTGTGCAAGCATTTTTTTCCTCTTTAAAAGAATTTTTGGATTTCTCCTCACCAAACCTTTAAGACTGAGTTAGAGTTGAAATATAAAGAGATTGTCAATCGCCATACTGTTAGATTGATAGGCAATTATGGACTATCTTGATTATATCCTCCTTAGGAAGAATATGCTACTGTATGGTTGAGAAAAAGATCAAACTTCATTCCATGGAAACCCAACAAATTTCACAGGGAGGGATTCTTTCTACGATGGGCTTCTTGGGTCAACAGTGAATATCAGTTATCAAAATGTAGGTAGAAAATTTAGCAGACAATAGGCAATTCCGAAAAGGGAAGCCAACTTTCTGAATTCTGTTTCTTTGCACTTAGTGACTTATAAAGAGTAATGTTCTGAAAAGCTGACCTAAAATGGCGGAGCGAAATCAAAGTATAAAATTTTCCGTGCGGTGCTGCCGGCCAAACCCGGGGCGGCCAAACCCGGGGCGGCGCCCTTCAGATCATCGCCGGCAGCCTTCTGCCCCAAAGTCCCAGGGAAGTGGGGCGGGGGAAGAGGCTCGATGGGAGCAGGAAGACTTAGCCAGGAGTTGGCTCCGTTCACACAGCGGGCAGAGCTAGGTCGCGTGAGCCTTAAACTTGCCGGTTGCGGGCAGCGTCTCCCTGGGAAGACCTTCTCGCTTCTTCGCGGACCCGGAGAACTTAGGCAGAGTCAGTGGCGTAGCGTGGGGGGTGCAGGGGGGGCCGGCCGCACCGGGCGCAACATGGGGGGGGGAGGCGCTCGCACTCGCAGCTCTCTGCCCCTGCCTGGCTCACTCACTCTCTCTCACTGCATGTGGCTGGAAAAGGCGAGGGGTTGAAGAGATCAGGGGAAGATCTCTCGATCTGTTTCTTCCTCGGCCGCCCACCTGACCGAGAAAGGCGGAAAAGAGCAGATCGGTTTAGAAATAGGGTAGGAGAAGAAGGAAATTCATAGACAGGGGAGGAGAGGGGAGAATTGGGATCTCCTCCTCAATCCCATCTCGGAACCCACGGACAAGGTCGGGCAGCCCCTTGGAGTCAAGTCTGACCGGGTCTGAAAGCGGGGAAGGCTCGGTCTGCGAGGCCAGCGGCCTACCAGGGTCCCTGCCCTGCTTCCACCCACGAATCCGAGGCGGTTGTCTTTCAAAGGAGAGGTGCAAGGAAGGGAGATTCTTGGGGCGAAGTAGCCTGGCTGCTTAAAGGTTTTAGGGAGGCGTTTGCCTCCTATGACCTTTACAGTGGACAGAGAAATCAAGCAGTGCCTAAACCTTGAGGTCAGCGATTGATCTCTCTTTCTGGGCTTAGTGGATAGGAGAAAAGGGCCTGCGTGTATATAAGGCGCGGTGCACGAAATGGGGAGGGGGGGCGCCTCCTCCCCCCAGAATTGAAAGCAAAGTCAAGGTCGTTTAATCGGAAAGAGGAGGTTTTAAAAAAAAACCTCCAATCGGAACCTTTTGGGGGATCAGGCTAAGTGGGATGCGGGGAGAACCCAAAGCCAGGGGAGTTGTGTGCGCACTTGTGTGTGTCTGTGCGCCTGTTCCGTGGGTGAGTAAGGAACCTGCAGCTAGATGAAAGGCAGGAAACGGGACCTGCAGTCGGGCGGGTGGCTGCGGGCAGGCCAAAACGAGCGTTGCATCTGAGAAACCTGACTGGGATCATCACAGTCTAGGAGAGACCGCCTGGTTGGGCGCGGGGAAGGGAGGGGAGATGGGGGGGGGGAGTTGCGAAAGGGGGGAGGGGATGACGTGACTGGGCGATCTGCAGCTTCTCCCGGCTCTGCTGAGGCTGATTAGCATTCCTCGCCCGCCCCAGACCCTGAGCTGACAACTAACAGAGATATCCAGTCCAGCGCTAGGCCTCGTCTGCTTTTGTCTCCGGCTGTCTAAGGAGAGAATCGGGATTCTTCGCGGGTTCTGCACCGTGAACGCCCCGCTGCCCGATCCCTCCGCCAGGCCTTCTTAGACCCCCATCCCAACCGCCTCTCCCCTCACCAGGGCGCTTTATAGATCCGCTGGCCCTGGAAAAAGTTAACTTGCCCGTTGCTTTGCTGACCTACAGCTCTGAAGGACGCACGCGTGGGGCCTGCCTGCCTTCTCCCCAAGAGATCCAGGGGATTTCATTCTCGGAGAAAATAAAATACGAAATGCCTGGGAGAGGGAAGGTTGGCTCTCGGTCGCCCTTGCCTTCTCTTTGGCCCCCTTTCCCCATCTCCTCCTCCTCCTCCTCTTCTTCTACTTCTCTTCCTCTTTCTGCTCCTCTCTTCTTTTGCTATTGGGAAGCATGTAGTCTCGCCCGCTCCCTTGGAAACGGTTTTACAAAGAGGAGGGAAGATTAGGATTTTTTGGAGGGGGGGGAGAGAAGATTTGGCTCTAATCCGAAATCCAGAAAGACCTTTGAATTCAAACTTTCTTACTTGGATGGTTCTCGGTCGCAATGGATAAACGTCCTAGGATTAAACCCAGGCGTTCAACAAAAGTGGGTAGAGGTTAAAGATCCTAATACAGTAGGCGCCGGCGAGCGCTCGTACTCTCTCTCTCTCACAATGTGCTTAGGGGGTAAGGGTTTCTTTAACTAATCTAGTGGAAGAGACTCGAGTGCTAAAATCCACGGGTTAGGGGGCGCTCTCTCTCATCTCTCTCTCTCTTTCACACAAACACACACACACTCATCTCTTTTTCTCTCATCTCTCTCTCATCTCTCTCCCACACATACACACTCATCTCTTTCTCTCTCTCTCACACACACACACTCATTGCTCTTTCACTCATCTCTCTCTCACACACACACTCATCTCTCTCTTCTCTCTCTCTTCTCTCTCTCTTCTCTCATCCCTCATCTCTCTCTCACAAAGACACACTCTCACTCTCTCTCTCACACACACACTCATCTCTTTCTCTCTCTTTCATCTCTCTCTCTCTCTTTCACACAAACACACACACACTCATCTCTCTTTCACACTCACTCACTCTCTCACACACACTCATCTCTCTTTCACTCATCTCTCTCTCATCTCTCTCCCACACATACACACTCTCATCTCTTTCTCTCTCTCTCTCACACACACACACTCATTTCTTTTTCACTCATCTCTCTCTCACACACACACACTCATCTCTCTCTTCTCTCTGTCTTCTCTCATCTCTCACAGACACACTCTCTCTCTCACACACACACACATTCTCACACACACACACTCATCTTTCTCACACACATTTTGTCTCTCTCTCACACATATACACACATTCTCACCTCCCTCTCTCACTCACTCATTCATTCACTCACTCTCACTCACAGACACACACCCAAAAACCACTGATCCCCAGGCAGGCAACCTTCCGAAGCACTCAAATGTGAGACCTCTGTTTTTACTTTCACTTTCGCATACAAAAGACTCCAAATCAAGCATTAAACGAAGCTGGGGGAAGCGCCGGGACGGAAAAACAGCAACAACGTTTGGGAAAAGAGCTTGGGACGGAGGGGAATTGCGGGGGTGGGAGAAAGACCCAGCTAAGGCCATGCGCCCCCTCCCGATTCTGCTTCTCCCCCCCCCTCTTCCCCCCCTCGCAAAGTCTTCCATTAACCCACCGCAAAAGTCTCCCCGACCGAAGAATGTCAGCACAAAGAGCAAGAGGAGGGCCCGGAGCAGAGCCATTGTCTTCTGATCACTCGTCCCAGGGCAGCTCCGACCAAAGATATTTGGGCTTCCCCGAGGAGACGCTTCTGTCCAAATTCTCCGCCCGTGTCTGGACTCCAGGCGGTTTGGGCCTCTCCCCCACCAACTTGAAATGTCACATCCTGGAGGAGGAGAAACTCCGGGTAGAAACCGATAGAGAAAGGGGAGAAACGACCGCAAAGGATGCTGAGCCCCGTTGGGGGCCAATGAAACATTTGTTGACTTCTTTAAGGATGATCCTTGACTTACGACAACAATTGAGCCCACAGAGACAAAACAGGGCAGCCCTCTTTATTTGAGAGGCCCATCCCACTTCCATTAAGCCTTGGCCCCTACTTCTCAGGAATTTTTCTGTTACCTATGGAAGATTTCCCCCTGAAGGTCCAGCAGCCCCCCCCCCCCACTCTTGATCTTCCAGAAGGAATATATGACCCCTCCCCATAGAGTGAGGTCAGAGAGGGGGACTGTGAGGTCACTTTTTAATTTTTTAAAGACATATTGGGCTTGGGCAACCTAGAACTACGCCGTCTTTGGTATGATCTAAGCGTAGTAATACAATACAATGCAATGCAATGCAACGCAACGCAACGCAACGCAACGCAACGCAACGCAACGCAACGCAACGCAACGCAACGCAATACAATACAATACAATAGTAGAGTTGGAAGGGACCTTGGAGGTCTTCTAGTCCAACCCCCTGCCTAGGCAGGAAACCCTGTACCGTTTCAGACAAATAGCTATCCAACATCTTCTTAAAGACTTCCAGTGTTGGGGCATTCACAACTTCTGGAGGCAAGCTGTTCCACTGATTAATTGTTCTAACTGTCAGGAAATTTCTCCTCAGTTCTAAGTTGCTTCTCTCCTTGATTAGTTTCCACCCATTGCTTCTTGTTCTACCCTCAGGTGCCTTGGAGAATAGTTGGACACCCTATTCTTTGTGGCAACCCCTGAGATATTGGAACACAGCTAGCCAGTCCCCTAATCATCTTTGTTGCTCTTCTCTGCACTCTTTCTAGTCTCCACATCTTTTTTACATCGTGGCAACCAGAACTGAATGCAGTATTCCAAGTGTGGCCTTACCAAGGCATTATAAAGTGGTATTAACACTTCACATGATCTTGATTCTATCCCTCTGTTGATGCAGCCTAGGACTGTGTTGGCTTTTTTGGCAGCTGCTGCACACTGCTGGCTCATATTTAAATGGTTGTCCACTAAGACTCCAAGATCCCTTTCACAGTTACTACTACTGAGCAAGGTATCACCTATACTGTACCTGTGCATTCCATTTTTGTTGCCAAAATGTAGAACCTTACTCTTTTCACCATTGAATTTCATTTTATTAGATAGTGCCCAATGTTCAAGTTTGTCAAGATCCTTCTGTATCTTAAGCCTATCTTCTAGAGTGTTGGCTATTCCTGCCAGCTTGGTGTCATCTGCAAATTTGATGAGTTCCCCATTTATTCCCTCATCCAAATCATTGATGAAGATGTTGAAGAGTACTGGGCCTAAAACACAGCCTTGGGGTACTCCACTGCATACTTCCCTCCATGTAGATGCAGTTCCATTGAGGACTACACATTGAGTGCGGTTGGTCAGCCGGTTACGAATCCATCTGGTGGTGATGCTGTCTACTTTATCTTGTCTACTTTATCTAGTAGTAGGTTATGGTCTACCTTATCAAAAGCCTTACTGAAGTCCAAGTAAACTATATCGACGGCATTCCTCTGGTCCACTAATTTTGTCACATTATCAAAGAATGCAATAAGATTAGTCTGGCATGATCTGTTTTTGACAAATCCATGTTGGCTTTTGGCTATTACTTTGTTTGCTTCTAGGTGTTCGCAAATTCGTTGCTTGATTATTTTTTCCAGAATCTTTCCTGGTATTGAGGTCAGGCTGATAGGTCTGTAGTTTCCTGGATCTAATTTTTTCCCTTTTTTGAAGATGGGAACCACAACAGCTCTTTTCCAGTCCTCTGGTACTTCCCCGGTGTTCCAGGATCTCTGAAAAATATCATTCAGTGGTTCTGAGATCTCGTCTGCTAGTTTCTTCAGAACCCTGGGGGAACTAGCAGACAAGATCTCAGAACTACTGAATACACAGAATTATCTGCTACAGCATCCTACCTGTCAATGTCTACTTCAGCTTCAACCGCAACTACAATACGCAAGCACACAATAGATACAAACTCAAGGTAAACCTCTCCAAATTCTCTTGCAGAAGATACAACTCGAGCAACAGAGTTGTCAATGCCTGGAATCACCACCTGACTCTGTTGTTACATCCCCAAACACCCCATAATTTTAACCTTACACCGGCTACTGGTAACCTCACCACTGTTCCCTCTAAGCTGCGCATATAACAAGAAAACACCGCGCAGAAGTTTCAAACTGCGCGCAGTGTTTTTTAACGTCTTAAAACATTACTGAAAATATCCCCCCTCCCCTCTCTCTGCACCGAACTCTCTCCTCCATCTGGTGATTGGTCAAATCAAGGAAGACTCTACCCGGAGACCGATGACGTTGCAGAAGGGAGAATTCTCATTGGTCCTCTGGGGCTTCATTGGTTCCTGGGAAAATGCGATTTGCTGGTTGTAGCCTGCGTTTCCCTGCAAATCCGGGGCTTCTCAGGCATTGCGTCTGAAGCCCCGTTCTGGGCTAGGCAGCCGTTCTGAGATCCCTTCGCTTTGCAGAGGGGGAAGCAGCCGGGAATTGGACTGCCTGAGCCAAAGGGGTCCACAGGATCTTGAGACTTGGTTTTTTGAGCAGTACTATTCCACTCTTTCCTTTTCCCTTTCTGTCCTTCTTCTATCTTCCTTTGCTTTTCCTTTTCCTTTCCTTTATCTTCTCCTTTGCTTTCTCTTTTGCTTTCTTTTCTCCTTTCCTTTCCTTTTCCCTTTCTTTCTTTTCCATTTCCCTTCCTTTCTCCATACCCAAGTATTATGTATGTTCACTTTCTTGAGTTACCTATGAAGTAATAAAGTTGGGATAAAAATCTAATAAATAAAACCAAGTCCCATACCTTTCATCCTGTGATTTCTACTTCTCATGAATATGGGGCAAAAGTTTGAGGATGGATTGGTGCAGAGGCCAAATAAATGGTATCTTGTTTTTGATAATTGCAAATTGACAGCTCTCTTTAATGATGGAAGCATAATCCTCATCTCTCTGGACTTTTTTTTCAGAGCCCTTTTGATGTTGCTAGCCTAAGTCAGCTAATGTTAGGGCTTTCTGCTAGCTTTTTTTTAATGCAGGATAACTGAGGAAGTGCTAATGAATCACTACTGAGTGACTTGCACAGCAGATTGCTGCCAAAAAAACGGGACTTTTTTGTGTTTTTCTATAATGTCATGTTTTTCCTGTAGTTTTTGGAAGTGAACTAATCGGGTTTGTCTGCTCACTACATAGTGATTATTCTTTCTTCTGATTTCCTGAAGTAAAGCTCAAGAAAAGGTCTTCATATTGCTCAGATAAGACACTCACTTCTGAAAGCCGTTCTGCAATCTATCACCCTGCTTGATTTTTGTTTGTTTGTTAAAGATAAATACAACTAGACAGAGATGCTACTGTTGGTGTTAATTTCACTATGTAATTAGCTAATTCACTAATTTCACTTTTTCCTTTCCTTTTTCTTTTCCTTTCCTTTCTCTTTTCCTTTCCTTTCTTCTTTCCAATTTCCTTTCCTTTTTCCTTTCCTTCTTTTCCATTTCCTTTCCTTTTCCCTTTCTTCCCTTTTCCTTTCTTTTTCTTGTTTCCCAATTCCTTTCCTTTCCCTCTCCCTCCCTTCCCTTCCCTCCTTCCTGGGGGTCTGAGGGAGAGAGAGGGGACCCTTTACCTCCTTGCCCCCCTCCCCAACATCTGCTCTGATGGCAATTATGGCTAAAAAAATTCAGGTGCTCAGGCATGAAAATGTGCCGCTCAAACACTATACTTTTCCGCACACACTGAAAAAAAATTAGAGGGAACATTGAGGGGGAGACTCTCTGGAGCAACACAAGCTTTCATTGCACGTATCCCGCCCAGGGGCCGTAGTTGGGGGACTCCTGATTTAATGCAATATAAAAAATGCAAATAAATTTTCTGCGGACCACCAACATTTTCTCACGGACCACCTGTTGTCCACGGACTACCAGTTGGACTACCTACTAGGACAGGGGTCTCCAAACTCAGCAGCTTTCAGAGTTGCGGATTTCAACTCCCAAAATTCCTGCTGGCTGAGGAATTCTGGGGGTTGAAGTCCCAAAGTCTTAAAAGTTGCCACATTTGGAGAGCCCTGCTCTAGGGCAGCCATGAAGATGCTCTCCTCAGGACTGTCCTGGGGTTTCCCCACATTCTTTAAGTGCCTCTCTGTGCCCCCCCCGCCCCCCCCAAATCTCTGTGCTTGGAGGTTTAAAGAGCCCCAAGGAACAGAAAGCAGGCACAGTTCTTTGTACCTGGCAGCAGGAACAATAACATCTAAAAAAACCTCTTTCCTCAGTTGGTTTATTTGCCCAGGAATGGCTGGGGGAGGAGAGGGCATCCTCATGTGCTTTGCTTCAGGCAATGTCTGGTATCACTTTCCCTCTTTTCCCACGACTGACACATCAACACAGTTTCATAACTGTTGGTGCCCCAGTGAGTCTGAAACCACCAAGAGAGGCTCTTGAAGAACGAAGGAAGAGCAACGGATGGAGAGAGAGCCCAGGTGTTCATCTCCGGAGCTTCTGAGAACAGCTGCCTTGAACAACTCCCTGGAAGTTGGCTACAGTGGGAGGAGCAACAAATTGGGCACGTGGTTCTTCCGAGAGTTGGGAGCCCTTGAAGGGGTCTATTGAGAGGTCCCTATGGTCCGTCTTGTAGGAGATGGAAAGGCTGTGCTTGAAGGCGGGGTGAAACATGTCATCAGTCTGTCCCAAAGGGGCTTTTCCAAAAGGCAACTGGACTGACTTGGGTTTTTCCTTTGAAAATGTTTCACTTCTCATCCAAGAAGCTTCTCCAGCACTGGCAAGAAATGAAGCCGGAAGAAGACGAGACTCCAGATGGGAGAAGGGAGTGATTTGCCAGGCTGGCTGCCCCGGGGCCCCTCCTGTCCCTTGGGGCCATGCTTATGTCTCTCGTGCGGGGCGGGGGTGGGGGGTTGCGGGTGAGTTTCTGGTCCAGTTGCCTCCTGGAAAAAGCACCTTTGGAAAGTTAGAGTCAGAACTTTTACCCTAAAGGGGTTTTTTTTTTGTTTCCCTTTCAAAAATAAACTTTCCAGAACGATGCCTCACAAGGGGGAAAAACCGGTGACCTCACTTAGCTATAGGGACACTCATTTACTGGGAAGGCAGAGGCGTTTAGTACCGCCTAGGAAAGAAACGGAGGGCGGCGATGTTCCCAGGGGCGCAAACGGGGTCTCGGGGCTTTCCCTGCGGAGGAAGCATCTGCGAGGAGACTGAGCTGAAGAAGAACGCGAAAGCGCAGCGCAGGGCAAGGAGCTGGGGGGGGGGAGAGAATCGCCGGGCTGGGCGTCGGAGTTTCGGGGAGACCCCAAGTAGAAACGGAGGAGCCCAGAGGCAGAGAGCGAGGGCGGCCAGAGAGCCTGCGGGGAGTCCGGGTCCCTCTCGGGCCTTCAGGCTTTGACCGCGGCCGGCCAGAGAAAGTGGGGTGGGATCTCTTCTACCCCCCACCCACCTACCCGCCTCTTGAAAAGAGACTCATCTGAACAAATACACACACACACACACACACAGAAGCGAGAGTTGGCAGGTCAGATTGGTTGGGTAAATAGAATTGCACGTCCATACATTGTGGAGCGGTTTTGAGGGGGAGGGGAGCTATTCTTTTTTTAAAAGACAAGTTTCATTGCAATTTTTTCCCAGCATACATACTTTATGGACAAATGTGGTCCAGATCACATCTTGGGCATCATATTTATAGTCGTAGTTTCAATATATTCCAATCTTCCCACTTTTATCAAGATTCTTCTCGTGTGTATAATCCTTTATCTTTTTCCATTAAACTTATTTAAACTTATATATCATTACTAAACACCCTTTTCTCTTGTTCTTCATCTCATTACTATTAATTCATCTTTGCAAATTAACCATTGTTGACCAGAGCTTTGCTATTCCAACCTCCACAATATTATTCTCTTTACATAATTCTTTACCATTCTTATTAATTTTTTTACGCGTAGTTAGCATCACTGTAAGCCCTGTTTTTCACTTTTTTTTACAATTTTTCCAGTGATTTACCCTATTTTTTCTTCTCAGAAAATATCTCACGAATCCCCCTTCCCCCAATGATTAACATTTTACATTCCCAACATTGCTTACATCACATTCAAAATTAACAGTATTCATTTAATTATCTATTTTCACATTCTTGTTGAAGCTATTCTTGTTGAAATCTATTTATCAGTATTAAAGTGGGGGGGGGGATGCCATCCTTGGGATGTCTGCTCTTTTCTTTTAATGCACATTTTGTTTTGTTCCCTTTTTGGATTTTAACTTTATATATAAAAGGAAAATATCATTGGGACCAAAAGAAAAGAAAAAAACCCCGGATGCCTCAATTAATCTTTTACGAGCACAATATTTTTTGCTGCCTGTAGCAAAGGACTCACAGGGGAAGAGCCGAATGCTGGGAAAGACTGAGGGCAAAAGAAGAAGGGGACGACAGAGAATGAGGTGGCTGGATGGAGTCACTGAAGCAGAAGGCCTGACCTTAAATGGGCTCCAGAGGATGGTAGAGGACAGGAAGGCCTGGTCCATGGGGTCACGATGGGTCGGACACAACTTTGCAACTAACAACAAGCAAAGGAAAAGGGACACACACAGGAATCGGCCATGGAGATGTGTAATGTGGGGCTTTGGCAGTGAGTAGACAGCGTGGGACGAACGCCTGGGCAGAATGGGGCAGTTTAGTATGGGGAGGGGCAGCTGTAGAGAAGCCCCCGCCCCTCCGGTGAGACAGCTGGGCCAGGAAAAGAGCTGAAAGTCTAGACCAGTGATGGCGAACCTATGGCACGCATGCCACAGGTGGCACACGGAGCCATTTGTCAGGGCACGCGAGGCGCTGCCCTGTCAGCTGGCCAGCGCGCATGAGTTCACCATTTTTAAAAGCCATTTTTGCCCTCCCCAGGTTCCAGAGGCTTTATAGGAGCCTGGGGAGGGTGAAAAGACCCTCCCCTCCCCCCTTCCCCTGGAGGCCCTCACTTCCGGTTTGCTCGGTTTGCTCGGAGGGTCGTTTTAAGCATTCTGAAGGCTTCAGGGACAGTCCGCTTCACACACCAAAATCTGAATTGCCTGGGTTCAGCCCCAGACATTACTTTTTTACTTTTCTTAAAACTAAGCATTTGCAAGGCGTTTCCATACATGAGATAAACAGCTTGAGTAGGGTGTTTCTATTCATGCTTTAAAAGGACATGGGAAAATACAAAACAAGAAGTTAGGAAAAGAGAAGTTCCTATATGTTCCAAGATGTTTTTGCAAGATCCTCTTTGTATGACCTTACAGCCACGTCTGGCTTCCTGTGTCGTTTCCTTACCTAGCCTTTTACCACACTGTCCCCGGAATATTTGTAATACTAAGAAGAAGAAGTTCATCAAAGTTTAATTAAAGTACATATAAAATTACATATAAAAAGGCTGTTGCTGATTAGAAGCTAAGAGCCTTATTGAGGCTGGGGCTTCTTTACCCCTGGAAAGTATTGGTCTTATCCCTCCTGCCTCATTTCTATTATGGTGATGAAGGTGGTAACAATAATGAATGAATAATACAATAATACAATACAATACAATAGTAGAGTTGGAAGGGACCTTGGAGGTCTTCTAGTCCAACCCCCTGCCTAGGCAGGAAACCCTATACCGTTCCAATGAATACTATGTCTGATGAAACGTTATTGCACCGAGACCAAACACTGTTTGAGGAAAATGGGATTGAATATAAATAAAATCAATAAAAGATTTTTTTTAAAAGAAAGGAAATCCCACCTCCCGAACTCACAACCACACCCGCAGCTTCTTCCCAAGGGCCAGCGGGCATCTGCCTTGAGATCTCCTCCCTTCCACACTTGCTGGTTTGCAAAACTGCCATCACACCTCCCCCCCCCCCAGTGCTTCCAGGAAGGGAGGGCGGGGACAAGTCTTTCTGGGCACCTGGGAGCCTCTGGGCAGTCTCCTCCTCGGGCAGTGGAGGATTAACGCTCACTGGTGCCCTAAGCACTGACAAATCTTGGTGCCTCCCCTCCCCCCTCTTTGTAGATACTGTACAAATTTTCATTGGTTTTTTTTCCCCTTCTTAACTTTGTGGTGCCCCCTTTGGGACTGGTGCCTTAAGTATGTGCTTAGTCTGCTTAATGGTTAATGCACCACTGTCCGCGGGAGTAGAGAACTTCAGCCCTGGAGGTTCCTCATATAAACCACTTAAGGCGGGAGGGAGACAAAAGGAGCGGGGCTTGATGTGACTGATCCTTTTTCGCGTGTGCTTGAAACGTGGCTGGAGGGCGATGCTGCTGCCACGCGCGCCCTTCTTGTTCATGGGAGCCGTGCTGGGGTCCTTCGTGCCCAGGAGCTGCTGCGGTGAGTGCCGGGAGAGGGACGCGTCCTGGAGGGGAGGAAGCAGAAGGGGAGTCCTGGGCTGGGTTCTCTCCCGCTCCCCTCTTAAACTCCTTTCCATGAAGGGAAAATCTGCCTTCCCCCGGGACGCTTCGCCTGACCCTCCTTTGGTGTTTTCGTTTGTAATCAATTCATTCATTTATTTTCTTTTATTTCTTTTATCAAGCATGTATAAGATAACAGATATAAGTGTAATCCCATGATTATGAATACAGAGACTAGATACGAATAAGTGGGGCAGTGGGACAGGGACGGTAGGGACGCTGGGGGGCTTATGCGTTCCCATTTGTATCTCTGAGAAAATAGAGAAATAGAGAGCGAAAGGCTATTTTTGGTAGCCAAAACTTGGCCAAGTTCGAGTCTTGCATTATCCTGGGACTGGACTATAATGTATCTATGCAAGGGAAAGGGAGTTGGGACAGCAGAAAGTGGGAAGGGAGGTGGCAGCAGGAGACGTTGGTGGGG
The DNA here is from genome assembly GCF_964273705.1 of Natrix helvetica. NCBI lineage: Eukaryota > Metazoa > Chordata > Lepidosauria > Squamata > Natricidae > Natrix > Natrix helvetica. The sequence goes on from NC_138548.1 coordinate 374,214,690, forward strand.
GAAAGGAGGGGCTATTTGTAGAAGACTTTGCAGCTTTATTTTGTTATATTTTTAGTCTTCCAGCTGTCCATCCCAGAGGGACCTTCAAGAGCTCAAAACTCTGGATGAGGGCTACCAGCTACTCATCAGAAAACAGAATCCCCTGGGAAGGGCCAGAGGGTGGGGGAGGGGCTGGGTTACCCCTTTTCCCCTCTAAACAAGGAAATGACAGGTCAATCCTCCCATCCTGGTGACACTCCCCGTGGTTGGCAAGGGGGTTTGTAATTGCGGGTCAGGCACACAAGGATGCACCACGAGCAAGCAAATAGCATCACACTCTGATGTGAAATATTTGTACCACTTTATAAAGCTTTAGTAAGATCACATCTGGAATACTGCATCAGTTTTGGTCCCCACATTATACAAAATATGTTGAGTCTTTGGAAAAAGTGCAAAGAAGATCAACTAGAATTATTAAAGGACTGGGTACTAAAATATATGAAGAACAGTTGCAGGAACTAGATTTGGCTAGTCTAGAAAAAAGAATTAGGAGTGACATGGTAGAAATATTCCAGTATTGTTATGGCCCACCAGCAGCCAGCAGAGCTGGCAGCAGATTCTGACAGTGAGGAGGTTGGGGAGGAACATGGGCCAGTCCTGGAGTCTGGGGAAGGCTCTGATGGGGGCTCTGTGTCGGAGGCAGAGAGGGGGCCAGGGCCATCTGACAGTTATCAGCTGCCTTCAGAGTTAGACATCAGTGAGGCAGATGAGCAGCTGGAGCCTGTTCCCAGTGTGTGCATGCACAGAGTTGCCAGATTCAGGGAACAGCTAAAGAACAGGGGTCGACTTGGGAGTAAGGCCACAGGTGGAAGGTGAATGGCCCCTCCCAGAGGAAATAAAAGAGGAGTGAAAGGGGAGGGGAGTTTGCAGGAGACAATTAGTTTACTTAATTGGTTCGTGACTCTCAGAGACTCCTTACCAAGTTTTGCAGAGATCGGCCTGGCAGCTCTCCAAGCCAGATAAGGTTTGTGACTGTAAATCCTCCCTTGAAAGACTTTGCTAGATGTGAACGAGCAGAATTCATAGTAAATCAATAAAAGGGGTTTTTGTCAGATCAAGGACTTTGCTTCATGCTCTTGGGAAGCTTCGGTCAGAACAAATATTTGAGGGGCTGCCACAAAGAGGAGGGTGTCAGCCTATTTTCCAAAGCACCAGGTCAGACAAGAAACAATGGATGGAAACCAATCAAGGAGAGAAGCAACCTGGAAGGAATTAAGGAGACCCTAACAGGGAGGACAATTAACCAGTGGGACAGCTTTCCTTCGGAAGATCATTCAGTCCCTCTCAGATTCTCACCAATTGCCAACCAACCACCTTCTCAACTTCCTTCCCCAAGAGGGAAAAGTTAGAGATTGGTTGAAAGTTATTGAAAACTGTTTAGTCCGAGGTGTGTGTGTGTATGTGTGTGTGTGTGTGTGTGTGCCACTGTCTCTTTGAAGACTGGGGGCATCCTCCCCTCTGCCAGAGAGGCCAACCCTTTGACATGGACCCATCCACAGGTTCACCTCCAAGGATGTTTTTGCAACCCAGGAGAGGTCGGGATCCAATAAACAGGTGATTAAGGGGACAGCACTGAGGGCCCCATCCACTTCCTCAAGAGGCCCCAGCTCACATGCGTCTAAGACCAGTGGTTCTCAACCTTCCCAATGCCGCGACCCTTTAATACAGTTCCTCACGTTGTGGTGACCCCCAACCATAAAATTGGTTCCTAAGACCATCGAAAATATGTGTTTTCCGATGGTCTTAGGCGACCCCTATGAAAGGGTCATTTGACCCCAAAAGGGGTCCTGACCCACAGGCTGAGAACCACTGGTCTAGACCCTTCCAACAGACAATGCCACAGGCACCCCGGCCTCTGCTATTCAGTCCCAGTCAAGGTCAGAGCGTGTCTGAGCGACTTTTTTAACCAGGGAGACTCAGTCATTCTCAGTGGCCCAATAGATGTCCTGAGGGCTCCTCCATAACCAGGAGGGACTGGGCCTCTCTCAATAGGGTTATAGGATGGCTGCCCGAAGACACAACTTATACCAAGATTGGAGCAGGAGGAGAAAGATTCTTCCAATGCTGGAGAGCGAGTGGAAAATGTCCTTGTGTCCTTTGCTTCAAGCACTCGGTGTCTTCAGCCGCCTTCTCCCAGCAGCGCTTGGGGCGGGGGGGGGGTGTGTGTGTTAAGCAACCGTAGAGGGTGAAACTACCAGATGAGACTCCTGAACAGCCATGAAAGTCGCAACAGATGGAGAGAAACTGCGGGTGTTTATTTCTGGAGATTCTGAGAATAGCAATTGTTTGTTTGAGCAACAGCTTGGAAGGTGGCTGGAGGGGCCAACCAGATCTTTGAGGGAGGGGCTTGGTCAGAGGGTTGAGGAAAACCACCGTTTCTGGGCCCTTCCCCTCCTGGACTCATAAGCAGGACTGAAAAACCAGCTGGAGCCCATTGGAGGGGGGCCCCTGTGGACCCTCTTGGCCAGACTCTCTTTCTACTTTCCAATCGCACTCAGGACCCCACTGGAGGCCATGCAACCCCCTCCTTCCCCAATGCAGGAAGCCATGTTGCTGCACCCTCTCATGCCAGCCCACGTGTGAGATGCTTTTTCCTGTACAGGTGAAATTTCTGCACAGTCTCCCAGGGGAGCCCAAGGGAGAGCCCACCACAGTAATCTAACCTGAGGGGAATCACAAGAGTGTGGAGCATGGAACTGGTGCTCTCCCTAAAAAAGGGGTGGGTGGGCATGTGGTGTAGCAGCCAAATCTGGGCAAAAGGATCCCTGGACAGGATTTGAACCAGGAGGAGGTCTCAAAGTCTGAGTGGAGCTGACAGTGGGAGGGGGCAGATTTCAATGCAGAGAAGAGTCTAAGCCCCTTCTCCAATTGGCCCCTTCCCTGGGGAGAGCAGATGACCAGCCTCAGTCTCCTCCTCCTCCTTTCTTCCCCTCCTCCTCCTTCCTTTCCTCCCCCTTGTCTCCCCTCCTCCTCCTCCTTTCTTCCCCTCTTCCTCTCTCCTTTCCTTCCTCCTCTTTCGTCTCCCTTCCTCCTCTCTCCTCCTCTTTGCTGTCCAGCAATTATTCAGCCACCAACTTCAGCGCTTTAATGGAGAGGAACTGGGGCTGCCCCTGGCTGGGCTCCAACCGCTTCAGGTAGAAATAGCACCGGGAGCGCCTGGGGGGAGCCTGGAAGGGGAAGGGGGTGAAGGCAGAATTAGGGAGGTCTGGATTGCACCTCTCTACCCCCCCCCACCGAATATTATCCTTCACTGTGACAACAGCTTGCTGAGCGTCCTTTTATGGCGCAGGTGTCTCTGCTGGGATGCTCTACCCAAAAGAAGCCCCGGGGTGGGGAGGGGGAAGGGGTCCCTCCTGGCTGTTGATGCTCTTATGAGGATCGCTGCGTGTTGTGGACCAAGTGAGGGTCGGAGCTTCCCTCCTAGTCTTGGGAGAAGAATTAGGAGGGCTTCGCTTTGGCTGCTGTCACACAATAGGCGCAACTAGGCTAAAGCTGGATGTTCGGGCTCTTAAGACGACCGCTGCCGTTTGTGGACTTCCTCTTCCGCGCTTTTTTTGTCTTCTGGCGGGGATTTTGGGAGGGGGCGGAAACTGACAGCTGAATTCCGAGCGGAGGAGACATGGTTTCAGTCTCTGGGTGCGAAGCGGGGTCTTCGGTCGCAGGCGCCAAAGGGCGCGTGGTCGGAGGGCGATGGAGCTGCAGCGGGCGCCCTTCTTGCTCCTATGGGCTGGGCTGGGGTCCTTCGTGCCGGGCAGTCGCTGCGGTGACTTTCTGGAAGGCTTTGCGACCTGGTGGGAGGAAATTGAAAGGGAGAGGAGGGGGACGCCTGTCCTGCCTGGGTCTCTTCTCTCCTTTCCTTCTCCTCCCTCTTCTCCCCTCCTCTTCTCTTCTTCCCCTTCTCCTCTCTCCTTCCCCCTTCCTTCTCTCTCCTTTCCTACCTCCTACTCTCTTTCTGCCCTCCTCCTCTACTCTCCTTCCCTTCCTCCTCTTCTCTCTTCTCCCCTCCTTCTCTCTCCTTTCCCTCCTCTTCGTCTTCCCTTCTCCACTCTCCTCCTCTTTGCTGCCAGCAATTCTTCAGCCACCAACTTCAACCCTTTAGGAACCCCTGGAGCTGACAGCTGTGCTCCAAGGGAGGACACACGCTTTCACTCTCTGGGTGCGAAGCGGAGTCTTCGGTCGCAGGCGCGAAGGGGCGCGTGGTCGGAGGGCGATGGAGCTGCAGGGGGCGCCCCTTTGGCTCCTGTGGGCTGGGCTGGGGTCCTTCGTGTCGGGGAGCCGCTGCGGTGAATTTCTGGACGGCTTTGCGACCTTGTGGGAGGGAATTGAAAGCGAGAGAAGGGGGAGGCCTGTCCTGCCTGGGTCTCTTTCTCCACATTCACCCTCCGTCTCAAGTTCCTTTCCCAGCAGAAAACGTCTCCCTTCCCTCGTCCTTCGCTCAGCCTCCTTGAATAATCCATTCCTTTTTGTATCTGAGCAAAGAAATGAAAATGAACGGGGAGGGTTAAGTCCTCGGGCTTACGACCTGGGCAGAATTGAACTCGCTCGGGCTGCGTTGATTGGTTCCAGCGCAGGCGCGTAGCCCTCGGATTGGCCGACGGCTTGGTGGCGGCTCTACAAATGGCTGTCAGACAGCCCCTGTTGCTTGTTCGTAGTTTTTGGCGTCTGGCGTTATCTTGGCTGACGAACTAAGCATTGGCCACGAAGGTGGGATTTTCCACCACACGTTTGTTCGCTGAGCAGAGCCCCGACCGTGAAACATGGGAAGCCTTTTTGGAGCGTTTTGAATGTTTCCTGCAGGCGCAAGATTTGACTCAACTCTCCCCTGATGGGAAACGGGGAAGTTTTTGGAATTCCTGTGGGCCTGAAATGTTTACAACCGCCCGCGCATTGGCCCCGCCAACCCCAGTCCATAGAGATGGCTCCCAGTGGATTTCATTCTAAATGTTGATATGATGTCTGTAAATAAGGAATGTAGAATTATAATGGCTGAGTATGTGATCCTTCATACATCACAAAAATGCAAAGCTAAGGGATAAACAAATAAAAAACAGATTTGAAAACAGAAAAGGCCCAGGAAAGAAAAAGATGAAAGTGTAAGAAAGAAAGAGAAAGAGAAGGAAAACTGAAAAAGAATGACTTCCAACTTTCTTTGGTACAAGTATAAATTTTTTAAAAAACCAATATCAAATTCTTACTCTAAGATTAACATTTGTCTGTTATTTCCATAATACCTTATTTAATCATCAAAGCCCCAAATTAACTTTTAATTTCAGTTTCTCACAAAAAGTCCAGTAATAGTTCATATCACTTTAATCAATATTTGTTAACGAAACCACAACTGGTTTATTTAATTGCACCAAACTCTAAATAAAACAGGAATGGAAAATCCCAAGCTCTAGCATAGACTCATGCTTCTCAACTTTAAAGTGCCATTTTAAGGTGCATGGACTTCAATTCCAGGATTCCTAAGGCAGCCTGAAGTTCACCCATCTTAAACTTAAGTTTAAGTTTTAAGTTTAAGTTTATTTGATTTATAGACCGCCCCCTCTCCCCGAAGGGACTCGGGGCGGTGTACAGACATCTCATTAAAAACCGTATACAAAAATAAATACCCTTAAATTCCCATAAAATCGAATTAAACAATAGGCTGTACAAAGTGATAAAAATTAAAAACGACCTAAAACCCACCCCTAAAAATTTAAAATACAGACTTGAGGGACTAAGCTGGGATTAGGCCAGGCCGGCTACATTGAACAGGTGGGTTTTAAGCTTCTTACGGAAGGAGCAGAGATCGGTGGTTTTTCTGATATTGGGGGGAGGTCATTCCAGAGGGTCGGGCCCATCACAGAGAAGGCCCTGCTCCTGGGCGTTGCCCACTGGCACTGCCTAGTGGACGGCACCCGGAGGAGTCTCTCTCTGTGAGAGCGGATCGGCCGAAGGGATGTATGGGGCAGGATGCGATCCCGCAAATACCTAGGTCCTGTGCCATGGAGCGCTTTAAAGATGATAGTCAGCACCTTGAAATGCACCCGAAAAGCCACAGGTAGCCAGTGCAGCCCGCGCAGGAGAGGTGTTACGTGGGAGTACCTAGTAACTCCCGCAATTGCCTGCGCGGCCGCATTCTGAACCAACTGCAGCCTTCGGGTGCATCTCAGGGGGAGCCCCATGTAGAGAGCATTACAGTAGTCCAGTCGGGACGTCACAAGCGCATGGGTGACTGTGTGGAGGACATTCTGGTCCAATAGGGGACGCAATTGGCGCACCAGGCGAACCTGGTGAAACGCCCCCCTTGCCACGGCTGTCACATGGTCATCCATTGACAGCCGAGCATCCAGGAGGATGCCCAAATTGCGTGCCCAATCCACAGGGGCCAGCTGTTCGCCCCCAATGGCCAGTGATGGAACCAACTGGTTGAACCGGGGTGCCGGTAGACACAGCCACTCCGTCTTGGACGGGTTGAGCTTGAGTCTGTTACTTCCCATCCAGATCCATACGGCCTCCAGGCACCGGGACATCACTTCGACGGCATCGTTGGGGTCGTTTGGGGTAGAGATGTACAGCTGAGTGTCATCAGCATACAGGTGGTACTCGACCCCGAAACCACGAATGATCTTGCCCAGCGGCTTCATATATGTGTTGAACAGGAGAGGCGAGAGGACCGACCCCTGTGGCACCCCACAAGTGAGCGGCCTCAGGGTCGACCTCTGCCCCCCTGTCAGCACACATTGCGCTCGGCCAGAGAGGTAGGAGGAGAACCACCGCAAAACGGTGCCCCTCACCCCCAGCCCCTCTAGACGATGCAATAGGATACCATGGTCGATGGTATCAAAAGCCGCCGAGTGGTCTAATAGGACCAGGATGGAGGAGCAACCCCCATTTCTGGCCCTCCAGAGATCATCCACCAACGTGACCAAAGCCGTCTCCGTGCTGTGGCCGGGCCGGAAACCGGACTGGCGCGGGTCCAGATAATCAATCTCCTCCAAGTGGCGTGGGAACTGTTGTGCCACCACACTCTCTACAACCTTCGCCAAGAAGCAAAGGTTGGAGACGGGACGATAGTTAGCTAACATAGCTGGGTCCAGGGAAGGCTTCTTGAGTAGGAGCCTCACCACCGCCTCTTTTAAGATGGCCGGCAAGAACCCCTCTCTCAAGGAAGCGTTGACTAACTCCTGGAGCCAGCCTCGTGTGACCTCCAAGGATGCCAGTATAGGCCAGGAGGGACACAGGTCCAATAAACATGTAGTGGCTCGCAGTCGCCTACGCAACCTGTCCATATCGTCGGCAGTAACAGAGTCAAACTCCTCCCAGAATGGTGCCTCAAGACCCACCTCCGACGTCCCTTCTAGACCACTAAAGGGGATCCACTCGCTGCGAATCTGAGCGATTTTGTCCTGCAGATATTCCCCAAATTCCTCTGCTCTACCCTGCAAGGGGGCTTCCCGCGGCCTCTGTGAAAGGAGGGAGCGGGTCACCCTAAACAGGGCGGCAGGGCGGTTATCTGCGGACGCAATAAGAGTGGCACAATACTGACGTTTGGCCACTCTTAATGCCACAAGGTAGGTCCGTAAATAGGCTCTCACCTATGCTCGGTCAGATTTAGAGCGTGACGATCTCCATCTGCTCTCTAGGCGTCTCTTGTGGCACTTCATCACCCTCAGCTCCTCGGTGAACCAAGGGGCCTGGGTGGATCGCTGCCGCAGGAGAGGCCGCAAAGGTGCAACCCGGTCCAAGGCCCCGGCGGCCGCACTATTCCATGCAGCCACCAGGTCCTCCATCCGGGAGTGGGTCAGGGCTACAGGAAGTGGCCCAAGCTCCGTCTGGAACCTATCAGGTTCCATCAGGCGTCTGGGGCGGAACCATCTAGGACATTCCAGTTCCCCCTCCCCGCGATGGGGAGTAGCGGCTGGAAAGTCGAGCTGGAGAAGTGAGTGATCTGACCATGAAAGGGGTGTAATGACTAAATCCCCTACTCCCAGATCACTCCTCCACTGGCCAGAGACAAAAATAAGGTCCAGTGTGTGACCTCCCTCGTGTGTGGGGCCCTGAATTACTTGGGTCAGGTCCATGGCTGTCATGGAGGCCATGAACTCCCGAGCTACCTCGGATGTTTCCCCTACCGATGGCAGGTTAAAGTCCCCCATGATCAATAGCCTGGGGGTCTCAACCGCCATTTCGGCGATCACCTCGAGGAGCTCGGGCAGGGCTGCTGATGCACAGCGAGGAGCCAAGTATATAATCAGCAAGCCCAACTGTCTCCCTGGGCCCCACTTCACGCATAGGGACTCACACCCGGTTATCTGTGGCACAGTGGACTCTCTCGGCTCAAGGCCTTCCCTTACGATAACCGCTACCCCACCACCCCTACCCAGGGCCCGTGGCTGATGAAATGCACGGTAACCCAGCGGGCACATTTCCACGAGGGGAAGACCCCCCTCATGGCCCAGCCAGGTCTCTGTTATCCCTGCCAGGTCCGGCTCCCCCTCCGAAACCAAGTCGTTAATGAGGGGGGCCTTATTGGCAACGGACCTGGCGTTGCATAACATCAGTCTCAGGCCCCGGCTCTGTAGGTCCTGACCACCTAGATTGTGGGGGTTGGGACAAATGACCGGCCGTGTCCAATGACCACGGTCTCCCAACCGGTTGTAGGATCTTTGTCTACCCTCGCACCTACCCCTCCCCACGACCGTTGGGATGGAAAGACCCTCTTCTGGAATATCGTTACTCCCCCTCCCCTCAATAGCTTCGCTCACTCCCTTGCTAACCCCACCTGTCGGCCTGGCACTAGTCCTTCCCTCAGCCTGACTAACCCTACCCCCCACCCTGGGACCCCCTAAAATATGAATAAAAAATTTAATTAAAAACCCCCTGAGATTTCGCTTCGTCCACCTCTCTGGATTAATAAATCCCTCATCAAGGTGGGCCCTCGAAAGGGCGGAGGGCCATACTTGCGAGAGGGGGGACTCCCGCAGTAGGATCAGGTCTGCCCTCAAGTATATGATGGATCATATTTCCGGCAGGGCCTCAATTCGATTATAGGGATGCTACAGATGTTAAGATGCATGGTTGAAAATAATAGAAATTCACTAAATCCAGTAAGGTGCAGAAAGGCCCAAATCTTGGGTAAGGGTGGTGAGCTGGTCAGATAGTCAGCAGATGGTAAATGGTCAGCAGGAGGCAGATGGTCAGCAGATGGTAGATGGTCAGCAGGAGGCAGATGGTCCTCCTGCCAGGCCTCCAGCGCTAAAAGCCTCCTGCCAGCCACCGGCGAGCCTCCTAACTCCTGCCAGGCCTCCAATGCTGAAAGCCTCCTCCCTCCTACCAAGCCTCCAACTTGCCAAGACTTGAAAACACTGATCTACAGATTCCTCTTTTACTGGTTCCTACTTACTTATGAGCAATCATAATGCAAAATCCCAATTCCCAACTCACCCCACAAGGAATGATCATGCAAAATCTTTTGTGACAGTGTGTCTTCCTGCACCTTATATGTAGACTGCACTCTCTTTGGCCACCTCCTTTCTTAAAAAAATACTTTTCATTTTTATTTTTGGCTTCCAGGGTGCTGTAGGAGGCATTCCAGGTACAAAACAGCACAGGGGGGGGGTTGTCACATGGGGGGGGGACATGCCCCATTTTGGGCCTGGAAGGCCTCATGCAGCACCCCGGAAGCCAAAATGGGGCATAGGTGGGGGACTTCCAGGAGGGGAGGGTTGGGGCGGGGCCAGCCAGAGGTGGGATTAGCTGGTTCTCCGAACTGGGCAAAGTGATAACAACTGATTCACCCGAACCAGTGCGAACCAACTGAATCCCACCTCTGGTTTGCCCAGATGGTCAGCCAAGGGATGTTGGGGCTTTTTCCACAGGTTTAAAGGCAGGAACCTTCCCAAGCAGAGCAGAAAGAGGGTGGCCCATTTACTGAGGGTGCTGGGTGACAATAAAATGTTGGAGGGGATGGAGCAGCAGTGCAGATCCCCTCATTCTGCCCTCCTCCCTATGTTCCCTCTAAGCTGCGCGGGTGCGCGGACGCGCAGGTGGCAACAAAACACAGCGCAGGAGTTTCCAACTGAATCGCAGGGATCTTTAGCATGATAGACTTTAAGCTGCAGGCAGCTAGGAGGCTTTGGTCAGCTGGGCGGGGATATTATAGTGCCTGGACACACCCAGAGGAGGGCGGGCCTTTGGCCAACAGAAATGTGGCTGCCTAGGGTTATGATTGGGCTCCCTCCGCCGGCGCATGGCTGATTGAGAGGGAGGCCGTTCCCTCCTGGATCAAAGTTATTGGGGGGGGGGGGAGCAGTGGCAACAGCAAACTCTCCGCGGGACGTGCGGAGGATGCTTCCGTCACGGTTTGTCGGCTAAGCCCCCATGGCTGGGCTCCCCGCTGTTGGCTCCACTTCCGAGATGCGGATGTGTGGGAGGCGCTCGCCACGCAAGCAAATGGAAGCCCACGCCGGGTGGGCACCTGTCTGAATCCAGCCTCTGCGTTCGGAGCATTGGGGCTCGAGGTTTTTTCTGCAGGAAGGGGGAGTCGACCTGGTGCTCCGCGGATTTTATTTGATTTGATTGCTCGAAAAGAAAAAGAAAACAGAGGCTTCTTGATCCGCCTAGACCAGAAACCCAACATCCGGAAAATTAACCTTGTTTAGGCAAGTTTTGCGCTGATGGAAAAATAGTGTTTTCCAGTGAAAGTTTTTCCTACTTTTCCTTGTTTGTTTTTTTTGGCCTCTATTTCTTCTCTTCTCTCCTCTTTTCTTTCTTCCTCTTTTCTTTCTTTTTTTCTTTTCCTTCCTTCTTCCTTCCTTTCCTCTTTCTCTTTCTCTCTCTTTCTTCTGCCTCTTTTTCTTATCCTCCCTCCCTCCTCTCCCCTTTCTTTTTCTCCTCTTTCCTTTTTTGTCTCTCTGTCTCTCTCTGTGTGTGTGTGTCTCTCTCTCCCTTCCTTCCTTCCTCCCCCTCCCTCCTCCCCCCTCTTTGTTTGTTTCTTTATGTGCCCCAATTGCTAATCTACATCAATTGGTAATTTATTCATAACTTGCTAATATCACTGCAGACTATTGGATAGTAAGGGGGAAAGTATAAAGCATATAAAGTAATTCATAGTATGGAAAATGTGAATAGAGGGAAGTTTTGATCCTTTTCCCAGAAAGAGTCATCCATTGAGCTTGAATACAAGTAGTCCTCAACTTACAACAGTTCACTTAATGACTAAAGTTACATCAGAACTGAAAAAAGTGACTTACTGCTGTTCTTCACACTTATGATCCTTGCAGCATCCCCATGGCCACATGATAAAAATTTGGATCTTTGGCAACTGCCTCATATTGATGATGGTTGCAGTGTCCTGGGGTCCCCTTTTGCAACCTTCTGCCAAGCAAAGTCAGTAGGAAAATCAGATTGACTTAACAACCAGGTTACTGATTTAACCGCAGTGATTCACTTAACTGTATGTAGCAAGAAAGGTTGTAAAATGGGGCAAAACTCACTTAACAAATGTCTCACTTAGCAGTAGAAACTTTGGGCTCAATTGGGGTCGTAGATTGAGGACTACCTGTATAGGGAGATTTCTTTACTTAATGGATATTTACATGGTAGAATTGAGTTTCAAATAACACTGATTTCGTTGTCGGGTGACATCTATGAAAAAAATTCAGGTGCTCAAGCATGAAAATGTGCTGCTCAAACACTATACTTTTCTGCTCACACTGAAAAAAAATTAGAGGGAACATTGCCTCCTCCCTCTCCAGGTTCTCCCTCACACTCCCTGTGCTACTTCTACCTGCAACTCTCAGAGCCCAGCCAAGGACTGCCTCAGTCCTTCATTGCAGGCTACTTGAATGACCAGCCCATCACTCTTTGCTACCCCGGTGTGTGCAGTCTGTGGCTGAGTTTGGATGTCTTCTGCAGGTGAATCCCAAACCCCCACTCAGGGGCCAGAATCATCTCCTCCTCCACCTCCTCCATCCAGGGCACCAGAGGCTCCACCTTCCTGGTGAGGCTGTCAAAACGAGTGATGGGTTGGTCATCCAAGTAGCTCCTAATGAAGAACTGGGGCGGCCCCTGGCTGGGCTCTGAGCATTGCCAGTAGGAATAGCACAGGGAATGTGAGGGAGAACCAGGAGAGGGAAGGAAACTGAAGGAACTATTGGGGAACAGAGAGCATTGTAGATGGAGTAAGCAAACTTACAAAAAGGGGAGTGTTCCCCCACCCCTCACTCTCTCTCATACACAAACACACACACACTGTTAGAGTATTCATGACTGGGAGTGGGGAAACCCCTCCTACTTGCCTCCAATCTTTTATAGTGTTTTTTAGCTTCTAGTACTTGTTTTTCAAAGAATTCTATTCTATCACGATAGCTTTTCATAGCTTTTCCCCTTCTTGCTTTCGGAATCCTGGACAGCTTCTCACGTAGATCTCTTCATCTAGGTCTGCATGTAGATAAGCTGTGTCCACATCAAATTGGAAAACTTCTAAACCAAGAATAGTTGCAGTGGTTAAAGCAATTTTTACACTTTCAGTTCTGACTGTTGGTGAGTAAGTGTTTGTGTAGTCCTCAGGATAACATTGAGCGAAACCCTGAGCTACAAGTCTGGCTTTGTACAAAGACTCACCATTCGGTTTCTTCTTGATTCTGTAAACCCATCGAGTGCCAATGACTTTCTTATTTGCTGGAGGTTTTGCAGGTGTGAATACATTAAGTTTCTTTAAACTGTCCATTTCATCCTGCATTGCATCATACCATTTGTCTTGCTCTGAATCAGGAAGCTGTTTGATTTGTGTGAATGTCCCAGGAGGAAGAGTAACATTGCAAATCAAAGGTGATGGTGTTTTTGTCAGTTGCCATGAATATCGTTGTGGAGGGATTCCTTTTGTGACCCTCTTGGAACGTCTAGGAACAACAGTCCAGTCTTCTTCTTCTTCATCCTCGTCCTCACGTTCGTCGCTAGCATCAGCATCCGCGGCTTGCGGAGACGGAACATCAGGTTGTGAAGAACTGGTAGAAGGAATATCTGCCTGTGAATTGTCATCAGGCTGCATGGCATCTGCAATATCATCTCTAGGAAAATAAACTCCAGGATCATTGGAATGAATCCTGGACCAGTCAATGTCTTCCTCAAAATTTGCAGATTGTGAAATGACAATCACATGTTTAGGATCAATAAATTTGCACCATTTTGAGTTATCATCAATACCCATAAATCTCAGTCTCTTTGCTACTGGACCTCCCTTTCTTCTTTGACTTAAGGGAGTGTTCACCATAGTGTATGAACCAAAAATGTGGAGGTTCTTGAGATCAGGCTTGTAGCCATACAGCATGTAGAAAGGAGTCTGATTGATTACACTGCTCCAAGTACGGTTGACAATGTAATTTGCATATTTGATTGCTTCACCCCAGTATATGCTACCGAGGTTGGCATCTTCAAGGAGACAACACATCATGGTTTGCAGAACCCCTTGTCTTCTTTCTACGACTCCGTTATGAGCCGGTGTATATGGAGTGGATGTCTGATGAAGAATTCCATTCTTACGCATCCAGTCCTGGAAACGCTGAGACATGAATTCTGCACCACGGTCACTCTGGATTCTGGTGATGCGAACTTGGTCTTGTGTAGAAACAAAAGCTACAAAGTCTTTAAAGATCTGAAAGGTTTCAGATTTCTCTCTCATAGGATATACAAATCCATATCTAGAATGATTATCTACAATTGTTAGAAAATACTTTCTACCACCAAATGATGGTGGGAAAGGACCCACTATGTCAGTGTGTACCAAATCAAAAATGTGTGTTGACAGGCGTGTAGCATGTTTGGGAATTGCAGCTGCCCTGGATTTAGCTTTCCTGCAAACTGCACAATCCAAAAACACCTTACACACCTTTAGATCCAAACCTTTTGCGAACTCCGGCATCTTTCTAAGAATACGGAAACTGGCATGCCCCAATCTTCTATGCCACTTGTGGATACACCTGGAATGCAAAGGTTTACCAGTTAGTGAATTCTCAACATTAACAGTTTCATGAGGAACCTCAGGTTTGCTCTGAGCAACCTGCTTCTGTTTTCTCTGTTTGTTGGCTTTAGGAGCCTTTGGAGTAGCAACGGGTTCTCTCTCTGAAGCAACTCTCTCTGGGCCCGTGCTGTCCCTTTTTGGAGTTTGCATATTTGCCTGTGCTTGCCCTTTAGGCTTTGGCTTTAAGTAATAAACACCACCAATCAGCATGGTTTCAGCAACAATATCTCCATCTTTAACTATGTAACTTGCTTTCTCGAGGTGGTGAACCTGGAACTTTAACTCTCTAGACAAATGACTTTGACTAAGCAAATTACTGGTTGCTGAAGGTATGTAATAAACATCAGGGATGAATGTATCGAGCTCTTCAATGTAAACAGTTCCTTTTCCCATGACCTTGCAAGTGTGGTTGGAAAAGGAGTACAGTTCTCGATACTCGGGCTCTGCCTCGCCCATCTCTGTGAAAAGTTCCTTTCTGTGGGTAACGTGCAAAGCTGCTCCACTATCTAAAGTTCACAAAAGACGTCTGTCGTACTTTGGATCAGGTTGTGGAGTGTTGGTTATGGCCAATGTTACGAGTGGAGCTTGTGGATCACGCCTTGGACCACAACGACCTTGTCTTCTGCCTCTGCCTCTGGAGTCTGTTCCTCTGGGCTGGTATGTGACGGAAGCTGGAACTCGTTGACGACAATCCCGGGTGTCATGTCCTACACGGTTACATTTGTAACATTTTGGCATCCTTGGAGCGTAGCCTTTTCCTCGAAGGGACATCTAGCTGGAGCGTTTGATGCTGGGGGTCGTTGCAGATGTGGCGTAGCTAATTTGATAGTTTCCTCAATTAAAAGTCTGCATATATGATTAAAAGTACGTTGGGCAATAGGCACGTAGTTAATCTTTGCAATGGCATCTTTCCATTCATAATTCAATGAGTTAATAATGATGTTAATCATTTGCATATCATTGATTACATGGCCACTTTCTCTCAATTCACTTCTCATTCTTTTCAGTTTGGTCAAATGTCCACCAATTCGTTCACCAGGTTTCAACTTCGAACCATGGAACTCTGACATGAGCAAACATGAAGATTCAATTGAAATGGGCCTGTAGCAATCTTCCAAAATAGCCCAAATTTGTTGGGCTGTTGCATCAGGTGGAAAGGTAACCTGCAGTTCAGTGTCCATTGACATGAGCAAAGTTGTACATGCCCTAGACTCTAGGTCTCTCATTGCAGGAGTCCATGGCTGGGCAGGAGGATTAAAAACCATACAGTGTGTGCCTTCTCTGCGAAGCAAGAGTGCAATTTCACTGACCCAAGCTTTATAATTCTCTCCTGACTCCTTTAATTTTGACTCACCAGTCAAAGGAGTGACAGAAAATGCCTGCTGAGGGATATGCATTTGAACAACTTGCTGTGCAGGTTGAAAAGCTCGTTGTTGAACCAGGGGGCGCTGTAATTGCACCATTGGCCTTTGTGTGGCAACATTAAATTGGCTTGCTTGAGGGGGTGGTATTTGCCTTTGGTTTTGCCTTGTTCCATCTAGGGAGAATCCAACACCACCAGGGGGAGTTGAAGACTTAACCTTTGGAGGCAAAGCTTGGACACCAGGATGACTTATAGATAGATAAGTCCAGGTTTGCTGCAAATCATTTAACTGTTGCTCTAATAAATTATTTCTGCCACCAGATGGCAGTGCAGCTTCGCTTCTTGGCTGCACCAGACCTTTGTACGTGGCAGAAGTAGAACAAAGGAGATCACGTGACCTTGGTGACGTGTACATATCTCTCTGTTCTGATTCGCCTAAGGCAATGTCCTCTAGGGGGTGTGTCTTAGGTTGTTTAGAAGAAGGCAAGATGGCGTCCTCAGACATTTTGGGAGTGGGGAAACCCCTCCTACTTGCCTCCAATCTTTTATAGTGTTTTTTAGCTTCTAGTACTTGTTTTTCAAAGAATTCTATTCTATCACGATAGCTTTTCATATCTTCCGTAGGCCCTGAGAAGGATTCATAAGTTTTACTTCCTGCGTGGGGGTGTTTTTCCTCTGCCGGCAGTTGCCGCGAGGGCTTTGGCCAGACATCAATCGTTTGATAATCTTCAAAAGTCTGGGAGTGAAGTTGCTCTGGCAACGTGGAACGTTTTGGTTTTGCCCAGAGCACGTCATAATCTCTTGGAGATATTTGGGAACGTACATAATCAGAAGTGGGAACCACTGACCTCGGTTCATAGATCTCACCTCCTGTAGCTCCTTCCCCCACAGCAGGGTCTTCATCCAGTCCGGTTACTGGAGCTTGGGAAGTTGGAAGCCAGCGTAAGATGTCTTGCATTTCTGTGTCTGAGGGAACGGATCCCTGTGAGCGTGTTTGATGTCTGTCTTTTTTCTTTTTCTTCCTTGGCATGGCTAGAAAGTTGATTTACGCCTACCTCAGTAGCCAGATCATTCTTTCTAATTAGCCTGGTCGCTTATCTCTTTAAGATAGCTTGGAAGGAAACAGCCGTAAATTATAACCATCCTCTGCTACCATTAATTGTCAGGGGAAAATTTTCACCCTGAACTAGTGAGGCTTTAGACCGCGGCTTTTCCAAACAGCATTTTCTTTAAGAAGCGAAAAATAAAATAAAATCCCGGAAACATATTCTAATTAAAAACAAGCTTTAATAACAAAAATAACAAAAAATAAGAAAATAAACAAATCTATCTAATTGTTACATTTTGGCAGAAGCAATTTTGTCTCCCAGGTTCCTGGCAGACGGACAAAGATCAAAAAGGAAGAAGTCTCTGGAATGTGTGATGTAATAAACATGTTAAGCATGCACAATAAATCATTGTCAGATAAGGCTTATGACCTGCGCAGTAACTCTTTCAGTCTGGCTAGCAAACAATTAATACAGTGACAGGGAGATACATGGTAACAAGGTCAGCCAATGAATAGGCATGGCAACTCGGTGCTGAGAATCGAAACTGAAACTACTCTGTCTGCTCTGAACTAAAAACTCCTGTCTGTTGTACTGCTGCCTGTGTTTGCTTGTAACTACTACTGTGTTGGAGAAAACCTAGATCGGCATTGTACATTTATTCATCTCTTCTTATGTATATAAAGAAGTTAATGAATCCAGCTGAATCGGTTATCTGTGTGTGCTTTCTGGATTTGATTTTTCTGCAACAAACTCTGACACACAAGCACACACACACACTGGGGCAGGAGGTGGGGGGAAAAGAGCACTAGTGGACCAATGGCAGGAGAGGAACCATATTGGGTCAGCCACAGTGGGGTGCCTGGAAGGCAGTGGGTGTGCTAAGGCAGCCATGTTCAATTGTCCCATTCCATTCAGGCCGATTCCTCCTCCTCCTCCTCCTCCTCTCGATCCCCCCTCCAGCCCTGAATCTGCCCAAGGCTCCCCTCCAATCAGCTCCCACCTGATGAGAAAAATTTTGGGAGGACTGTAATGGAGGGTGGCTTCTCCTGGGTGTGGTGCAGCTTCCAGGAGCAGGAAGCTTGGTTGGTCTCCCCACTGGAGACGGGCTTTTCACAAAAACATTGAGGGGGGATGGAGATGCAGTTTCCCCACTTCTGTCCTTCACCCTCTTCTCTTTCCAGGCTCCTCCAGGCACCCCCTGTGCTATTCCTGCCTGAAGGTGTCAGAGCCCAGCCAGGGGCTGCCCCAATTCCTCTCCATGATCCACCTGGATAACCAGCCTATCACTCGCTCCGATGGTCTCACCAGCATGGTGAACTTTCTCTGTGTGGTGCAGCTTCCCAGAGCCAGAAGACTCCACACTCCGTGCTCTGCTTTGAAGCTCCAAGCAGCTTCTATCCGGCTGGTCCTCCAGGCATTGGGCAAATAGGGTCCAATGGGGTCAGCTCCACAAGTAGCTGGGTCAACCCAGAGGGATCCCTCCCCAGATGTGCCCAGCTGTTTCCAAAGTCAGCCACGTTGTCAGTTCTGGTGAACCCACAGGCCCGGAGCTGCCATTCGGGTGGGGGAAGCTGTGGGAGGTGCCAGGAATTGTGCTTACCAGCTGGAGATCTTACTCCTCCACAAGCAATCCAGCTGAGAACTCTCCATCACAGATAACTGACTGAGAACAAGCCATGACTGATTGCCGGGTGGTTTTCACTCTGGGTCACAAGGTGATGAGTGTGCGCACACATGTGGGGGTGGGGTTTAGCCTAAACACCAAATAAAGTATAAAAGGTGATGGGGAGCACCGGATGTCAGCTTTGACAATTTATTCATTTCCTTAGTAGTGCTTTGTGGGTCAGTTCATGCCGGAGAAGACAAACTGCTTCTGTGTTTGGCGGTTTGGCTTAACCCTTCGGAGCCTGACACAAGAGTTGCTTGAGAACTTTTTTCATGGTGAATCTAATGGCTGGAATCCTCCAAAGTCCAGCAGATGGTTGATCTTCTGCCGGCATGAAATCTTCTTACCTTCACTACTGGTTTGGAACCGGGAGCGTGGCACTTCTGTGCATGCGCAGAGCATCTGTGGTGACGTCTGGGCAGGTGGGGGGAAGCCTCCCACCACTGCCACTACTAGTTCATCTGAACCAGAGCGAACCAGCAGACTACCACTTCTGGTCTTCTGTTTGAGAGCTGCTTTTCATGATAACATCAAGGGAGGAGCTGGAGCTGAAGACCCTCCTAATCCTGTCTGTAACTGCTCTTCCTCTTCCAGGTTCCTCCAGGCACTCCCTGTCCTATTCCTACCTGGAGGTGTCAGAGTCCAGCCAGAGGCTGCCCCAGTTCCTCTCCATGGTCCACCTGGATGATGAGCCCATCGCTCGATATGACATTCCCACCAGAAAGTTGGTTCCTCTGGTGCCCTGGATGGAAGTGGAGGTGGCAGAGATCTTTGTGGAGCTCGAGAGGCAGTTCAGAGCTGACCTGCAGTGGTTATCAAAACTCAACCATCAATCTGGAGGTGAGCAGAGGCCGGGTCTGTCTTCAAGAATTCCCCAATTCTCCCTTTGGACTCTTTTTTTAAAAAAATGAAATTTTATTGGTTTTTTAAGAAATAATATAGGAAAAGGTTAAAGGAAAGGTTACAAATTTTGGCAGTTGCAATGTGTGGCAGGAGTCCCCTCCCTCCATACTCATAGAATACAATTACAAAAAAAAATTCAATACTAAATAACAATATATAGTCAGCATGTAAATTCAGTTAATAATTTCGATCAATTTATATCAAGTGGATTTTCTTACTCATTTTTGTGATCTGAGTTTTTTTTTGGTATTGCCCCTTCTCCCCCCGCCAGCAGAGCTCCGGCCCCTCCCATGTCCTGCATGTCTGTTGTAGGATCATCTGATTTATCTAGGAGTACGGTACTTTATTTTTTTCCATAAAGGCCTGCGCCTCTATGGGTGTATTAATTCTAACTCTTGTGTCCTCCCAGAATATTAGCATACCTTCAGGCATCAACCATCTGAACCACACCCCCTTCTGGTATAGTTTCTTCGCTAATTGCGAATAGCTTTTTCTTTTCTCCCTCACTTTCTTGGGGATCTGTTTCAGGATGGTTATTTCCCTGTCTTGGTATTTCAAAGCTTGCCCCCTTTGTGCACTCAGAATTTCATCCCTTGTGATTTTTCTGAAAAATTTAATGTGTACCTCCCTGGGTTGTGTGTTCTAGCATAGGCTGAGTTCACTCTATAAACCAAATCTAATTCCCACCCCATCTGTTGTTTCTCTTTCTGAATGTATTCAGCCAAAATACTTGTCATAATGTCCCTTACATCTTTATCATCTGTCTCCACCACATTTTGAAATCTAAGGTAAAAGGACATTCTCTCAAATTCTATTTTCATCTGTTGGGTGTCAAGTTCTTTGTTCCCCTTCTGCACACCTTCCATCCCCTCCCTCATCTCAGCCGTCCCACTCTCCAAAAGATCCAGTCTCTGTGAGTTTTTGTTGATCTGGTCCTGGTTCTCTTTAATTTCTTCTTTCATCTCTTTTAGTTGTCTTTTAATCTCCTCTTGTCCCTGTAAAAGTTGTTGAAACATTTGTTGGAATTCAGTCTCAGTGGTTTTAGGCTGCATCAGAGATGTTATCGTTGATTGTGTACTTGGACTGGCTGTTGTAGATGCCGGGGCAGAGGCAGCAAAGCCAGGCTTCCCAGGAGGTGGTTTTTTACGTGACATTATAGAGTTCAGTCAGTACAGAGAATGATCAGTCAGAAAGGTAGAACAGCCAAGAGAGTTCAGGAGACAAAAGGTCCAGGCAGAAGAGGATTTTTCTAATCACACTGGCAATAGAGTAAAGTTTTTCAGTCCAGGGAGTCCAAAAAGTCACAAACAGGAAGAGATTTATCTGAGTAGCACGGAGACAAAGACCGGATGCCTGAAGTTTTATAGGTGGAGTCAGTTTTCACTGTTTATGAAGACAACGGAAGTGTGCCATCTTGCCCTGCCAGCTTCGGGCTTAGGAAGCATAACAAAAGTTTCAAAGTTTCCAAAGTTTGCAGATCATCATTCCATTATCAGTTTAAATCCGAAATTCACCTTTGCTAAGAGCGTGGCGTCATTAATTGGCTCTCTCCCTGCCTCCTCCCCCAAGGGCTGAAAGCAACAATAGTTAACAGCCGCCTGTCCGAGGGGGGGGGAAAATCCCCCTCCCTCCAGCCGCACTTCTCAAAGCCAAGCCGAAAGGAGATTTTAAATAGCTGACAATTTCTTTCGCATATACAAAGGGAATGGAGAGTGGATTCCGCCTCACTGCACCGCAGCCACGTCCTTCAGAATGTTTATTCTTCCCGCTGCCTCGCAGCGAAGACGCCAGAGCGCCTCCCCATCATGCTCCCCAGTGCCTGGGGTGATGCGGGGGGCCCCCCCGGCCGCCGCCGACTTGGAGGATCCCCCACAGTGCCGCCCCTCCGGCAGGAGCCTCTACGGGGTGTCCTGTGCCCCCCAAGGAGTGAGGGGCCCACCGGGAAAGCGCGGGGCGAGCAGAGCCTGCCCGTCGCTGTCAGCAGCCGGAACCGGAAGTCCTCCCTTTGGACTCTTGTCTCTTTCATTACCCAAAGAAGAGGGACACAGGCGAAGAACAGAAATGGCTGGCTGCAGGTTAGGGGGATGAGATCAGGGCTGTTTTAATGCCTGGGCCTGATGGGCCCTTGCCTGTGGGCCCCACGAGCATAGGGGCCCCATACTAATCTGTGTATGTTAACCCTTCAATGCATCTTGTATCACATAAATGATGCAAGCAGCAAGAGCAGTGATGTGTGGTGAGATTTATGGCTGGTGAGGCACTGACCCAGTGGTGGGTTTCAATTTTTTTTAGACTTGTGGACTTCAACTCCCAGAATTTCACAACCAGGCATGCTCAGTTCCGATTTAAAGCGACAGCATTTGCTTTCTCCTTTGCGCCCTCTACTATGAGGCAGGAGAACTGCGTGCCTCACCTACGTCAGGAATTTTTAGGCTTTTAACCCTTGCTTAACTCTGCTCGAGTGATCATAAAACGCCTAAAGTCAGATTAGATGAGGCATGCAGTTCTCCTGCCTCATAGTAGAGGGCGCTTTTTTAGAGCCTTTTCTAAACAGTTAAGCAGACATCCACAGTGAGGCAGCAACTAGCTCAGCCTGACCTCAGCTCTCACCTTTTCCCTTTTACATTTGTTTTTCTTTTCATGATGACGTGGTGAGGCTGTGCCTCCCCTGCCTCACCTGACTGCATGTCACTGTGCAAGAGCATATGCATCAAAGACAAATTCCTTGTGTGTTCAATCACACACTTGGCCAGTAAAGAATTCTATAAATACAGCAACATATTTATTACATTTTACTGCATCTTTTATTAATACTAACATGCAAATAAATATATGTTTAATTTTATCAAACATTTACATTTTTATTCCTGTGAGTAGTTGTTGTAGGGGCTCGTACACTGCTTTGTCCGGGGTCCATAATGCTGTTAAGACAGCCCTGGATGAGATGAGCCCCATTCCAGGAAAAGAAAGTATTGTTTGACTAACAAGGGCTGCAAGGGGCATAATGGTGAGAGATCCTTTCCTTAAGCTATCACTTGCTGGGGAAAGAACTTTGGGAGATAGGAGGAGGCAGGACAGAGGGGAATCCAGTAGAAAGCTATCACTTGCTGGGGAAAGAACTTTGGGAGATGGGAGGAGGCAGGACAGAGGGGAATCCAGGAGAAAGCTATCACATGCTGGGGAAAGAACTTTGGGAGATCAGAGGAGGCAGGACAGAGGGGAATCCAGGAGAAAGCTACCACACACTGGGGAAAGAACTTTGGGAGATGGGAGGATGCAGGAGAGAGGGGAATCCAGGAGAAAACTCCTGAGCTTGCCCCTGCTGTCTGGCAGATTGTGCCGCTGGACCTTTCCATGCCTCTTCCTTCACCACCTCCACTCCCAGGTATGGGACTTGACACCGAATTGCACGTGTGGTGTGTGCTTGTGTCCTGCACAGTGCCTCCACCCCACTCTGGGTTCCTCCTTTTGCATTCCATTTTTTCCATTTTTGTGCCTTCGGGTGGAGGGAAGCGGGCCGTGTGCATGGCATCCTGGCTCTGTGCTCTGCTCCACCTGAAGGCACGAAGACGGACCAAATTTTTTTGGCTACTTTCAGCAGCCTCTCTCCTATAGAGTTGCCTGGTCTAGGCGCTCGTTTTCCCACTTGGAAGCCAGGCCATGCCTGCCCATTCACTATTTTTCCTGCCGGCCGCCCAGCTAAGCAGGGCAGGCGGGGCTGCAGCCAGCATGGAGGGAGCAGCCATCATCCCTGCTTCTTTCCTTTGAGAGCCTTTGAGAAACCGAGGCTCCTTTGTCAGTGGCGGGGAGGGTGGAGGCAAGGGGGGGCAGACCAGGGGAGAGACCGTACCGGTACGGGGCCTCCAGCTCTAACCGGTTCACAAATGTATGGCCAATTTATGGTACCGGTCCTGACGTACCGGTGCATACCAATAGAAATCCACCACTGGTCCAATCACACTTGGCCATGGGTGAAATTCAGCAGGTTCTGACAGGTTCTGGAGAACTGGTAGCAGAAATTCTGAGTAGTTTGGAGAACCGCAAATACTACCTCTGGCTGGCCCCAGAATGGGAGGGAATGGGGGATTTTGCAGTATCCTTCCCCTGTCACGCCCACCAAGCCACCCTCACAGAACCGGTAGTAAAAAAAATTGAATTTCACCACTGCACTTGGCCAATAATTGTTCTGTTCAGTTCCATTCCATTTTCCATTTTCCTTTCCATATTCCATTCCATTGTCCCTGATCACAAAAAAGACCACTTCCAATTGAAAGAAGAGGGCAGGTAAGATCCATTACCCCCAAAAACCCCGGTGGGATGTTGTTCAGTCACTAAACCCTGACCGCAGAACACCAGCCCCCTCCCCATCCTCCACTGTCTCCCAGAGTTTGTCCAAATTCATGTTACATCAACAATAGAAACTATTGCATCCACCCCCCCTTCTCCTTTTGCCTTCCATCTTTCCAAACATCATCAGGGTCTTTTCCAGTGAGTCCTCTCTTCTCGCTTGATGGCCAAAGTATTTCAGCTTCAACTGGTGACACTTGAATGGCAGCTGGCAGGTTGTCTAGGGGAGTAGAACTTTGGACTAGTCAACCACCTCTAGATCTCTTTCAGGGCTTCACACCTGGCAGGTGAGTTTGGGCTGTGAGCTCAGAGAAGACAGGAGCAAAGGAGGGTTTTTGCATTATGGCTACAATGGGATGGACTTCATCAGCTTCGACAAGGAGACCCTGAGATGGGTGGCAGCTCAGCCCCAGGCCCAGAAGATCAAGGAGAAATGGGAGGATGATACAAGGAGGTCCCAGAGAAATATAATCTACCTGGAGGAGACCTGCATTAACAAGATGCAGAAATACCTGCCCTACCAAAAGGAATCTCTGAAGAAAACAGGTGAGTGGCAAAATGTGCCCTAGTTATGCAGCTTTTTTCAGGGGTCCCTTCTCTCCCTCCCCCATATTTTTCTGCACTTTCACATGTCTGACAGGAAGAGATCTGGGCACTTACCAAAAACAACAGATGGATGGCAGGGGGAAAAAATCTTCAATGCCCCCTAAAATAAGTTTTTCAAAGATAAAAACAAATGAAACTAATTAAGCAAGAGATAGAGGCTGATCCATTGGCATTTCCATGAGAAAATTTTGCAGAGCAGAAGAAAGTCTAATTCTCACATCCAGCTGAACCAAAAGAACAACTTGAACAAATTCAATGTGGGATATCCAAACTAAATCAGCCCCCAAGCAGTGCAATTATTTTGGTATGTGTCCCTTTCAAAAGGAAAGCTAAAGAGTTCAGTGCCCCTATCTTTTGAGGGTCCCAGAGATTCAGGAGAGGAGAGGGAGCAGTGGGAGAAGATGACCAAATGAGATCTTAGCTACCTACTAAATTGTCTTGACACGAAGACCAGAAAATGCTGAGAACTTTGTTGTTGCTGTTTCTGCAGAGGCCCCAGTGGGGAAAGTGACTTCTAAGGTGGTGGATGACAGCCTGGAGGTCCTCACCTGCCAGGCCTTTGGCTTCTACCCCAAGGAGATCTGGACCACCTGGACCAAGGATGGAGAGGTCTGCCAGTATGAGACCCTCCATAGGAATGTGGCCCCCAACTCAGATGGGACCTATTATCTCTGGCTCAGCATTGAGATCGACCCCAAGGAGAGGGACCACTTTCAGTGTCACGTGGAGCACGAGGGCTTGCAGGGGCCCCTGGTCTTGGCCTGGAAGGAGGAAACAGGTGAGAGACTGAGCAGTTATAACATGTCACATCTTGGTGAGATGGGTGGCATCTATATTTATTAAATAAATAAATAAAATGTGTAGGTTATTCACCAATGTTGGCTTGTTTTCTGCTATGTCATCTAAAATTTTCCGAAGGAAAGGAGAAAATTTAGGACTTTGTCCAGTGATGGTAAAGAAGTGATTATTGAGAGTGGAGTTGGAAGTGGAAACTTAAAAATAAAGACATGAGAATATGATATGGAGATAGAAGACATGAGAAATACGAAACACGGTTTTGTTTTCTGGCAGAAGTATCTGATGGGACAAGTTGCACCAGGTCATTCAATGCCCCTTTCAGCAGGAGAGACTGTGTTTTTTTAAATTAATAACGTTTTTTAATTTGTTATTTTTATACATCTTATTTCATTAAGGTCATATGTTGTATCATCTTAACATCTTTTTATACTATTTATTACTTATCTCTACCTCTATCTTAGTCTTCCCCCCTTCTCCTATCATTCTAATATTCAAAGATATGATCTTTACTTTTTTCATTATTTAATATTTCAATGTATACTAACATCAGTCATGATCTTTCAAACATTTAGTGTATATTCATTGTTAATCACATATTTACATATTTAATATTTTCCCAACCCTTCAATCCTTATGTGTCTGATATTAATACTCTTGTTTTCATTGAAATATGTTCTTTCTTTGTCTAATCTCAAATTACTTAATCCTAGCTTTTCACTGTTAATCACCTTTTAATACATATTTAATAATAACCTTATACAAATTCTATTTATCTAATTTACAAACTATTTTTCAAACTATGTAATTCTAATAATAATATACATTACATTACTACCTTACTAATATATATTCAGAAATGATTTTTATCTCTTACACCACATACAAAGCAGTTCTCCAACTTATATAATTCTAATATTCATACACATTGTTGAAATACTTTCATAGCATATTTTGCTTTACGTTCCTTTTCTTTCCCTTTATCCCACATCTTTCACCCTCATCCAAATTTGTAATCATCTTCTCTTTTTGTGTTGTCTCCCATACACTTCTTTTAATTCTTTTATTTCACCTATTTTTGAATCTGTGTTATAACTATCCCCTCTAGTTTTCTCTCCCTTCGTCCTTTCCCCCCACTGTCTAGTTCTATGGCTACCTGTTCCAACCCCCCTTTCCTCTCTCCAGCTGTTTTCCTGTTCCTCCCATTTCCTTTTCACATCCTTCAGGATATTTCCCTTCTGTTCTAATCCCTTATTCACCATCAATTGTACTAATATCTTCTTGTTGTTGTCTTCCACTCCTCCGCTCATTCTAGTGATTCCATTCTTTCCTCCTTGTCCTGTTCTTTATTTGTTGTTCCTTGTATTATATTTTCCAATTTTTGATCTATTTGTTCTATACAACCAAATATTTCCTTCATCTCCTTGTGTTGTTATTTCATAAAATCCTTAATGTCTTGGTAGATCAATTCCATTTCTTTGTCTCCAGTTGCTTCCATTTTACAGTCAATCCATTTTTTAAAAAAAGAAACCAGGAGTTTAATCTGTTCCAATCACTTTAATTTGCTCAGTAATATTCAGAATCACTTGGTTAAAAGCCTTGTTTGTTGTATAAATCTCCAGTAATTTTAAGGTAGATACTTCTAATCCAGCAATTTAAACAGTCCCAAAGTTGCACAGCTCTCCTTTTAGCAGCAGATGGCGCTCAGACTTACACTTGGTTCTGCCTCTCTGCATAATGCTAATAGTCCAGTTTTAATTGGTTTAAGTTATAAATCCAGTAGTGGGGCAACATTTAAAATTGTAAAAAAAACAAGCTGCACATCAAATTCCAGTATTATTTAAAATACCTTTTCAATACCCACATCTTCACTTTGAGAGTTTAATTCTCCTTTCCTTAATTTTCTTTAAAAAAAATTCTCTTCTTAAATATTCTGATTTTTTTAATGTGCTTGTTCCACCACTAGCCAATAGTTCCCATACGGTCCCCCTTGAATTTCTTGGGGTCGTTTTCCAACAAAAATACTCTCTTACCCAGTTCACAAGCAACTCACTTTCTCTCCTCCTGCACAATCTTAGGTTTTCAGGCTGTCTTCCACTTCGTGGCAGCCATGTTTTCTGCCGCTGCTCTCTGTCGGCTGAGGGGGCTGTCCTAATCAGGGAGGGGAGATGTGGCTCCCCTCTACCTGCTAGGCGGTCCGCCACTCCTACAGAGTGGCTATGGTCCGAATTTGGACCCTCCGATAAGGAGAGATTGGAGCTGGCAGCAAAGTTCACAGATCAGCCTTCCAATGGTGCCGGATGTACAATTGGAGGTCCAGGGAGGCTGAATTTTGACAGCTCAGCAAGATAAAAACCAATGTTGGCTACTTCAGAACTACCGGTATTCTTTTTGCAAAACTATAATACTCTTAACTACTGCAATCTGCACATGCTTTCTCTTCCCTCCATTGAGCTCCAGGTAAAGAAGGGAGGGATCTGTGAGGCACATTATTTAATCTGATTTCTTGGCCCAGGCTGAAGCACCATTTATCTGACTGCTGCCTTTGTTGTAGTTCTTCCTTCTGCCCTTCAAGGCCTTCTATCCCTCAGAGGGCAGGGAGGCTTCCTTCAGGTGGGGGAAGTGCCTGGAGGCTGGTTCAGGTTGGGAAAAGCTTCCATTGCTCAGCATCTCCATGTCAGGAAAATCAGCATCTGTCTAACCAGAACCATTTTCCTCCTTCTTTAGATCTGTTGTTATTTGCTTTGGTGGGGACGGGGACGATCATAATCTTGGCATCTGCGACTCTCTTCCTGATCTGTAAGTGAAACACACCTATTCACCCCAAATCCTGTGTCTTTCTGTGTTGATGGATCTGGTGTGATGGGAGAGAACCTCCCTGACATTTGCAGCCAGGATCTCCACAAGGCCCTTGCCCACAATTCTCATTTCGAATGAGAATTAAGAAGGAAGAAGAAACTGTGCAGCCATCTTTTCCACTTCCTGTAAATCTCAGAACATTCAACCTTGCTGCTGTTGGGGGGAGGGAGCCTCTTTGGTCTCCATGGACTTTCTTCAGAGGAGCAAATGCCAAATATCAGGGGTTCAGGAGTCAAAGAAAAGTCCCATAAATAATGTCTGAATTGCCAGAAAAGCCATAATCTTACCCTGAAGATGATCCTAGTGCCTGGCAAGAGGGACCTTCAGGGAAGCTCCAGTTAAAGGTGGTGGTAATGGAAAGAGGTGACTCATGTTTTCTGCCCCTACTTGCAATCACACCAGGGGACAGACAACTGCAGAAAGGAAGGCCCAGCAATGGAAGGAGTCACTGCTTCCTTGGCTCAGAACAAGAGACGTGAGATGTAGGAAGTGTTTCCTCAGTTGAGCTTCAACAAGTGTGGCTCAATACCTCCAGGTCATTTTCTCAGCAACAAGGCAGAAGTGCTTTGCCATTTCTCTCCTCTAGGAGGGGCCTTCTGACTTGCTTGCAATTGCTCTGGCTTGCTTGCCAGTCTCTGGTGAAAGTCCTAAGCCACTCAGACCTTGCTTAGCTTTTCAAGATCAGACAAGGTTGCTAGTGCTTAGATCTTGCTGGGTTGGGACTGGAGTATAAATCAAAACAAACATTGTGAGAATTGCATTAAGAACTACTGTGTTTATACAGGGAATACGTTCTGTCTTGTACCAATTCCCAAAAGTTTAACATCCTTGCTTAAAAGTAATTGATGGTGGCCAAGGTCCTATCGGGAAAGGTTGGGGGTTTGGAGGATAAATCAACACACACATGGGGGAGAGTCATCTGTCTTGGGCCAATAACAGAATTCCCAGGGGTGCAGCATCATTGAATAAAGGTCACTGATGAGTTAGTGCAGGGGTCGGCAACCTTAAACACTCAGAGAGCCATTTGGACCCGTTTCCCACAGAAAAAAAAAAAACCACTGGGACCCACAAAACCCTTCTCGTGTCTCACTATTTCCCAAGCAGCCCCAAAACTAGCATTAAATGTTCTGTTTTCTTCTGAGACTTTTCTCTTCCTGGATTTATCCATGGTTGGCCTACTGGGGGTCGAAAAGCTGAATAGATCACATGCCAGCAAGTATCTGGCATTGGTGGTTATGATGCATATTTTGAGTGACTGGGAGCCGCAGTAGAGGGATGAAAAAGTCACATGCACATTATAGGATTAATTCAGCATATGCCAGAACACATAATGTTCCAAGTGAAGTACATGTTAAATTTCTTAGGAAGACCACAAGGGATGAGATTCTAGGGGCTCAAAGGGGGGGGGGACCACTAAAATATAAAGACAAAGAAATTGCCATTCTTAAGCAAATTCCAAAAAAAAAAAAAAGAGAGAGAGAGAGATAGGAGGAAGTATTCCTCCTTATCAAAGAAATTATATAATAAAGGAATTTGGTTTAGATGATTATTGCCAGAAGGAATGCTGATCTTCTGGGAGGGAAACAGAATTGGAATTAACACAGTTGTGGAGGCAGAGACCTTCATTAAAAAAACATAGTGCCCTCCTAGAGGACGGAAATATAAGAAAAGGTGAAAAAGGCGACAACACACAAGACATGAAGGAGGGAGGCGCTGTGGCTCCTCCTGGGGACAGCGGGGAGGGAACAATAATGGAAAGACTCAGGTCACAAAAATAAATATATCTGGAATATCATTGTAGTTGTTGATATATTAGAAAGTGGCAAAAGAGATGATTGAACGCATGGTTGATACAATGTATAATAAGATGCTGTTTCTGCTTATCTTTTATCTTTTGTTTTTTTTCCCCCTTTCTGTAAAAAGTTGTGAGAATTGGGGAGATTCCTACCTCTAGCACAATGGAGCTGCCCCAAAAAATTTTTTTGTATATCCACCTCCCCCTTTCCCATAAATTTTAAAAACCAATAAAATTCTTTAAAACGAAAAAGCCACATTCAGCTCCAGAGCTTCAGGTTGCTGACCCCTGATTTAGTAGAAACCCCTACTGGGAAGAGCCCTGCTGGGCAGCTTTGAATGGCTTCACTGGTGGTGGAGAAACAGGGCTGTGATGTCCCATTGGGGCTCTAACAGGAACATGGACAGTTTCAACTTGATTATTCCTTAATATCCCCAGGAATGTCCCTTCCAGTTCCCCATGGTCAGCACCTCTATACAGCCAACAATTTTGCCTTTCATCCTTAATGAGCAAGTCAACAGACTGAGTTATAATCCAGGCAGTTTTACCACCTGGGTCCCTTGGGGTCTTTAGCTTAAATCCATCTCAGGCAGGAGCTGCTGCCCCAGAACTAAACTAACTATCTTTTCTTTTTGCCCACTATTAGGCTACTGGAGGAAGTACAGGGGAAAACCCCATCAGGCAATGGAAAGTTGACTTTTAGAAGATCTTAGTTCTTCTCCTTCTTCTGGCACTGAAGATGAGATTCAATCACAGACGTTGTTCTCACCCAAAATGACATCAGAGGTGAGTCTCACTATTGCTGAAATCTGTTTAGGAGACAAAACTTCTTCTTCTTCTTGTACCATATCCGTCATCGGACGTTGGCGATTCTACTATTATCAACAGCCGCACGAAAAAGTGCTGCTGTGTTTTTTTTTTCCAAACAAAGTTTTATTCATTTATTTTTTGTTACATATTTTAACTTCTTTTGTAAACAAAGTGTGGTCCTGGTTCCCCCCACCCCCTATACCTCTTCTGTTATGCCTATTACATTTTACATCGTATTTCCATTTTACATTTCAGTTATCTTATCTTTATTCCATATTCTCCCGCTTAATTTAATATTTTTCTTAATCTATAAACAATATCCTTTTGCCTCTCAAAGCTAATCCAATTTAACATATCACTTCCGTCTATTCTTCTGTTTTACTATTAATAATGCATATCCTCAAGTTTAATTTTATATAGTAAACATTTCATTTAATTAGTTGTCTACAAATAGTAAAATTAATCTATATCCCACACATTTTATTGAATATATACCGTTGGCTATATTTACTAAGTTTCATTCTATTCTACTAGTAAATCCTTTTCTTTTTTTCTCTTTCTTTCTTTCTTTCTTTCTTTCTTTCTTTCTTTCTTTCTTTCTTTCTTTCTTTCCTGCTTTCAGCCATTTTCTCTTATCTCTCAAGAACTTCATTTCTCTCATATTCTCTTCTCTCCACCCATTTGCCTAGTTTTTTTCCTTTTTCTTGATCTTAAAATTCCTGTATTTTCCCTTTCCAATCTTTTTTCTCCTTTTTAATTTTGTTGTTTCAGTATCTCTCCCCAGTTTCCCCCTCTTCTTTCCCAGTTGGTTCCACCTTTGCTATTTCCCTTCTTTGGGGCCACTTCTCCCTTGTCTCCTTTGGGTACATAACTGTAAATCCCAGTATAATCATCTAAATTCTTTTCTTTTTCAATCTCTTTCCCTTCTATAATATCTTCCTGATCTCCATACAATCCCTTTTCTTTCTCCTTTTCTCCTTCTTGTTCTAAGTGTTCCCTCTGAGTTTCCACTGTTTTCCCCCCATTTAGCATTTTATGTGCATTTTTAACATAGCAAGTCTTTCATTATACACCCAAACTTCCATATTATCTGTTTAATTAGTTTAACAATTTTTAAAAGCTTTCTATTATATCACAAGGATTAGAGTTCTTTTTTCCCTTTTCTTATTTCCAATTTCTAAGTCCACTTCCACTTTTTATTTGCTTTTTATCTTCCACCAAAACAATAAGTCCAGTCCAAAACACTGTTGCAAAACCAAATCCTCTTTGTTGATTCTCACAGCTTCAAAGTATCTTTTCTTGTTACATTCAAGGTCAAATAGCAGATGTGGTTTCTCCTGACAAATTGTTAGTTCTTGTAGTATCTTCTTTTCACCACTAGATGTCTCCCTCTCCGCTTGAACTTAAAGCAATGTGTTCTAGCTGTCAAAAGCTGTCAAAGTCTATTCCAAAAAATATGAAAAGGTAGCAAAAGAAAGAAAAATTCCCTCTGAGTGCTTTTATTGTTTTTAATGTTTTCGGGTCCAAATTTTGGGGATAAAAGTCTTCTAGGGCTTTCCGTTTTTGTCACCGTCCCTTTCGCCCCCCCTCTGTTTAAATCCCCCGTCTGTCAAATCGCTGCTAAATTCCACTCCGGGTCTCTTTTTAATCCAAATGTAAAATTTCTTTACCTTGGGTTGATCACTCTTTCACCTAGGTCCTCCTGTGTTTTGTCCAAACCAGTCCCTTAGATTTTGAAGCCACGATGTTCTTCTACTGCCTGGACCTCATTTGCCTTCAATCTTTCCCTGCAGGATTAAGTGAAGGATGCCGTATTTTTCTGGGTGTTGCATCACATGTCCGAAATATTGTAACTTTTACTTTTTAATTGTTTTGATGATTTCCCTTGGCTTTCCCAGGCAGCTTTTCACCTCCTCATTTTTGATTTTAGAACAAAACCTGTTAAATACCTGAGAGCCAACACCTTCAGGATTGTTGGGGTGGGGAATTCCTCCTCAAAGTCTTCCCAAGGCAGCCATGGAGGGACGGTGGGCTGTCCAGGGCTCCTCTCAGGCTCAGCCCCTCCTCTTGGGGACCCTCTGATCTGGTTCCTCTGCAAGGGAAAATCAGTCAAAGCTCATCTCCTCCGGCCCTCCAGCTCCAAGAGAGGAGAGTAAAACAGGAAAGGGTCTGGGAGCAGGAAGTAGGGCATCCTGGGAAAATGGGGGATTTCTGTCAAGGAAGGTCTGGAGGGGGAGAAAGAGAGGTTGAGCTAGAACAAGATGGGTGGAGGCCCTCTAGGATAAAGGCTTCTTGGTGATCATGAGCTGGAGGTATAAGAGAGACAAGAGGAAGGAAACACTGGGGGAGGGAAGGGATGACCACTTCCTAGAAGATCTCTCTCTCAGGGAGGACCTGTTTATATGGAAGGGCAGTGCAAACTTTTCTTTGGTTGCTTCCTTCCCTACAGGGTTGCTGTGGGCAGAAGACTGAGCTAAGAGAAGGAGAGAAAAGACCTCTGATGGCTTCGCTGGATGCCTATTCAGACAAGGTGGAAGGAGCAGCTCTGGAGATTTCAGAGGAGGGATCAGAGGAACGTCTGGAAGATGCTGAGGCCCCGAAGCCAGGAATGGAGGGGCTGCAGGAAGAAGTGAGCCCAGGAACCTCAGAGGAACAAGCGGATGAGCATCTGGCTGGAGAGGAAAGGGGAGAGACGCAGCTGCAGCTGGAGGGCTCACAGACCCAACCAGAAGCCCAGGATGGAGAAGAATTGGAGCCGCAGCTGTTCAGGAGGGATGAAGAGAAACTGCCTCTGGACTGAACCGAGGGAAGTACAATGGAGGTTGGTGACGCTACTCCATCGCAAGGAGCTTCTTTCCTCCTTAAAAGTAATACCAGCACATGCCTCCTTAGTCCAACATTTCAACAATGCAGTGTTAGAACGAAGCACACATTTCCCCTACCATGGAGGTACTGTAACCCTTAAGCTTTGCCCCCTTGTGGATCCTCGGAAGTGTGACTATTCTGTTACAGCACCTGCCCTATGCAAGATGTCCAGAAGTCCTTCCTCACAGCTGTTTTAGATTTTAAAAGTATTGGGTCAATTTGATTGACAGATAAAACACTTGCACAGTTGGCATATTTATCAAGAGAATCATTGTAAATTAGCAAACATAGATGAAAAATGTATTATCATTTGTAGACCGGCAATGGAAGGGAACAAACCTATTAGATTTGTGGATACAGGTATCAGCATTCAACCAGGGTGGAGGTCGTAGACACTGTTCCCTCTAAGGTGCGCGGGTGCGTGGTTGTGCAGGTGGCAACAAAACACCGTGCAGCAGTTTCCAACTGCCGCGTAGTGTTTTGTACTGTCACGGCTAGAACTGGCTGCCCGCGAAGGACCTCCCCAGACTTGTTTTGGTGAGCGCGGGGCGACTGACGCTAGTTCAGCAAAGCAAGCCTGGGGAGGTCCTTTGTGGGCGGCCAATCCTAGCTGCTTGCACCCGGTGCTGTGGCTAAAATAAACCCTCAAAGCCGCTGCCGCTACTGGAATATCTGCTGCCGCCTCTTCCTCCTCTAACAGCACCACATTTACTGCCCGACGCTGCGGCAGATTTCCTGACAGTGAGAAATGAAGCCGCCAAAGCTCCCGCCGGCACCCCCACCCATGGCAGCGGCGCCTCCCCCTCTGTTCGGAGCACCTGAGCTGAGCCCCGCGTTACCCCTGCCCCCTCCTCCTCTGCTGTGCTTTTGAGGAGCCATGAGGCCGCGGGAGCCAGTAGGAAGGCAGTGGATGGCAGCAGAGGGAAAAAAAGCCTCATGGCTTCTCAAAAGCACGGCGGAGGAGGAGGGGGCAGCAGGGGTAACGCAGTGCCCAGCTCAGGTGCTCCAAGTGGAGGGGGACGTGCCGCGGCTGCTGCCACGGGCGGGGGCGCCAGCTGGAGCTTTGCCGGCTTCACTCCAAATGTGGTGGTGCTGTTGGAGGAGGAAGAGGAGGCGGCTGTTATTCTGGTGGTGGCAGGAGCTCATTGGCATCTTCAGCAGCAGCCCTGCCCCCTGTGAAAAAAACTGAAGATGGAGCAGATCCACGCAGATGACGTCGCCGCAACATGACTGGAGGAGGAATTCTGGGAGTTGAAGTCCACAAGTCTTCAAGCTGTCAGGTTTGAAGACCCTGGGTTTTTTTTCTAAAGGGTTAAGGGTGCAAGGGTCTTGCAACTTGACAGCTTTAAGACTTGCATGCTTCAATGCCAGAGTTCCTGAGCCAACATGACTGGAGGAGGAATTCTGGGAGTTAAAGTCCACAAGTCTTAAAGCTGTCAAGTTTGAAGACCCCTTGGGGGTTTTTTTCCTAAAGGGTTAGGGATGCAAGGATCTTGTAACTTGACAGCTTTAAGACTTGCATGCTCCAAATGCCAGAGTTTCTGACCCAACATTTTGGTTGCTAAGCAGGAGCGTTGTTAAGTGATACTATATAACACTTTTAATTAAGCAGGTACCTTGAATAAACATAACTTTGAGTTTCAAATAATACTGATTTTGTTGTTGTCTTAGGTGACACCTGTGAAAAAAATTCAGGTGCTGCTCAGGCATAAAAATGTGCCGCTCAAACACTATACTTTTCTGCTCACACTGAAAAAAAATTAGAGGGAACATTGGTCATAGAAATGTTTCTTATTAATGTTATTTTTGTTGAATACAAAAGGATTTGGATAATTGGATCAAATTACAGATATCATTAATTGGCAGAATTTCAACAATTAAAATGAGTATATTACCCAAATTGTTATACCTTTTCCAAACAATACCAATAAAATTAGGCAAAAAATTATTTGAACAATTAAATAAAATGGTATCTAAATTTATCTGTGCAGGAAAAAAAAACTTCGTATAAAACTTAAATTATTACAGGACAGCAGAAATAAAGGAGGATTTGCCCGCCCAGACTGGGAACTCTATTATCAAGCTGCAGTCATGACGTGGTTTAAGGATTGGATTCAATTGAAAAATAAAAATATATTAACAATAGAAGGCCACGACCTCCAACTTAACTGGCATGCATTCCTCTGGGAGGGGAAAAATAAATCTCACTCATATTTTCAAAGGCACATATTAAGAGATGCCCTGTTAGAAACCTGGGAAAAAAATAAAAAAATAAACATTATATGAAAATCCTAAATTGGTTATCGACGATGGAGGCAATGATTTACCCAAATACCACAGATCTCAATAAAATGGTGAGCTACGCAGAATAATTAGACAAATTAAAATCGGTCCAGGATTTGAAAATAAAAAATTGTGATGGAATGGTGGACTTTACAAATTAAAACAAGATTTAAAAAGGACCACGAACAATATGGTATATATGTCCAGAAACAATTGGAACTAGACAAATTATTGCAAGAAACGGGAGGAAAAATGATTATCAAAATATACAATTTTCTTTTAAGATATAAAAAGGAAGAAGAGACTGTAAAAGAGACCATGATAACCTGGGCCAGAAATTTGGGGACGTAGTATAAAATTAAACTATTGGGACAAATTGTGGGAAAGAAACTATAAGCTCACAATGATGGTAACCTATAAGGAGAATTTATATAAAATGTTCTACCGATGGCACTTACCACCAGCGAGATTGGCCAAGATGTATTCAAAGCTATCTGCGGAATGTTGGAGATGTAGATCTAAATTTGGAACATTTTATCATATGTGGTGGACGTCTTCCCATGCCAGAAAATATTGGCTTAAAATTAAGGATTGGCCGGAAGAAATCAAGGAAGAGAGGATAATATTGAAACCAGAATTATGTTTATTAGGCATATTAGAACCAGAGATGGATAAGAAATATCAATATATAACATTGCACATACTAACTGTGGCAAAGATTGCCCTTATGCAAAATTGGAAGCAAAAGACTACCCGCCCAGAAGATATGGTAATTAGGAAGACACTAGAATGTGCTGAAATGGACAGGATGACCATGGAGTTAAAAGAAAGAAAAGAGTTGGACTGTTATAAAATTTGGAGTAGACTGTACAGAGAATAGAAGCCAAAAGAAGAAATAAAAGCTTGAAAATTGTTGAAAATACTATGAAGAAAAATGTATATAGGTAAATTTTGATTATATGCACTTTACTGCTATATTATAATTATCACATTATCATTAGAATTGTTAAAAACCATGAAAATTGTTAAAAACCATGAAAAAGACGAAAAATGGCCCGTTTTGGGAAGGTGTGCAGAGTGCAGAAATTGAATAGTAAACCATAAAAGCAGAATCTACATGCTGATAACGGAAAGCTGTAAAAGTATATTATATTGTTAAGTTGTTTGAGCTTTTATCTCTGTTGTATTTATTTTTGTATTTTTTCTTGTTTTATTTTTAAACTTGAAAATGTTTTAATAAAAACTATTTTAAAAATATAATATTATTTTTGTGGTATGGACCTTTTCTTTTTTTTTCTTTACATTTTTGTGTGTCTTGCGTGTAATTCCAGTTTTGTTGTTTCTCCTTATTCTGTATCTGTATACAATCTTTTGTATATATTTAATAACCATTATATAATTAATATTTTTTTAAAATGACAGCAAGGATGATTCCTAGTTCTGTCAGAACTGTGTCTTGAGGGGAAAAGGAACCCCAAGATCTCAACAGGCAGTTCTGAGCCAAAGGAGGGAGAGGCATCTTCCCCTCCTTCTGTCCTGCAGCTGCCCTGGGCTCCCTTCTCACCCAAGGTCGAGATTGGGGACTGAAGAAGCACAGAAGGATTCAGCTTTGCCTGCGGGGGGAGGAGGAGGGCAGGAGGGGGAGGGAGAGGGACAAGGAGGAGGGCAGGAGGGGGAGGAGGAGGAGGGTCTTCTTCCCACACCACCCCCAAAGGCTGCGGTGGTCAACCTGCAGCACGGAAGTGGCATGCAGATCCGTCTCTCCAGGCATGCGAGCCGTTGCCCGTTGCTCTTCTGGGTTCCGGCGCACGCATGCACACTGGCCAGCTGGCTTTCAGACGCACAGGAGTGCCAGAAACCAGAAGAAGAGCTGCCCAGGGCACATCCACATGCTGGGGAGATGATCCCCTGAGAGGACCCGATCATCATCCTGATGGTTTTGGTCCTGAGGTGTTGCTTCCCTGTGCCAGGAGAAATCCAGAGCTCCCTCTGGAGATCCAGCAGCACTGTTCCCTCTAAGGTGTGCACCAGCGTGGCCACGCACGTGCCTGGAATATGCCACGCAGTAGTTTCTAAGTGCCGCGCAGCGTCGCGTATTTGCTGGACACGGACTATAGAGCGGCTAGGGAATCGCAATCAAAACACCCTCCAGTCTTCAGCTAAACCTTTCCTACCGCAGTACATTGCCGCCTGACTTCAGGATCCTCCCTAATCAGTGTGGGTTGAAAAGAAAAAAGGGAAAGGGGCACTTAAAGGTTCAAAACAGTAGAGCAAACGCTTCAGAGGCAACAGTTTTCACGGGGAATTAGAACGGAGAGCCCTGGAGTTTCGCTGCCCACCCGGTCGGACCTTGCTTTCCGCGCATGATCGGCTAATTTGCTACTGCCCGGCTCCCCGGTTAGATTTTTGCTGGGGGGGGGGAAGCTCCTTGGCCTCCGTCTCTTTTTCTCCCTCCTCGCTTCTCGGGGCTCCACCAATGGGGAGGAAGGCCCAGCGCCAGGCTTTGGGCTAACACAGGGGTCTGCAAAGTTGGCTGTTTTAAGACTGGTGGACTTCAACTCTCAGAATTCTGGAAGTTGAAGTCCACCAGTCTTAAAAGAGCCAACTTTGCAGACCCCTGGGCTACCATGATTGATGCCCTCGGAGTCAGAAAGAGGCGAGAGAGCCCAGTCACATGACATGACATCACGCTTTGTGACCACATTGCTGAGTAATAAAAATTCTAGTCCCACATTGTAATGAAGGAGTACCTATATTTGATAACTCATTGAGATTTTCAAAGTCATTGTGAATATTTTTTGCTTTTAATCTAATTAAACTTATCTGTCAGTTTAAAATAGTGACTTCCATAGTTAAATTATTTGGAGCAAACTAAAATCACTACTTTATAGACAAAAGGAAGGTGTTTTTTTTCCTCTTATTTGTTATGGTAGAGCCATTTTAACAATCTATTTATATCTGCAAGTAGTATAGACTTTAGAATTTTTTTAGAATTAAAACCTTAACTACAATAGAAGTACTTTAAAGTCATCCACACAGTTCACTGGGTTGTAGGAGGAGTAAGATTTGAAAAAAGTGGGGCTAAAATATTTTTCACTTCATTTTTTTAGAGTTTTGGATAATGCAATTTCCTATTCTGTTTAGCTATTCATTATTAGAATGAACTTTTTCCAATAGCAAGCAACGTCTGTGTGAGCAATCATGAAAAAAATAAGATTTTATGAGTCAAATTATTTTTTCATATTAAAAATAATAAAATTTAATGTTTTGCAATTAGTTTTGCAGTAGTAGTAGGTTACTGAAACCACCTGTATAGAGAGGAACAAATTCCCACAAATTTTTAAACAATCAGCAAGCATTGTTGAACATGTAGGCAATAAATCCTTGAGTTTACAAATTAATGATGGAAGAAAACTGTTACATGTGAATGAGACTTTATGTATGGGGATTTTAATAATTTTACTCATTTAAAATAGCAAATTGCACACAATACATTCACAGAAGCATACAGTGTATAGACAACTTTTGCAATTGAATGTGAACTCATTAAAATGAAGTATATCAAGTGAAATTCATTAAAATGAAGTATATCAGACATTTACTATTTTAATATTACTGGTATTAAGTGCCATTTATATATTCATTTCAAAGCTCTTTTTTATTTAATCCAAAAAGAATTTGAAAAGATAATTGTAATTACCCTATAGGTACATCATCAGTCAGTGCTGATGTCGAAACGTAAAGCTGGAGTAAACATTGTTACCGTAAACACTATACAAGTATTTTAATATTGCAGACTTGCAGTTATAAGTGACACTGATGTATAACACTTTTAATTAAACGTGTATCGTAAATAAATATAACTTTGAGTTTCAAATAACACTGATTTCGTCTTGGGTGACATCTGAAAAAAATTCAGGTGCTCAGGCATGAAAATGTGCCCCTCAAACACTGAAAAAAAATTAGAGGGAACATTGGACGGGATGGGACAGGAATAGGAATAGGAATAGGAATAGAATAGGAATAAGAAGACTGCTATCGTGTCTCCCCTAGTCCTTCTTTTCATTAAACGAGACGTACTCAGTTCCTGCAACCGTTCTTCAGAAAGCAACAGACTTTTCCTCCAGGAAAGGCTCCTCTGATTTCCTCCTCTGATTGTAAAAAAAAAAAACGTTTCTTGTGACGGAGGCGACATTCCCGGAGAACAAACGGCCACAGGGTTAGTAACTAACTTAACATCTGCAGTGATTCACTTAACAACCATGGCAAGAAAAGTCATAAAATGGGGCACTGATCAACTGTCTTGCAGAGCCACAGAAATTTTTGATTCGACTGTGGTTGTAAGTCAGGGGCTACTTATATTGGAAAAGGGACAAAGGTTTGACCAGCTTCACTCCCTCTAGGCCAGCCGCCCCAAGCTTTTCGTCTCCAGGAACCGGTTCTGTGGAGAGAGGTTTTTGCATGGACCGGAAGGGGTTCCGTGTTCTGCCTGCAAACCGCAGATGGGGCTTCGCTTGTTTGTGCAACCTGATTTCTGGCATGCCCTGAACCAGTGCTGGTCAACAGGCCAGGTTGGAGACGCCTTCTCTAGTCAGACTTTGTTGGTCCTCCCCCTGGCGTCCATTGGATGTCTTGTGCTTCAAAGAGAAAAAAATGGAGAAGTCAATTTAAATGGGGGAAGTATTTCCTCTCTCCTCCCCTCAGATCTCTCCTTCCCCCACTGCAACCTCAACAGGTAGGAGGGGAAGCCGCCCAAGAGAAAGGAAGGATTGCAACCCCCCTGTGCACAAAAAGCTGCGGGTGGGGGCCTCCTCACTTCTCCCCCGCCCCGAGTTCCTTATGCCTCCAGCACATCAGGCCAAGGAGCTATTTTTTCCTGCATAGTGATCACCGAATTACTCTGGAGTCACCCTGTGTGAATTGGTTTAAGTGGCTGGATTATAATCCAGCATCTCACGAAACATGCATTAGTGTTCCCATCTGTTTTTCTTTCATTCTTCACCCCTTGGTATTTGCTCCTCTGAAGTAACCCTTTTAAGGCCAAAGAGGCTTCCTCCCAGACAAGAGGAATGTGGAGCATTTTGAGATTTACAAGATTGGAAAAATGGCTGCCTAGTTGCTTCTTCCTTTCCGGCTCCTGTTCAAAATGTTTTTGGTGCGGATGTTCTGCCATCCACATCAGCTCAGTCAACAGAGGAAGACCCTCTGGGGTGGGTGTCAGCAGATATGTTTGTTTCACTTACATATCAGGAAGAGAATCCCAGCTGTCCAGATTAAGACAGCCCCGATTCCAATAACAATTATCCACTCTGTAGCTGAAGAAGGAGAAACATGGTTTTGATTATATTAGAGTTTGTTGCAGAAATATCAAATCCAGAAAGCACACAGAGATAACCGATTCAGCAGGATTCATTAACCTCTTTACATGCATAATAACAGATGAATCAATGTACAATACCAAGAGTGCTTCTTCTGGTTCAGATCAGAGCAGCAGGCCCAGACAAGTTTCATTTCCAGCACAGAGCTTAATACAGACTAGTTTCAGTTTCAATTCTCAGCACAGCACACAGAGCTGCAGGGCTAAACGACGCCCAGGCTCCAATCTCTTTCAGCTCCCATTGGCTGATATGTTGCTATGTCTATTCATTGGCTGACCTTGTTACCATGTTTCTCCCAGTCATGAATATTCTAACAAATTAGACAGAT
The DNA here is from genome assembly GCF_964273705.1 of Natrix helvetica. Classification (NCBI taxonomy): domain Eukaryota; kingdom Metazoa; phylum Chordata; class Lepidosauria; order Squamata; family Natricidae; genus Natrix; species Natrix helvetica. The sequence goes on from NC_138548.1 coordinate 374,255,781, forward strand.
GCTGAAGTGGAGATGCTGAGCAATGGAAGCATTTCCCAACCTTCACTGGCCTCCAGGAAGTACCTCCCCATGAAGGAAGCCCCTCCCTTCAAGGCCATTCCCTCTGACCTCTGTAGCCTTAGAGGGGAGGGCCTTCCTTGGAGGCGGCACTGTCTGGAGGGAAGAAGGAAAGGTCTTGAAGGGCAGGAGGAAAAACTACAAACTACAATGAAGGCAGCAGTCAGATTAAAAGGGGGGGGGGGTTGTTAAGCCTATACTAAGGAAATGTGTCAACTAGGCTCTTCCCTTCTTCACCTGAAGATAGGTAGAGGGGACGGGAAGTTCATTCTGTCATTACAATAAAAGTAATACTGATGTACTAGACATTAGTTTCTTACTTGGATCTACCCTGTCAGAGGAAGGCATTGAAGGACATGGGATGCCTTCTCCCTTGTCTATCAGAAAAGAAAACAGTGTTTCATCTTCATTCCATATTTATCGATTCTCCATGTAGATCACATGAAAGCATATAATATCTCATTTATCTTCATATCTTTTCAATCCATTTCTAACTCAAAGGTCAGTAATCGCTTCTCTACTGTTCTCCACCTGAGAACTAGACATGATGCAGCAGAAAGTCTCCTTCTCCCTACACTTCCCCACATTGGTGAAAAATCTACTTCTATAAGTCCAACCCCTCAGTCTCTCACCTGCTTCCTCCTTCAGCACCAAAACCAGGAGCTCCTGCAAGCCCTCGTGCTTCAGATGACACCAAAAACGATGCCTCTCCTTGGGGTCGATCTCAATGCTGAGCCGGACATAATAGGTTCCATCTGAGTTGGGGGCCACGTTCCTATGGAGGGTCTCATTCTGGCAGACTTCTCCATCCCTCATCCAGGTGGCCTGGATCTCCTTGGGGTAGAAGCCAAAGGCCTGGCAGATGAGGACCTCCAGGCTGTCATCCACCACCTTGCGAGTCACCTTCCCCATTGGAGGATCTGCAGGAAAAGCAACACCTGAGATTCTTGTAATTTTTAGAGTTCCTGCTCAGGTAATTCAATAGCTGGGAAGACCTCCTTTTGCTCATCCACAACCACTGTTCCCTTTCTTCTCCTGAACCTGTGGAAGCGTCAGAGATGGAGGCATTGAAACGGTTTAGATTTATTTTTGAAACGAATGCTCAGAATTTGGGTAAAGGTGCCACCCTGAGCAAAATAATTGTACTGCTTGGGGCAAAAGACAATTTTTGACCTCTCCCTAAATGTGAATTTGTTCATGTTGTTCCAGAGGGAAATCAGGAATAGCCTCATCTTTTGGTTCAGCCCCAAACACGAGATGTTAGAATGAGTTTTTTCTGCTTTGCAGGATTTCCTCTGGGAAATCAAGCTGGATCTGGCATCATTCATGGCTTGCTCAGTTAGTTTATTAATTTTAGAAGAACATATTTTGGGGGTCATTGAAGATTCTTCTGTAATGGAATGTGTCATATTTCCTGACCATTTTCTGTGAAGGCTTCAAAAGATGGCCTGGCTATGTAGGACAGAAATATTACGGCGGGAGAGCCCACAGAAATCTGCTCAATGGAGACCCCCTTTTGTCACTCACCAATCCTCTGCAGAGCCTCCTTCTGGTAGGACTGGTATATCTGCAGCCACTCAATACAGGTCTTCTCCAGGAAGATTTTTTTCCTCTGGGACCACTTTGGATGATCCTCCCATTTCTCCTTGACATTCTCGGCCTGGGGCTGAGCTATCACCCATCTGAGGGTCTCCTTGTTGAAACTGCTGAAGTCCATCCCATCGTAGCCATAATGCAAAAACCCTCCTTTGCTCCCGTCTTCTTTGAGCTCACAGCCCAAATTCACCTGCCAGGTGTGAAGCCCTGAAAGAGACCCAGAGGGAATGGGTGTGAATGAAAAGGGTCCAGGATTCCTCTCCTGAGACACAATTATAATCTACCTCCCATCCCTCCAAAGGAGAGAAAACTGATTTCCCCTTCCCCTCTTTTATCACACAAGGAGAAAAGTCTTTTAACAGAATAACAGAGTTGGAAGGGACCTTGGAGGTCTTCTAATCCAACCCGTGCTTGAGCCACAGGTGGCATGCAGAGCCGTATCTCCCCACATGCAAGCCGTCAGCTCTAATGTGCATGTGTGAGCTGGTAGCTGATATTCCGCCTTCCGGAGGGCTAAAGGAGGCTGTTTTCCCCTTCCCCAGGTTTGAACAAAGCCTCCGGAGCCATTCCCCAGGCTTCAGGAAGGCCTCCTGATGGGCAACCTGGACGTTCATTTCCATGAGTGGGGGTGGGAGTAGTCACGTGTGCATGCGTAGGGTTGTTGGTTGCATGTGCAGGTGGGTAGGGCGCATTGCATTGTAGGTGTGAGGCTATTGTGTGAAAGCGCACAATTTCGATACACGAGGACAAAAAGGTTTGCCATCACTGCCCTATACCATTCCAGACAGATGGTTGTCCAATCCCTTCCTAGAAACCTGCAGACATTCCACTGATTAATTGTTCTCACTGTCAGGAACTTTCTCCTTAGTTCTAGGGTGGTTTTCCCCATGATGGATTTCCATCCACTGTTTCTTTTCCCGCCTTCAGAAGCTTTGGAGAATAGCTTGGGTTAAGTCCTCGAGGCTACGACCCCATTGACGGCTCCTGATTGGTTAAGATGCGAGCAGCCAGCTTGCGGGAAAATGCAGCCATTCTATTGGTTCAGCCTCTGACAGCTCTGGTATAAAAAGGGCTGTCAGCTGTCAAATGCTGCTGTATCACACTTATAATATTCCTATATTTCTATTAATCTATTAATCCATTCTATTAACCTAAGAGTAAATTCTAAGAGTGCATTGCTTATAGTTATTGATTATATTGTAATCAAACCATCTCCATAATTAATCAATACTAATGCCAATCATATCAAAAATGGTGGAATTAATAATCTTATAGCAATGCCAATACCAATGCCAATACCAATATATTCCTTTGATAGTAGTATTATAACATTAATTCCTATTCTTTAAGTTCAACCTTACGACCCTCCTGAATTAAGTAATTATATAAATATTCTGAGTCTCCTTGGTCCGGTAAATCTTCTTTCTCTCTCTCTGATTGTTGCTTTTAGTAATGTCCTTCTTTCTAAAGTCTCCACATCTTTTCTACATCATGGGGACCAAAACTGGACTCAGTATCCCAAGTGTTGTCTCACCACTGCAGGATAAAGTGCTGCACTTCATTCAGATCTGTGGAAGCAGCCTGGATTTTTGATGGCTGCAGCACACAGCTGGCTCATTCTTACAAGACCCCAACCTTTGGGGCACCAGGAACCGGTTCCACGGAGAAAGGTTTTTCCGTGGTTTTGCATGTTGCCTGCATCCTGCAGATGGGGCTTCGCATCTTTGCCTGGCCCAGTTGCTGGCATGCCAGGGACCTCTGCAGGTCCACGGATGGGGGATTGGGGACCCTGCTCTAGGATTCTTAGATCCCTCTCACACAGTTACTGCTATTGAGCGAGGAACCATCTAGTCCAGGGTTGTCAAACTCGTGTCATCACGGTGTTGTCACATAACGTATCATGTCTTTTGTTGCGGCAGGTTGAGGTTTTCGCCACAGTGCGCAGTAAAAATGGGACGTGAGACCACGAAGGTGCAAGAGATGCAGGTTTATTTATTTTTTTGAACTTTTTTTAATTGGTTTTACAAAATTTTAAGGAAAGGGGTAGTGGGTATGGGTACAAATTTTGACAGCTACATCGTGCAGGAAATGGTATTCCCCCCAAGTCTCATAACTTTTACAAAATGATAAACAAAATGTTATTGCTTAACTAGATCTTGACAGCTTATTTTTACATTGTATCTTTCAATAATTTCAATCATTTACTTTGTATCTAACAAAAGGATTAATTGTATCAGCATTTGCAATGTTTTTTCTAACTTACTTTTGTGATCTGAGTTTTCTCATTGTTGCCTCCCCCCCCGCCTGCCAGCAAAGCCTCAGCCCCTCCCTCCTTCATCTCTTGTGTACTGTCCGCTTTGTCTAGGAGAGCTTTGTTTTTTCCATGAAGGCCTCCGCCTCCATAATTGTATTAATTCTAACTCTGGTGCCCTCCCAGAAAATCAACATACCTTCTGGCAAAAGCCACCGGAACCAAAATCCCTTATCAAATAATTTTTTTTGCTAGTATTGAATATTTTTTCCTCTTATCTCTTACTTTCTTCAGGATTTGTTTCAGGATGGCTATCTCTTTGTCCTTATATTTTAATGTTTGTTCCCTTTGTGCCCCCAGAATCTCATCTCTTGTAGCCTTTCTAAGAAATTTAATATGAACCTCTCTTGGAACATTGTGTGTTCTAGCATAAGCTGAGTTAACTCTATAAACCAAATCAATATCCCATCCTAATTGCTGTTTGTCTTTTTTAATATATTCAGCTAACATTGTTGTCATGATCTCCTTTAGGTCTTCATTGTCAGTCTCAATTACGTTTTGAAATCTAAGGAAAAAAGACATCCTTTCAAATTCCATTTTTATCATGTGGTTCTCAAATTCTAAATTTTCTCTCTGGACCACCCTCACCTCCCCCCTCATCTTAGTTGTCCCCTCCTCCAGAACATCTAATCTTTGTTTGTTTTGTGCAGTTTGGTTTTGATTTTCTCTGAGTTGTTCATTCATCTCTCTCAGTTGATTTTTCAGTTCATCCTGCCCTTTTAAAATCTTTGGAGCAGCTGATGAGTTACTGATTCCTCTTCAGGGGCTTTAGGTTGTAGAAATGATGTTAGTGCTGTCCAATTGGGCTGGATGTTGAAGATGCTGGGGCAGATCCTGGTTTCTCAGGTGGTAGTTTCTTCGGGGGCATCATAAAAAAAAGGCTCAGACATATATATGTCCATACAAAGAAATGACGACTGTGGAAAAGCACAACCAAGAGAGACCACGAGGCAGGCAGTCCAGACAGGAATAGAAACCTTCTATATAGTTCAAGTCCAGTCAATTAATTCAGTTATTCCAAATCCAAGATATTTTGTAGCAAGAGATGTTTCTGAGTGTCACGGAGGCAAAAGTATAGTGCCAGCAATTTTCATAGGAGGAGTCTAATTTCAAAGAGCATAAAGACGGAGGAAGTATGCCATCTTGCTTTGCCAGCCCCGGAGATCGGGAAGCAACAAGTCAAAAGTTTTCAAAATTTTTAAAGAAGTCAGATCATCACTTTTCTTTCACAATTGCATTAAGAAAGTCATTTTGCCATTGCTTATAACGAGTGTGATTCCTTTTAAAACTCTCTCGCTCTCCTCCAAGAGAGAGGAGATAAGTCCAAAGCCGCTTTTCCAAGGGGGGGAATCCCCCTCCCTCCAATCACACTTCCCAGGAGAAAATTGAAAGACTGAAGGCTACAGGTGACACTTCTTCTGCTCACCTCCAGTCTGATGGTTGAGTTTTGGTAACTTCTCCAAGTCAATCTCAAACACCCACTCAAGAGTCTGGAATCTTTCTTCCTCCACCTTCTGCATCCAGGGCACCAGAGGCTCCATCTTCCTGGTGAGGCTGTCATAGTAAGCGATGGGCTGGTCATCCAAGTAGCCTCTCATGAAGGACTGAGACAGCCTCTGGCTTTGTTCTGGCTCTTGCAGGTACAAGTAGCACAGGAAGTATGTGAGGGAACCTGGAGAAGAAGAGGGAGAAGGGCAGAATTAGGGGCTCTGGACTGCAGCTTCATTCCCTCCAACATCTGGTCATTCAGCAGTCATCCTTCCCCCCTACCCCCAAATGGGCTGCCCTCTTTCTGCCCTGCATTTGAAGATTCACACCTTTAAATGCAATGGGGCAGCCTCCAGCACCCCTTGACCCTGGAAACAGTTGAGAGGCCCATATCACAACCCTCTTGGCAACTGTGGGGAGTGTCGGTGAGACCCAATTGGCATGGAATTGAAAAAGTAATGTGGAGAATTGGCTCCTGCCTAGAGGGGCCCTCAGGATTTTCCCAGCCACCTTGTTGTTCAGTCAAAGATGTGTCCAACTCTTTGCAATCCCATGGATCATAGCATGCCAACTCTGAACTCCCCTCTCCTGTCCTCTGCTGTCTCCTGGACTTGGCCCAAATTCCTGTTCATTGTGTAGGTGGCACCATCTACCCTTCTCCTCCTCTGGCATTCCCCTTCTCCTCTTGTCCCCAATCTTTCCCAACACCAGGTTCTTCTCCTAGGGGTCTTCTCCTCTCATTAGGTGGCCAAAGGATTTGAGCTTCAGCATCTGTCCTTCCAAAGACAGTCAGGGTTGATTTCCTCCAGGACTGTTTCCGGTAGCTACGCTCTTTGTCCCCACGCTCCTTGTCCCCGGGGCAGGAGAGAGAACAGGAGGAGAGAGGACGAGGAGGAACTACGCTTTTTGCTTTTAGCTTTTTCTCAGAAATACAAACTGATTGCAAATGAAATACTAAAAAAAAAAAAGATTAAACCTGGGGTAAAGAAGGCAGAACACAACAGAGTTCCAAGAGACCTTGGAGGTCTTCTAGTCCAACCCCCTGTTCCAGCAGGAGACCCTCTACCATTCCAGACAAATGGTTGTCCAATTTCCCTTTAAAAACCTCCAGTGTTGAAACACCCACAACTTCTGGAGGAAAGTCGTTCCACTGATTAATTGTATCCATTGTTACGAGGTTTCCTTCTGGGCAATGGGTTTGGGAGGGAAGGGAAACGGGGAGAGGGAGACCCAACCTAGAGCTCCCCTCACACACACACCCCAGGAACTCACCGCAGCAGCCCACCGGCACCAAGGTCCCCAGCGCCGCCCCCAGGAGCAAGAGGGGCGTCCAGCTCAGCGACATCGCCCACCAGCCGCGCGCCTCTTTCCAGCTCCTCGAAGTTCTCGGCAGACCTTCCTTGAAGACCTTCGCCCAGTCCAAAGTGCGGAGAGAAAACAGCGCTTTCTCTTTCCAGGCCATGGCGTGTGTTTATGTGTGTGTGTGTGTGGGGGGGCGTATCTAGCCACATCCTGTCCACAACACGCAGCCACCGCCTTAGGATGACCTCCAGCCAAGTTTTGCGCGCAAACCAGCCGGTTGTTCCTGTTGTGTGAACGCAGCCACCGCGATGCCCGCTTCTTCGTTAATAGTTCTGGCGAGGCCCCCTGAACGCCCCCTCCCCGCCCTCATCCCGAGGCTTCTGGTTGTAGCTTTCTGTGGCGACGTTTTAGCAGAACTAAGATCGTCTTTAAAAAGAAGGGATTCTGCGGAGGGATATGGGGAGGTTAGTCGCGTGGTTAAAGATGCCAGAAGTCCCTGTTTGTTGATAGGATAATAACTGTCCACGAGAACCGCTCTCCCCCCCTTCCCCCCCTCTGTCTTTCGTTGTGATTGGATTATTTTATTGTATTTGTTTTACTAATCAGTTTGTCAAACATGTACAAGATAGCAGGCATAAATATAAACATGGACACCAACAAGGGAAAGTACAATTAAATGGGGACAGAAGGACAGGGGCGGTAGGCACGCCGTTACGCTTATGCACGTCCCCTTTACAGACTTCTTAGGAATGGGGTGAGGGCCACGGTAGACGGTTTAAGGTTGAAGCTGTGGGGGTTTGAGGATGTTACAACGGAGTCAGGTAGAGCATTCCAGGCGTTCACCATTTCCCTCTTTCCTTCTCTCCCTTTCCCTTCCCCTTTTCTTGTTTTCTCTCCTCCCCTGACTTTCCTCCCCATCATCCCCCCTGCCACAAGCCGGACATGCAGGAAGGATGCAGCAAAAGTAGAGGATCTGGGGTCCACCCAAAGGTGCTTTTTCAAAAGGAAACTGGACTTCTTGGTTTTTTCCTTGAAAACATTTCCCTTCTCATCCAAGAAGCTTCTTCAGTTCTCCAGAAGATACTTCGTGGAGGAGAAGATAAATTATTTTTGAGGGGGGGGGGGAAACCAAGAAAATCCAGTTGTCTTTTGGAAAAACAAACCTTTGGGACCACCTTCCACTGGATGACTGAGCATTTCCACAGACATCCTGGGTCAACATGGTCCACAGGAACCCTCAATAGGTTCTTCATGTCCTGTTTCGGGAAGGAAGCTGTGGGGAGGGGAAAGAAGGAGGTAGAGGCCCAGGGTGGGACTCCCCCAACCCCCTGGAAGAAGCCCCTCCCCACATCTGGTGCCCCTCCCCACTGAAGTTGACTTCCACGAAGTTGCTAAGAAGCTCTTATGATCAACATCTGCACCACCTCTCCATCCATTGAGGTTGCTAAACACGGCTCTTCTCAGAAGCTCTGGAGTTGAACATCTGCACCACCTCTCCATCGGTTGCCCTTTCATCCTCCTTTAGGAGCCTCTATTGGGGGTTTCAGGCTCTGCGGTTGGTGCAGCATCAAGCGATGTGAAATTGTGCAGGTGTGTAAGTCGGGGGGGGGGGACAACATCCCTGACAGTGCATGAAGCAAAGCACAAGAAAATGTCCCATCACCCCCCCCATCCCCACTTTCCCATTTCTGGGACAGTAAATCAACCAAATAAAATATTATTGTTGCTGATACCAGGACCTTTCCATTCCTAGGGGATCTTTCAACCTCCAAGCACAGGGGTTGCTGCTGGAGGAGGAGAGGGAGAGGCAGAGTGATGCTTTAGTTAAAAGATTCCCCTTGCATATGTGCTAGTCATTCCTGACTCTAGGGGGCGCTGCTCCTCTCCATTTCAAAGCCAAAGAGCCAGCGCTGTCTATAGACATCTCCGTGGTCATGTGGCCGGCATGACTTAATGCCGAAGGCGCACGGAACGCTATTACGAGGCTCGTTATTTGACTTCCGCTTTATCTTTCTCCCTCCATAGAATTTCCCAAATTGCCAATTTAGCTGCTAATTCAGTTCTGGGACCCTTTTTAAATCCGACTTTAAATTTTCTTTTCAGCTCTGAGTTCGCCAATCACTCACCCAGTTCCAGCACTCTGTTCTGACATCGCTCCTGCTCAAAAAAATGCAGTCTGGTGGCCCAGCTTTAAAACGGTCATTGAATATGGCCATCACCCCGCTGTCACTTCCGAGAGCTTTTCTCCAACCTACAAAGGAACCTGCGTGTTCCTCTTGGTCGTCCGAGACTCCTCTCCTTCTTCACAGTCCCTCCAAGACGTTTCTGATCAAGAGATCCCCTGACAGCGATTGGTCTGGCTGGCTTTTCGTGGTGCTCATTGGAGGCCGCTATTTTCCAGCCAGTCTCGCAGCGACACCTCCGGTTTCTCTCCCATTGAGGGTCATTTTAAGGAGGTCCCACAGCAAGTGGAGAAAAAGAATCAATCCATCTTCAACTTGCAGGATAATGATAAGAATCAGAAGCAACAAAATGAGAATCTCCAGGAACAAATGGCTGAAGTGAGGGGTCTATGCTGAACTACTTGCTCCACCGGTTCCTCCGTACCCCACCAGTCCCAAAGATTTGGAAGCCTCTCTCTGCTTCCTCAACTAGACCCCCCTCAGAGACAGTTTCCCCCTCCCATATCCTCCTCCCCCCTCACTTAGACCAGGTAGCAGGCAGGATAGTTAGAGTCCCAGATCAGTTTGGCTCCACAATGAATGCATTTTCACTGTGTGAAACTATTGAACCATTAACTCCTGGGTGTTTGTTCCCTGGAGCCCCTGTGATTACTGCATCCTCTTTCTCCAGTTCCCCAAAGTAGAACACGACCTTGTAAGGTTCCAATCAAAGTCCACACCAGATGCATAGCATTCTTTGAAGGACCTTCTTTTCTCAGTGACGTCTTCCAGAGGAGAGAGGCAGGAGATGCTTGGCCAGCCAGCGGTCCACAGGTACCATTGATGCCATCAGCCTGATGATGATACCTGATCCAGAATGAGGGGTCACCTCCCCCAAAGGCATCATGTTCAACAGAAGACTGAGAATGTGGAGTCCTCAGACCCCCTTAAACTCACTAGGCTTGGGGCTGACCTCTCCCCTCCCAATGCCGAGTGGAATCAACCATGGAAAAAGGAGGGGAATTACCATTAAGACTCTCACAACCTCACCCAGCCCAGAAGGATATTGTGGTCCACAGTCATTGAGTGAGCTCTACCTCTATGCTTCCTGTCCTCTGTGGTGGTAAAGCAGCTGGAGAAGAGCTGAATGGTGGTTTATTGGAAAGATCAGAGTCACCTATCCCTCAAAGGTGGAGCAAGTCAATAATACAATGCAATAGTAGAGTTGGAAGGGACCTTGGAGGTCTTCTAGTCCAACCCCCTGCCTAAGCAGGAAACCCTATACCGTTTCAGACAGATGGCTATCCAACATCTTCTTAAAGACTTCCAGTGTTGGGGCATTCACAACTTCTGGAGGCAATTTCCACCCATTGCTTCTTGTTCTGCACTAAGGTGCCTTGGAGAATAGTTTGACTCCCTCTTCTTTGTGGCAACCCCTGAGATATTGGAAGACTGCTGTCATGTCTCCCCTAGTCCTTCTTTTCATTAAACTAGACATACACAGTTCCTGCAACCGTTCCTCATATGTTTCAGCCTCCAGTCCCCTAATCCTCTTTGTTGCTCTTCTCTGCACTCTTTCTAGAGTCTCCACATCTTTTCTACATCGTGGCGACCAGAACTGAATGCAGTATTCCAAGTGTGGCCTTACCAAGGCATTATAAAGTGTTATTAACACTTCATGTGATCTTGATACCTCTGTTTATGCAGCCTAGAACTGTGTTGGCTTTTTTGGCAGCTGCTGCACACTGCTGGCTCATCTTTAAATGGTTGTCCACTAGGACTCCAAGATCCCTTTCACATTTACTACTGTTGAGCAAGGTACCATCTATACTGTACCTGTGCAATTCGTTTTTGTTGCCTAAATGTAGAGCCTTACTCTTTTCACCATTGAATTTCATTTTATTAGATAGTGCCCAATGTTCAAGTTTGTCAAGATCCTTCTGTATCTTTAGCCTATCTTCTGGAGTGTTGGCTACTCCTGCCAGCTTGGTGTCATCTGCAAATTTGATGAGTTCCCCATTTGTTCCCTCAACCAAATCATTGATGAAGATATTTACAACCTGTTCCAGCACATTTGCCAAGGAGCAACTTCTTCACAACTGCCCAAGAACCGAGATTAGCAGCCACCGGGACTCACTCCCAAGAAGACCTCTGCAATTTCCAAAGAGTCAAACTATGGAACCCCCTAGGGGTGGGGTAGGGTGTGGCCACAAGGATCCTTGCCTCCACCACCTCTGTCCAGGGCACCAGAACTTCCATCTTGCTGTTGTGGTTGTCCTATCGAGCAATAGGCTGATCATCCAGGTGACCATGGAGAGGAAGTGGGGCAGCCCTTGGCTGGGCTCTGACACCTTCAGGTAGGAATAGCACAGGGGGTCCCTGGAGGAGCCTGGAAGGGGAAGATGGTGAAGGGTAGAATTGAGGGGGAGGGGTCTCCAGCTCCTCCTTTGATGCTATGGTGAAAAGCAACTCTCAAAGAGGAGACCTCCTGCCTCCTTTATTTTGGAATGATTATAAATGTTACATCTATGAACTCCTGGTAGTATATTCTCATCTGGTTATTTTAAGGGTAATGTTTTAGTTTTAATTGTTTTTAGGGCTTTTAGCCTCATATTTATTTATTCTTCTGTACAGGACTCTTAATTTTAACCTCCTCCACATACATACATACATATATTTATAGCCCGATTTATATTTGTATTTTATCTGTGATTTATTGTGGACTGTACACCGCCCCGAGTCCCTTTTTGGGAGAGGGGGCGGTTTAGAAATGTGAATAAATAATAAATAATAATAATTGGAGGATTCCAGTCATGAGATTAATCCTGAAAGAAGTTCTCAAGCAACTCTTGGCTGACCCTGGAAACAGCTGGGCACATCTGGGGAGGGGAACCTCCAGGTTCACAGAGCTGCTTGTGGAGCTGACTGTCAGATACTCAGTTAGCATAGAGTGAAGCCCAGGTTTCACTCAAGGTGGGCACATAGTTTAAATTGGTTGGCCCGACTTCAGGATTCTCCCTAATCATTGTGGATCGAAAAGAAAAAAGAGAAAGGGGCGCTTGTTTTGAAACCTTAAACCCCCCTTTCCCTTTTTTCTTTTCGATCCACAATGACTAGGGGGAATCCTGAAGTCAGGCGGCAATGTACTGCGGTAGGAAAGTTTAGCGGGAGCCTGGAGGGTGTTTTGATTGCGATTCCCTAGCTGCTCTGTAGTCCGTGTCCTGCAAATACGCGATGCTGCACGGCACTTAGAAACTACTGCGCGGCGTATTCCAGCCACGTGCGCGGCCGCGTAGGTGCGCACCTTAGAGGGAACATTGTTCCTGGGGCATCGGTGTGCCCCGTTTTTCACATCCCCCACCCCCAGAACATCTCAGTGGGCCAAAATTGTTGGTCTTACTCAGTGGTGGGTTCCAGATCCAGTCGCAACCAGTATGCCACTACCCTGCAATGCTCCAGCTGCTCGGTGGAGGTTGCGCAGGCGCCATAGGCTGTGCATGAGTGCGCAAGTGGCCTGTTTCCGTCAAAAAGCAGTAAGGAATGCGGACGGGTGGACCCAATGAGCCACATTTCCAGTATGGTGGCCGCTGCTCCCATCTGCCACCAGTATGCCCGTAGTGGGTTGTACCACCCGGAACCCACCACTGGTCTTACCTTTCAGTTCCAGTCTGCGGGGCTGGTGAAGGTATCTCCTGCACTGGGCTGAAGGGTGGGCGGGGCAGCCTTGTGGTCCTCTGAGGGGCAGATTAATGGCTTTGGTGGGCCACAGTCCTACCTAAGTAATTAGCAAAACCTTCCCCTATTTCCTCTGCTGGGTTGGGTGGCTTCTAATACACCCCCATGGCTCCCTCCGTCTTTTCTCCCTTTTATATTAACCCAAATGCATCGAAGGAGGTTTTTGCCTTTCTTCTCTTGGGTTTCTAGAGTGGTGTGGATATTTGTTATACATAGTGCAACTCCACCCCCTCTTTTATTAGGTCTCTTCCTTCTGAACACTTTAAACGTTAAAATATTAAAATTTAGTAGATGGAACAGTCCAGGGTACGATGGGCAGGAATTCCCAGTTGCAGTCGATGGGTTAGAGAGTGTGGGCTCCCACATGAGGGAATCTGAGCTGTGATTGGTTGCTGGGTGAGAAGGGGGCGTTTCCCTTTTTCCCACCTTTTTCTTCTGTGCTCTGTTTTATCTCACGATGTTCCTGACTATCTTGTCTGCTGTGAATGTTAAGTACCGCATTATGGGGAGTATAAGACACATTTTCTCCCCTAAATGAATGAATTTGGGTGCGTCTTATACACCGAATGAAGCCCTGCCCAGTTTTGCACCAATCCTTCTCAGCCCCAAGGAGTTTACAAACAACAAGTCTCTCTCTCCCTCTGTCTCTCTCCCTCTGTCTGTCTCTGTCTTTCTCTTTCTCTGTCTCTTTCTCTCTGTCTGTCTCTGTCTCTCTTTCACTCTCTTTGTCTCTTTTTCTGTCTCTCTTTTCTCTCTCTCCTTCTGTTTCTCTGTCTCTCTGTCTCCCTCTGTCTTTCTCTCTCTCCCTCCCTCTGTCTCTTTCTCTCTGTGTGTCCATCTGTCTCTCTCTCACACACTCTCTGTCTCTCTTTCTGTCTCTCTTCTCTCTTTCTGTCTCTCTTCTCTCTTTCTGTCTCTCTCTTTCTGTTTCTCTCCTCTCTGTCTCCCTCTCTCTTTCTGTTTCTCTCCTCTCTGTCTCCCCCTCTCTCTGTCTCTTTCTGTCTTCCCTCCCTCTCACTAAGTTCTCTCTTTATCTATCTTCTGAAAGTGGGGGAGGTGAAAAGGGGCCATTTTGTGCCTCCTGGGGCATCTGTGCATCCCATTTTTCACCTCCCCCACCTCCAGAAGCATTCTAATGGCAACAAATGGGCAAAAACGGCCCGTTTTTTGGCCAAAACATGCCATTTTCACCCATTTTCTGTGCCTCCTTGGACGTCTATGCACCCCATTTTTCACCCCGCTGCCTCTAGACCTGCGGGGCTCACCTGCGCTTGGCCGAAGGACGGGCGGGGCAGCCTCGTGGTCCTGTGCGGGCTGGATTAATGGCTTGGGCGGGCCGTAGTTTGAGGACTCATACTTTAAGAGCAATAAAAGAACTCAACCGAGAGGAGGCAGCATAGGAAAAGAGAAAGGAAAGAACAGAAGAGGGAAAAGACCAGATCAGGAGGAGAAGAAAAGATGACAATAGAGCCAAATAGAAATTATATTGCAGAGCAACAGGGACATGTTTATGGACCCAATGAAAAATCCCTATTTTCCGCTCCTAGAAGGACGGGTGGAGTCTCCGGAAGCCTCAGAGAAACCGAGAAGGAAAACAGCACCAGGAAAGCATAGCCAGATCCTGCGGAAAGGTCCCCAGCGGCCTCTGTGGGAGGGGCGGGGGTCTCTCGGAGGGGCTTCGCAAGAAGAAACAGCCACTTGTGGCGGGGAGGTGGGGAGTCGCGGAGGCTGCGTTCACACAACCGGGATGTCCAGGTCGTTTGAGTGCTGAACTTGGCTGGGAGAATTTGAAGGGGGTCGCTGCGTGTTGTGCGCGGCGTCTGGATAGCCCCCCGCCGCCGCCGCGGCTTCTTCCAGGGCTCCGGAAGGCAGCAAAGGGGCAGCGCTGATTTGAATCTTCCCTCGGCGACTTTGACTCGAGCAAGGACTTCAGCGGAGCACAGAAGGGGCGGGGGGGGGCGGGGGCGGAGAGCGGCGCTGCCATTGGAGGAGCGCAGGGGTCTCCGTTCTCAGGTGCCAAGGCGCCCGTTTTTGAACGGCGATGCCGCTTCCCCGGGCGCCCCTCTTGGTCCTAGGCGCGGCGTTGGGATCCTTGGTGCCTGGAGGCTGCAGCGGTGAGTTTCTGGTGGGATCTGCGACCTGGGGGAGGAGGGAGAGAAAAGGGATCCCTTCCTGTTCCCTCCCTCCCTCTTGCTTCCCTCGTGCTTTCCGGAGCTTCGCTTCAGAAAGTTTGGTGTTCGAAATCTGGTGTTTGATTTTATTTTGCTTCGTCTATTTATTTTATTTCCGTTCATATACCTATCGAGACAGACAAACAACGCCATGCAGATCTGCTTCGTTGCTACCGGGGGACAATAACATAAGGGAGAGAGTGGAGGTTCAGTCCCCCCAATTCTCTTCCCTTCGCAGTCTCCTCTGAGCACTCCCTGTGTTATTCCTACCTGCAAATGTCCAAACCTAGTCAGGGGCTGCTTCAGTTCCTCATCATGGTCCACCTGGATGATCATCCCATCGCTGGCTATGACAACTTCCTCAGGAAGATGGAGACTCTGGTGCCTTGGATGGAAGGGGTGGTGGTGAAGACCTTTCTGGACCCTGAGTGGGTGTTCGGGGCTGACCTGGAGAGTGTGCAAAACCTCCACCCCAAGAATAAAGGTGAGCAGGCAGATTCTTCCCTTCAGCCGCGAATTCACTCCCAATTCTTGCCTCCCTGTCATCTCAACTATCAAGCAAAGAAACAAGTTCCCAGAGATTGTGGAATGGGCAACCCACAGACAATCTTTTTTCTTCTCTATAAGGAGACTGAATCTCTGGGTGCAAATGGGGAATTAGAAGTGGGTCCCTGGGGGGGGGCAAATCCCACCCCCTTCCAACCCTCTCAGTATCTTTTTCAGGGCTTCACACCTGGCAGGTGACAATGGGCTGTGAGCTCAGGGAAGACAGGAGCAAAGGAGGGTATTTCCACTATGGCTACGATGGGAGGGACTTCATCAGCTTCGACAAGGAGACCCTCAGGTGGGTGACAGCTCAGCCCCAGGCCCAGAAGGTCAAGGAGAAGTGGGAGGATCATCCAAGGTGGTCCCAGGAAACTAAAGTCTACCTGGAGGAGACCTGCATTGTGTGGCTGCAGCGATACCTCTCCTACAAGAAGGAGTCTCTACAGAGGACAGGTGGGTCAATTGGAGAAGAAAACCTGGGAATTTCTAGGCTGGGTCTTCTGAATTGCAGGTGGGGAGGGAGAATTCTCTTGGGGACAAGCCATCCTTATGTCTGGAGGCTGCACGTGGCCTCTTAGGGGGCTGCAACATGCCTCAACCTGGAAGCCTACTAGAGGTTCAGGAGAGAAGAAAAGCAAGTGGGACAGGTGGCCACAGGGCAACCTTCCTTCTTTGAAAGCAACGTGATCCTGGGTGACTGAAGAGATCCAGACAGTTGTGTTGCTGCCATTTTTGCCGAGCCCCCAGTGAAGAAGGTGACCCATAAGCCCGTTAGTGACAATGTGGAGGTCCTCATCTGCCAGGCCTTTGGCTTCTACCCCAAGGAGATCCAGGCCACCTGGATGAGGGATGGAGAGGTCTGCCAGTATGAGACCCTCCCTAGGAATGTGGCCCCCAACTCAGATGGGACCTATTATCTCTGGGTCAGCATTGAGATCGACCCCAAGGAGAGGAACCACTACTGGTGCCGTGTGGTGCCTGATGGCTTACAGGATCCCCTGGTCTTAGCCTGGAAGGAGAAGCCTGATGAGAAACTGCCACATCCAGGTAGGTAGAGTGGAATTAGCACCCCTATTGGAAAGAATGGGGGGGGGATCTCTGGACCATCTCAGATCTTGTGATGCAGAAAAGGAACCATCCCCGTGTCCTTCTGCTGGTTTCTGAGATGATGCTAATGGCAGAGCTTCTCTGAGAGATGCAGGCTGGACCTTCCCTCTCCCCACAGGCTCCCTCCCATAAAGAGCATGAGGAACCTGAGAAAAAGGGAAAGGAAGCACCAGAGGGTCCATTTTATGATTTCCAGGAGGAATCTTCACTCATCTCAGAGGACTTAGTTTAGAGTAGAGGCATTAAGATGGCCTGAACAGGAGAACAAAATGGTCTTGGCCTGGAATGAGAAAGATGGTGAGATCTTGAGAGGCTGGAGCAGACACAAGGGGAGTTTTCACCATGGTGGAAAAGAAAGAGAGCTCAGCTGCCCTGTCCTATCTTTTGAAGTGCAGGACTCACAACATCCTTCATTTGGTCTTTGCAGGGTTCGAAGGAGGGGAGTAGAAAGTGGGTTTTGACCAGGGAAAGGGAATGAGTGACAACTAGTGAACCCAAATAAAAAAAACACTCTCGGGAGCTTTGAATTCCCCAAAGTAAAACTTTATTGGATACACCATATTGGTACTGAAGAAACAAAACCAGCTCTGGTTTTCCCGAGCAATTGTTTGCTTAGTTAAAATAATAGCTGCCCCAACTCCCTACCCCTGGGTCATCACATTGTCCAGTTATGAGAGGTCTGTTTGTTATGGCAACAGTCCATCTCTCTCACCGGCACCTGCAGTCGTGTCCTTGATGGTTTCCAGGCTCTCTCGGTCTCTGCATTCCATTTCCCCATCCCTCCCCTCCCCCACTTCAATGGCATTAAACTTTGAAAGAAGCAAAGCGGTTTAATCTTGACTGTGAGGATTTGAGAGCAAATGGATTGTCTTTGTGGGAAATGAAGCTGAACAATGTTTTTCTTTTTTACTTGTTATGCATCAGGAATAGTTCTGGGGGCGTCACTCAGGAACTTTTATCCACCAAAATCATCCCTTTCTCTGAAAGAAAGGAGGGAGATGGGAAGACAGGGATATCCCCTAAATAAAGTCCAAGTACAGTGGCCCCAGAGAGACGCTTCCTCTACTCAGCACCCCCTTTGAAGGGACCTTTGAAGCACCTGTGCAGGAAGCCCTACATAACAACCTCCAATCTAATTACAAAGGCGTTTCTCCTCCTTTAGCCAGGAAATGGCTGGTTCCGGTGTTGACCGTCCCTGTTGTCCTGCTGGTGCTTCTGATGTGGTTCTTCCAAAGCTGTAAGTGACCTGGAGATGCCCTGATGCTGTTGCCAGAGCCTCCCTCGGAGTTGAAGGCCCTTCCTAAGTTTCTTTCCCCAACCGTTGAGCCCCTCTGGGATCCCCCTTCTCTTGTGGGATTGTTTCCTAGGAAGCATCCCTTCCCCAAGGCCTTCCACACTTTCTGCTCCACAACCTTCACAAGGGCAACGGTGTTAAGGTGGTGAAAAACCAAGAACTTTTCATCCCGATCAAAGAGACCAATATCCCAACCTTCCTTCTCCTTTGTAATATTCCTTCTGTGTCCTCTGCAGAACAAGGGTGGGGAACGAGGGCCCCTTTGTGACTGGTGAACTTCAACTCCCAGAATTCCTGAGCCAGCCAGGAATTCTGGGAGTTGAAGTCCACCAGTCATAAAGGGGCCATCTTTCCCCAACTTTGCTCTAGGAGGTGAACATTCCCCTCTTCCTCCAAAAGGGCAGTTTTTAGTTTAGAATGTTTTGTTTTCCACCATAAGAAGCCTTCCCCAAAATATGTCAGCATTGTCCACCCTCATAACTACCAAAAGTGCATAAAAATCCTCCTTTCTGCTTTGTTCAAGGTTCTTCTTCGCGTAAAGTGGACTCAACGGCCATGGAATAAAGAATGGGCAATTTCTCCTCATTGATCCCCTCCCCATTTCAACCTTTCATAATTGCATATAGGGGTTTATTTGAGTGCAATTCATTCTCTAGCCTTTGTAATAAAATTACGTCATTCTAAATACTGATGCTTTACAATGATACTCGAGATTAAAAAAAAACAGAGCCAAGGGTGATTTTATTCTACAGGGAGTCCTTGACTTACAACAGTTCGTTTAGTGAACTTCGACAGTGAGCGCTTTCAAAGTTACAACAGCACTGAAAAATGTGACTTATGACCGCTTTTCACAGTTACAACCTTTGCAACATTCATGGGATCAAAATTCAGACGCTTGGCAACTGTTTCATACATGTGACAATGGCAGTGTCCAGGGGTCACCTGATCCCCTTTTGCCACCTTCTGACCAGCAAAGTCCATGGGAAAGCCAGATTCACTTAACAACCAGGTTACTAATTTCACAACAGCAATGATTAACTTAACAACCGTAGCAAGACAAGTCATAAAATGGAGCACCTTCATGGGCCCCCGTTGAGCTCCGTGGGCCCCGGAACAATGCACAGGCTGCACCCCCCTCTCCTCAGGCCTGCCCATCAGCAAGGAGGGGTCCCCATCTTGCCACCCCACCGAACTCAGCCGATGAGCTGAGACAGCAACCAAAGTAGGTTTTTTTTCCTCCCACTTATCTAGACCCATGCCAGTCCGGTTTCCGACCGGGCCACAGCACAGAGACCGCTTTGGTCGCGTTGGTGGATGATCTCTGGAGGGCGAAAGATGGGGGCTGTTCCTCCATCTTAGTCCTGTTAGACCTCTCAGCGGCTTTCGATACCATCGACCATGGTATCCTATTGCGTCGTCTGGAGGGGATGGGGGTGAGGGGCACCGTTTTGCGGTGGTTCTCCTCCTTCCTCTCCGGTCAGACGCAATGTGTGTTGGCGGGAGAGCAGAGATCGACTCTGAGGCCGCTCACGTGTGGAGTGCCACAGGGGTTGGTCCTCTCACCTCTCCTGTTCAACACATACATGAAACCGCTGGGTGAGATCATTCGAGGATTCGGGGTTGAGTGCCATCTGTATGCAGATGACACTCAGTTGTACATTTCTACCCCGAACCACCCCAACGAAGCCGTCGAGGTGATGTCTCGGTCTGGAAGCCGTGCGGGTCTGGATGGGCGACAACAGACTCAAACTCAACCCTTCCAAGACGGAGTGGCTGTGGCTACCGGTGCCCCGCTTTAGCCAATGTGTTCCATCTCTGGCCATTGGGGGGGAACAACTGCCCCCGGTGGATAGGGTACGCAATTTGGGCGTCCTCCTAGATTCCCGGCTGTCGCTAGATGATCATGTGACGGCCGTGGCTAGGGGGGCGTTCCACCAGGTTCGCCTGATGCGCCAATTGCGTCCCTTACTGGAGCAGGACGCCCTTTGCACAGTCACCCATGCCCTAGTGACTTCTCGCCTTGATTACTGTAACACTCTCTACATGGGGCTCCCCTTGAGATGCACCCGAAGGCTCCAGCTGGTCCAGAATGCAGCCGCGCGGGTTATTATGGGGAGTACTAGGTACTCCCATGTAACACCTTTCCTGCGCGAGGTGCACTGGCTACCTGTGGCCTTTCGGGTGCATTTCAAGGTGTTGATCGTCATCTTCAAAGCGCTCCATGGCTCGGGACCTAGTTATTTGCGGGATCGCATTCTACCCCATATATCCCTGCGACCAATCCGCTCTCACAGAGAGGGCCTCCTCCGGGTACCATCCGCTAAACAGTGCGGGAGGGCGGTGCCTAGGAGTAGGGCCTTCTCTGTGATGGGCCCAACCCCCTGGAACGACCTCCCCCCCGATATTAGAACCACCTCTGATCTCCGCTCCTTCCGCAAGAAACTCAAGACCCACCTGTTTCGAGTAGCTGGTCTGGCCTAATTATAATTATAATCGTAACTGTATTTAACATCTATTACAAACCTTCCTGGATGGCTTTTTATATTTTATATTGGGGTTTTAAACGGGTTTTAAAATTGTTTTTTAAGTATTTAAATTGGTTTTGGGATTTTATATACAGACAGTGTGTGTGTGTTGTTTCTGCTCTATGTCTTATGTTATTTTCTGTTGTTTTGATTATGAATGGTCTGTACACCGCCCCGAGTCCCTACGGGGAGAGGGGGCGGTCTATAAATTAAATAAACTATAACTATAAACTATAACCATGGGAGACGTGCGGCAACGGCTGTTCTCCACATGACCTGGGTGGGTCGTTCAATGGTTGTAAGCATGAAAAATGGTCACAAGTCACTTTCTTCAGGGCTGTTTTAATTTTGATTGGTCACTAAAGGAATGGTCAATAAGTCAAAGCCCATCTCCAGCCAATCATAATAGCAGAACACTGAACTTTTAAAATGAATAATAAGGGGGGGAGGGGAGATAATAAGAGGGGAGGGGAGATAATGGCCCCTCTCCAGAAAGCAGCTTTGACCCCCTAAATTAAGAGCCTCTTTGGAGCATGAACTGAGCAGGCTAAGCAGAACATGCTGCATTCCGACAAGTTCATTCAGCTTCTGTAATCTGCGTAGGGGCTGAATTCACACCACACTCCTCCACTAGGATTGGCTTAATACACACATGTGCACTCACGTACAAAAATATACCCTTCTGCTTTTCCTTTTCCTTTGAACTCCCAGATGTTGCTTTTTCCCTATCTCTTTTTTTCTTTGTTTTTCTGTATACTTCTTTACTGTTTTGAATCGTCATTAATGCTTGACATAAAAACTACAATAAGAGCTAAAATGTTCAGAAGATAACATACAGCTGTTGATGTCTGTGTTTGCTTATCAAATGTATAACAGCATCTTTCTCACCTTCTATGAATGGTTCGCAAATAAATTACAATTTCCTTCCATTCCAGTGAACGTTGATGCCAATGATAGGAAAAGAGGCCGATGCTTTCGAAAGTATCACGCCAGGCTTTGAAAGGATAAATACTGCAAAATATTCAGTAGCCAATTTAAAATAAAACCAAATGAAGGTTTAGGTCAACCTTCCTTGTCTTAGGAAAGTACTGATTGGGGACTCCAATCACCATACATCTGTACACACATCAGACTAAGAGGCACACGTGGACCTTCATGAATGCATACCAAACACAATGTTTGCATAATGTCGGGGACCTCGACAATCCTTACATATTGCAACACATTTAGCCAATTCAGTGAAAATCCAAGTGTCCTCATGCATTTGCCTGCTAAATTTGGTTACTGAATGGAATTTTTGCAATGTGGACGAAGATCTTCCTGACAACCTCTTGGGAATATGCTCAGCGATGCTCAATTTCTAACTCTAATGCTGCAATATTTGCAATATTTTAAGTGAGGGCTTATTTTTGGGGTGGCTTATTTTAGCACAAGCGCTCAAAAGCCCAATTCGGCTTATTATCCGGGGAGGTCTTATTTTCAGGGAAACAGGGTAGATAGTCCTTGACTTACAACCATTTGTTTAGTTTGAAGTTACAAGGGCACTGGGAAAAAAAGTGACTTATTCACACTTACGATTGTTGCAACATCCCCACCGTCACCCCTGGCAACTGGCATGTATTCCCCACCCCAGCAACTCTCACAGCCTCGGCTGTCCCAGGACACGTGAGTCAGCCCTGGTGGCACAGTGGTTAGAAGGCAGCATTGCAGGCAAACTCTGCCCATTGCTAGGAGTTTGATCCTGACCGGCTCAAGTTTGACTCGGCCTTCCTTCCTTCCAAGGTGGATAAAATGAGGACCCAGATTGTTGGGGGCAATAGGCTGACTCTGTAAACCGCTTAGAGAGGGCTGTAACAGCACTATGAAGCGGTGTATAAGTCTAAGGGCTGTTGCTGTGACGGTTGAGTGTCCCAGGGTCACGTGATCAGCTTTTGCAACCTCCTGACAAGCAGAGTCAGTGGGGAATCCACTCAACAACCATGTAACTAATTTAACATCTGCAGTGATTCACTTAACAACCATGGCAAGAAAAGTCATAAAATGGGGCACTGATCAACCGTCTTGCAGAGCAACAGAAATTTTTGATTCGACTGTGGTTGTAAGTCAGGGGCTACTTACATTGGAAAAGGGACAAAGGTTTGACCAGCTTCACTCCCTCTAGACCAGCCGCCCCAAGCTTTTCGTCTTCAGGGACCGGTTCCGTGGAGAGAGGTTTTTCCATGGACCGGAAGGGGTTCCGTGTGCTGCCTGCAAACCGCAGATGGGGCTTTGCTTGTTTGTGCAACCTGATTTCTGGCATGCCCTGAACCAGTGCTGGTCAACAGGTCAGGTTGGAGACGCCTTCTCTAGTCAGGCTTTGTTGCTCCTCCCCCTGGCGTCCATTGGATGCCTTGTGCTTCAAAGAGAAAAAAATGGAGAAGTCAATTTAAATGGGGGAAGTATTTCCTCTCTCCTCCCCTCAGATCTCTCCTTCCCCCACTGCAACCTCAACAGGTAGGAGGGGAAGCCGCCCAAGAGAAAGGAAGGATTGCAAACCCCCTGTGCACAAAAAGCTGCGGGTGGGGGCCTCCTCACTTCTCCCCCCCCCCCGGCCGAGTTCCTTATGCCTCATGGCCAAGGAGCTATTTTTTCCTGCATAGTGATCACCCAATTACTTTGGAGTCACCCTGTGTGAATTGGGCGGCCCCATATCAGATATGTTTCCCAGTTGCCCTTGAAGTAGACTTCAGCAATAGTCAGACTCACCTCTGAGGTTATTTGGGGATGCAGCCCGGCCTGTGATTGAATCTCATCCATGTTATGAACAGGGGGAAAAAGAAACCTTTGTGAAGGATTCTGATCTAGGCAAGCTGTCCTTTCCCAATAGAAACTCTTCCTGCATCTCCGCCTCCTGCCTGAGAAAAGGCAAAAAGAGAGGACAGCTGGTTAATTTTGGGGCAGCAGCTGCTCCTGCCTGGAATAGAGAAGGAGTTTGCTGAAAACCTCCAAAAAACCCAGATCAGGGGTGAAATTCAGCAGGTTCTGACAGATTCTGGAGAACCAGTAGCAGAAAATTTGAGTAGTGCGGAGAACCAG
Organism: Natrix helvetica; assembly: GCF_964273705.1. Taxonomy (NCBI): domain Eukaryota; kingdom Metazoa; phylum Chordata; class Lepidosauria; order Squamata; family Natricidae; genus Natrix; species Natrix helvetica. The sequence continues at coordinate 374,279,150 of NC_138548.1, forward strand.
CAAATACCACCTCTGGCTGACCCAATCCCCGGAATGGGGATTTTGCAGTATCCTTGCCCCCAGGAGTGGGGAGTGAATGGGGATTTTGCAATATCCTTCCCCCCAGGAGTGGGGTGGGAATGGGGATTTTGCAATATCCTTCCTCTGCCATGCCCACAGAACCGGTAGTAAAAAAAAAAATACTGATGGTCTAAATGGCTGGATTCTAATCCAGCATCTCAAGAAACATGCATTAGTGTTCCCATCTGTTTTTCTTTCATTCCTCACCCCTTGGTATTTGCTCCTCTGAAGTAACCCTATTAAGGCCAAAGAGGCTTCCTCCCAGACAAGAGGAATGTGGAACATTTTGAGATTTGCAAGATTGGAAAAATGGCTGCCTAGTTCCTTCTTCCTTCCCGGCTCCTGTTCAAAATGTTTTTTTGTGGGGATGTTTTTCCATCCACATCAGCTCAGTCAACAGAGGAAGACCCTCTGGGGTGGGTGTCAGCAGATATGTTTGTTTCACTTACTTATCAGGAAGAGAATCCCAGCTCCCCAGATTAAGACAGCCCAGGTTCCAATAACAATTATCCACTCTGTAGCTGAAGAAGGAGAAACATGGTTTTGATTATATTAGAGTTTGTTGCAGAAATAGCAAATCCAGAAAGCACACAGAGATAACCGATTCAGCAGGATTCATTAACCTCTTTACATGCATAATAACAGATGAATAAATGTACAATACCAAGAGTGGTTCTTCTGGTTCAGATCAGAGCAGCAGGCCCAGACTAGTTTCATTTCCAGCACAGAGCTTAATACAGACAAGACTAGTTTCAGTTTCAATTCTCAGTACAGCACACAGAGCTGCAGGGCTAAACCACGCCCAGGCTCCAATCTCTTTCAGCTCCCATTGGCTGATATGTTGCTATGTCTATTCATTGGCTGACCTTGTTACCATGTTTCTCCCAGTCATGAATATTCTAACAAATTAGACAGATGCTGAAGTGGAGATGCTGAGCAATGGAAGCATTTCCCAACCTTCACTGGCCTCCAGGAAGTACCTCCCCATGAAGGAAGCCCCTCCCTTCAAGGCCATTCCCTCTGACCTCTGTAGCCTTAGAGGGGAGGGCCTTCCTTGGAGACGGCACTGTCTGGAGGGAAGGAGGAAAGGTCTTGAAGGGCAGGAGGAAAAACTACAAACTACAATGAAGGCAGCAGTCAGATTAAAAGGGGGTTGTTGTTCAGCCTATACTAAGGAAATGTGTCAACTAGGGTCTTCCCTTCTTCACCTGAAGATAGGTAGAGGGGACGGGAAGTTCATTCTGTCATTACAATAAAAGTAGTACTGATGTACTAGACATTAGTTTCTTACTTGGATCTACCCTGTCAGAGGAAGGCATTGAAGGACATGGGATGCCTTCTCCCTTGTCTATCAGAAAAGAAAACAGTGTTTCATCTTCATTCCATATTTATCGATTCTCCATGTAGATCACATGAAAGCATATAAAATCTCATTTATCTTCATATCTTTTCAATCAATTTCTAACTCAAAGGTCAAAAATCGCTTCTCTCCTGTTTTCCACCTGAGAACTAGACATGATGCAGCAGAAAGTCTTCTTCTCCCTACACTTCCCCACATTGGTGAAAAATCTACTTCTATAAGTCCAACCCCTCAGTCTCTCACCTGTGTCCTCCTTCAGCACCAAAACCAGGGGCTCCTGCAAGCCCTCGTGCTTCAGATGACACCAAAAACGATGCCTCTCCTTGGGGTCGATCTCAATGCTGAGCCGGACATAATAGGTTCCATCTGAGTTGGGGGCCATGTTCCTATGGAGGGTCTCATACTGGCAGACCTCTCCATCCCTGGTCCAGGTGGCCTGGATCTCCTTGGGGTAGAAGCCAAAGGCCTGGCAGATGAGGACCTCCAGGCTGTCATCCACCACCTTGAGAGTCACCTTCCCCATTGGAGGATCTGCAGGAAAAGCAACACCTGAGATTCTTGTAATTTTTAGAGTTCCTGCTCAGGTAATTCAATAGCCGGGAAGACCTCTTTCTGGTCATCCACAACCACTGTTCCCTTTCTTCTCCTGAACCTGTGGGAGCCTCAGAGATGGAGGCATTGAAACGGTTTAGATTTATTTTTGAAAGGAATGCTCAGAATTTGGGTAAAGGTGCCACTCTGAGCAAAATAATTGTACTGCTTGGGGCTTGAGACAATTTTTTGCCTCCCCCCAAATGTGAATTTGTTCATGTTGTTCCAGAGGGAAATCAGGAATAGCCTCATCTTTTGGTTCAGCCCCAAACACGAGATGTTAGAATGAGTTTCTTCTGCTTTGCAGGATTTCCTCTGGGAAATCAAGCTGGATCTGGCATCATTCATGGCTTGCTCAGTTAGTTTATTAATTTTTGAAGAACTTATTTTGGGAGTCATTGAAGATTCTTCTGTAATGGGATGTGTCATATTTCCTGACCATTTTCTGTGAAGGCTTTAAAAGGTGGCCTGGCTATGTAGGACAGAAATATTACAGGGGGGGAGCCCACAGAAACCTGCTCAATGGAGACCCCCTTTTGTCACTCACCCATCCTGTGCAGAGCCTCCTTCTGGTAGGACTGGTATATCTGCAGCCACTCAATGCTGGTCTTCTCCAGGAAGATTTTTTTCCTCTGGGACCACTTTGGATGATCATCCCACTTCTCCTTCACCTTCTTGGCCTGGGGCTGAGCTATCACCCATCTGAGGGTCTCCTTGTCGAAACTGCTGAAGTCCATCCCATCGTAGCCATAATGCAAAAACCCTCCTTTGCTCCCGTCTTCTTTGAGCTCACAGCCCAACCTCACCTGCCAGGTGTGAAGCCCTGAAAGAGACCCAGAGGGAATGGGTGTGAATGAAAAGGGTCCAGAATTCCTCTCCTGAGACACAATTATAATCTACCTCCCATCCCTCCAAAGGAGAGAAAACTGATTTCCCCTTCCCCTCTTTTATCACACAAGGAGAAAAGTCCTTTAACAGAATAACAGAGTTGGAAGGGACCTTGGAGGTCTTCTAATCCAACCCGTGCTTGAGCCACAGGTGGCATTCGGAGCCGTATCTCCCCAAACGCAAGCCGTCAGCTCCAACGTGCATGTGTGTGCCGGTAGCTGATATTCCGCCTTCCGGAGGGCCAAGGGAGGCTGTTTTCCCCTTCCCCAGGTTTCAACAAAGCCTCTGGAGCCCTTCCCCGGGCTTCAGGAAAACCTCCTGGTGGTTGCATGTGCAGGTGGGTGGGGCCCATTGCATTGTGGGCGTGAGGCTATTGTGTGAAAGCGCACAATTTTGACACATGAGGACAAAAAGGTTTGCCATCACTGCCCTATACCATTCCAGACAGATGATTGTCCAATCCCTTCCTAGAAACCTGCAGATATTCCACTGATTAATTGTTCTCACTGTCCGGAACTTTCTCCTTAGTTCTAGGGTGCTTTTCCCCATGATGGATTTCCATCCATTGTTTCTTTTCCCGCCTTCAGAAGCTTTGGAGAATAGCTTGGGTTAAGTCCTCGAGGCTACGACACCATTGACTATCATTACCGGCTCCTGATTGGTTAAGACGCGAGCAGCCAGCTGGCGGGAGAATGCAGCCATTCTATTGGTTCAGCCTCTGACAGCTCTGGTATAAAAAGGGCTGTCAGCTGTCAAATGCTGCTGTATCACACTTATAATATTCTATATTTCTATTAATCTATTAATCCATTCTATTAACCTAAGAGTAAATTCTAAGAGTGAATTGCTTATAGTTATTAATTATATAGTACTCAAACCATCTCCTTAATTAATGAATACTAATGCCAATCATATCAAAATGGTGGAATTAATAATCTTATAGCAATCACAATACCAATGACAATAAAAATATATTCCTTTGATAGTAGTTATTATAACATTAATTCCTATTCTTTAAGTTCAACCTTACATATGACCCTCCTGAATTAAGTAATTATATAAATATTCTGAGTCTCCTTGGTCCGGTAAATCTTCTTTCTTTCTCTCTGATTGTTGCTTTTTGTAATGTCCTTCTTTCTAAAGTCTCCACATCTTTTCTACATCATGGGGACCAAAACTGGACTCAGTATCCCAAGTGTTGTCTCCCCACTGCAGGATAAAGTGCTACACTTCATTCAGGTATGTTGATGCAGCCTGTGGTGGCTTTTTGATGGCTGCAGCACACAGCTGGCTCATACTTACAAGACCCCAACCTTTGGGGCACCAGGAACCGTTTCCACGGAGAAAGGTTTTTCCGTGGTTTTGATGCTGCCTGCATCCTGTAGATGGGACTTCGCATCTTTGCCTGGCCCAGTTGCTGCCATGCCAGGGACCTCTGCAGGTCCACGGATGGGGGATTGGGGACCCTGCTCTAGGATTCTTAGATCCCTCTCACACAGTTCCTGCTATTCAGCGAGGTACCATCTAGTCCAGGTTGTCAAACTCATGTCATCATAGAGTTGTCACATAACATATCATGACTTTTTCCCCCTTCGCTAAATCAGGCATGGGTGTGGCCAGTGTGTGATGCATCCAGCTGATGGGCAAGTTTGACAGCCCTGATTTAATCTGTTGTACACCTGGGCATTTGGTTTTTCTTGCCTAAATTTTAAACCTTACTTTTCTCACCCATAAATTGGATTTTAATGATCAGAAGGTGTAATCATCCCTTTTTGGGTGGAGTCAGGCCAAGAATAATTTCCAGGTGAAGGAGAAAATTGGGAATTTGTTTTTTTCGCCCCACTGCAGGAAAGAAAACCTCCCCATTATGCTGTTTTCTATCACTGAAGGCCGCAGGTGGCACTGCTTCTGCTCACCTCCAGTCTGATGGTTGAGTTTTGGTAACTTCTTCTGGTCATTCTCAAACACCCACTCAAGCGTCTGGAATCTGTCTTCCTCCACCTCCTGCATCCAGGGCACCAGAGGCTCCATCTTCCTGGTGAGGCTGTCATAGTAAGCGATGGGCTGGTCATCCAAGTAGCCCCTCATGAAGGACTGAGACAGCCTCTGGCTTTGTTCTGGCTCTTGCAGGTACACGTAGCACAGGAAGTATGTGAGGGAGCCTGGAGAAGAAGAGGGAGAAAGGCAGAATTAGGGGCTCTGAACTGCAGCTTCATTCCCTCCAACATCTGGTCATTCAGCACTCATCCCTCCCCCTCCCCAAATTGGCTGCCCTCTTTCTGCCCTGCATTTGAAGATTCACACCTTTAAATGCAAGGAGGCAGGCTGACCCTGGAAACAGTTGAGAGGCCCACATCACAACCCCCTTGGCAACTGTGGGGAGTGTCGGTGAGACCCAATTGGCATGGAATTGAAAAAGTAATGTGGAGAATCGGCTCCTGCCCAGAGGGGCCCTCAGGATTTTCCCGGCCACCTTGTTGTTCAGTCAAAGTTGTGTCCAACTCTTTGCAATCCCATGGATCATAGCATGCCAACTCTGAACTCCCCTCTCCTGTCCTCTGCTGTCTCCTGCACTTGGCCCAAATTCCTGTTCATTGTGTAGGTGGCACCATCTACCCTTCTCCTCCTCTGGCATTCCCCTTCTCCTCTTGTCCCCAATCTTTCCCAACACCAGGGTCTTCTCCTAGGGGTCTTCTCCTTTCATTAGGTGGCCAAAGGATTTGAGCTTCAGCATCTGTCCTTCCAAAGACAGGGTTGATTTCCTCCAGGACTGTTCTGGGTAGCTACGCTCTTTGTCCCCAGGGCAGGAGAGAGAACAGGAGGAGAGAGAACGAGGAGGAAGGCACAGAGCTGATCTCTGAACTACTCTTTTTGCTTTTAGCATTTTCTCAGAAATGCAAACTGATTACAAATGAAATACTAAAAAAAAAGATTAAACCTGGAGTAAAGAAGGCAGAACACAACAGAGTTCCAAGGGACCTTTTCCCCCTGCCGCGCAGTGATTTCTATTACCACAGGCTCCAGAAGCTGGGGAGGTCCTTTGCAGGCAGCTAGAACGGGCCGCCCGCAAAGGACTTCCCCAGACTTCCTTTGAGGAGCACGGGGCGACTGAGGCTAGTTGTGAAGCCCCAAAGCCCCCGCCGCCACCGGAAGAACTGCTGCCACCTCGTCCTCCTCCTCCTCTAACAGGCAGCACTGCCGGATTTGCCGCCCGGCGCTGCTGCTGAGATGAAGCCGCCAAAGCTCCAGCCGGCATCTCCGCGCATGGCAGCGGCGCCTCCCCTCCGCTCGGAGCAGCTGAGCTCAGCGCTGGGTTACCCCTGCCCCCTCCTCCTCCTCCTCCTCCTCCGCCGTGCTTTTGAGGAGCCATGAGGCTGCAGGAGACAGTAGGAAGGCGGGGGGAGCGGGGGGAAAAAAGCCTCATGGCTCCTCAAAAGCACGGCGGAGGAGGAGGAGGGGGCAGGGGTAACGACGCTGAGCTCAGGAGTAAATCTGGTGGTGTTGTTGGAGGAGGGTGAGGTAGCAGCAGTTATTCTGGTGGCAACTTGTCGGCATCTTCAGCAGCAGCCCTTCCCACAATGAAGAAAGCAAAGATGGAGCAGATCCACACAGATGACGTCGCTGCAACATGACTGGAGGAGGAATTCTGGGAGTTGAAGTCCACAAGTCTTAAAGCTGTCAGGTTTGAAGACCTCTGCGTTTTTTTTCTAGGGGTGGAAGGGTCTTGTAACGTGACAGCTTTAAGACTTCCATGCTTCAAATGCCAGAGTTCCTGAGCCAACAGGACTGGAGGAGGAATTCTGGGAGTTGAAGTCCACAAGTCTTAAAGCTGTCAGATTTGAAGGCCCCTGGGGGTTTTTTCCCTAAAGGATTAGGGGTGCAAGGATCTTGTAACTTGACAGCTTTAAGACTTGCACACTTCAATGCCAGAGTTCCTGAGCCAACATGACTGGAGGAGGAATTCTGGGAGTTGAAGTCCACAAGTCTTCAAGCTGTCAGGTTTGAAGACCCCTGGGGTTTTTTTCCCTAAAGGGTTAGGGGTGCAAAGGTCTTGTAACTTGACAGCTTTAAGACTTGCGTGCTTCAAATGCCAGAGTTCCTGAGCCAACATTTTGGTTGCTAAGCAGGACCGTTGTTAAGTGATACTGACATTATATAACACTTTGAATTAAGCGGGTACCTTGAAGAAACATAACTTTGAGTTTCAAATAATACTGATTTCGTTGTTGTCTTAGGTGACATCTGTGAAAAAAATTCAGGTGCTCACGCATGAAAATGTGCCGCTCAAACACTTTTCTGCTCACATCGAAAAAAAATTAGAGGGAACATTGGACATGAACAAGGGAAAGTACAATTAAATGGGGACAGAAGGACATGGGCGGTAGGCACGCCGTTACGCTTATGCACTCCCCCTTTACAGACTTCTTAGGAATGGGGTGAGGTGCACGGTAGACGGTTTAAGGTTGAAGCTGTGTGAGGGTTTGAGGATGTTACAACAGAGTCAGGTAGAGCATTCCAGGCTTTGACCATTTCCCTCTTTCCTTCTCTCCTTCCCCTTTCCCTTTCCTTTTCCCTTTCCCTTTCCACCTCCTGTTCCCCTCCCCTCCCCCCCATCTTCCATCCCCTTCCCTATCCTCTCCCCTCCCCCTCCCTTCCCTTCCCAGTTGCTTCTGTTCTTCCTTCCCCTCTCCTTTCTTTTACTGCTTCCCTTTACAGTTCAGTTCATCCTTTCTTTTATTGCCCTAAAGTCACAACCGTTCCTTTGCTCCTTCGGACTGAGAGACATGGCTCAGCACCCATGGAGAAAGGACCTCAGAAACACTCTCTTGTCTCCTCTGGAGGAATCTTGTCCTTTGGGGGTGTCATTTCTTGCCTGTGCAGCATTTGTGCAGTTGCTGGGGGAGCCCTCTGAGGCCTCTGAACTGCACAGGATGCCTTGGGCCACACAGAGAGAAAATGGGGGAAGTGAAAACTCCTGTTTGCCCAGGAAGATGTGTGTTTTCTCTCCTCCCCTTTCTTCTCCCTCCCTCAACACCCCCTGCCACAACCTGGACAGGCAGGAAGGAAGCAGGAAAAGTAGAGGATACGGGGTCCACCCAAAGGTGCTTTTTCAAAAGGAAACTGGACGTTCTTGGTTTTTTCCTTGAAAACATTTCCCTTCTGATCCAAGAATCTTCAGAAGATACTTCGTGGAGAAGATAAATTGTTTTCAAGGGGGGAAAAAACCAAGAAAATCCAGTTGTCTTTTGGAAAAACAAACCTTTGGGACCACCTTACCCTGGACGATTGAGCATCTCCACAGACATCCGGGGTCAACATGGTCCACAGGAACCCTCAATGGACTCTGGATGTCCTGTTTCTGGAAAGATGCTGTGGGGAGGGGAAAGAAGGAGGTAGAGGCCCAGGGTGGGACTCCCCCAACTCCCTGGAAGAAGCCCCTCCCAACATCTGGTGCCCCTCCACACTGAAGTTGACTTCCACGAAGTTGCTAAACACGGCTCTTCTCAGAAGCTCTTATGATCAACATCTGCACCACCTCTCCATCGGTTGCCCTTTCATTCTCCTTTAGGAGCCTCTCTTGGGGGTTTCAGGCTCTGCGGTTGGTGCAGCACCAAGAGATGTGAAATTGTGCAGGTGTGTAAGTCGGAGGGGGGGGAGGACAACATCTCTGACAGTGCATGAAGCAAAGCACAAGAAAATGTCCCATCGCCCCCACCATCCCCACTTTCCCATTTCTGGGACAGTAAATCAACCAAATAAAATATTATTGTTGCTGACACCAGGACATTTCCATTCCTTGGGGATCTTTCAACCTCCAAGCACAGGGGTTGCTGTTGGAGGAGGAGAGGCAGAGGCAGAGTGATGCTTTAGTAAAAAGGTCCCCCTTGCATATGTGCTAGTCATTCCTGACTCTAGGGGGCGCTGCTCCTCTCCATTTCAAAGCCAAAGAGCCAGCGCTGTCTAAAGACTTCTCCGTGGTCATGTGGCCAGCATGACTCAATGCTGAAGGCGCACGGAACGTTGTTACGAGGCTCGTAATTTGACTTCCGCTTCATCTTTCTCCCTCCATAGAATTTCCCAAATTGCCAATTTAGCTGCTAATTCAGTTCTGGGACCCTTTTTAAATCCGAATTTAAATTTTCTTTTCAGCTCTGAGTTAGCCAATCACTCACCCAGTTCCACCACTCTGTTCTGACATCGCTCCTGCTCAAAAAACCGCAGTCTGGTGGCCCAGCTTTAAAACGGTCATTGAATATGGCCATCACCCCGCTGTCACTTCCGAGAGCTTTTCTCCGATCTACCAGGGAACTTGCCGGTTCCTCTTGGTCGTCCGAGACTCCTCTCCTTCTTCACAGTCCCTCCAAGACGTTTCTGATCAAGAGATCCGCTGACAGCGGTTGGTCTGGCTGGCTTTTCGTGGTGCTCATTGGAGCCCGCTATTTTCCAGCCAGTCTCGCAGCGACACCTCCGGTTTCTCTCCCATTGAGGGTCATTTTAAGGAGGTCCCACAGCAAGTGGAGAAAAAGAATCAATCTATCTTCAACTTGCAGCATAATGATAAGAATCAGAAGCAACAAAATGAGAATCTCCAGGAACAAATGGCTGAAGTGAGCGGTCTATGCTGAACCACCTGCCCCACCGGTTCCTCCGTACCCCACCAGTCCCAAAGATTTGGAAGCCTCTCTCTGCTTCCTCAACTAGACCCCCCTCAGAGACAGTTTCCCCCTCCCATATCCTCCTCCCCCCTCACTTAGACCAGGTAGCAGGCAGGATAGTTAGAGTCCCAGATCAGTTTGGCTCCACAATGAATGCATTTTCACTGTGTGAAACTATTGAACCATTAACTCCTGGGTGTTTGTTCCCTGGAGCCCCTGTGATTACTGCATCCTCTTTCTCCAGTTCCCCAAAGTAGAACACGACCTTGTATGGTTCCAATCAAAGTCCACTCCAGATGCATAGCATTCTTTGAAGGACCTTCTTTTCTCAGTTACCTCTTCCAGAGGAGAGAGGCAGGAGATGCTTGGTCAGCCAGCGGTCCAAAGGTACCATTGATGCCATCAGCCTGATGATGATACCTGATCCAGAATGAGGGGTCACCTCCCCCAAAGGCATCATATTCAACAGAAGACTGAGAATGTGGAGTCCTCAGACCCCCTTAAACTCACTAGGCTTGGGGCTGACCTCTCCCCTCCCAATGCTGAGTGGAATCAGCCATGGAAAAAGGAGGGGAATGATAAAGTCTTAATGATAAAGACTCTCACAACCTCACCCAGCCCAGAAGGATATTGTGATCCACAGTCATTGAGTGAGCTCTACCTCTATGCTTCCTGTCCTCTGTGGTGGTAAAACAGCTGGAGAGGAGCTGAATGGTGGTTTATTGGAAAGATCAGAGTCACCGATCCCTCAAAGGTGGAGCAAGTCAATAATACAATGCAATAGTAGAGTTGGAAGGGACCTTGGAGGTCTTCTAATCCAACCCCCTGCCTAGGCAGGAAACCCTACATCACTTCAGACAAATGGTTATCCAACATCTTCTTAAAGACTTCCAGTGTTGGGGCATTCACAACTTCTGGAGGCAAGCTGTTCCACTGATTAATTGTTCTCACTGTCAGGAAGTTTCTCCTTAGTTCTAGGTTGGTTCCCTCCTTGATTAATTTTCATCCATTGTTCCTTGTCTGGCCTTCTGGTGCTTTGGAGAATAGAATAGAATAACAGAGTTGGAAGGGACCTTGGAGGTCTTCTAGTCCAACCCCTTGCCTAGGCAGGAAACCCTACATCACTTCAGACAAATGGTTATCCAACATCTTCTTAAAGACTTCCAGTGTTGGGGCATTCACAACTTCTGGAGGCAAGCTGTTCCACTGATTAATTGTTCTCACTGTCAGGAAATTTCTCCTCAGTTCTAAGTTGCTTCTATCCTTGATTAGTTTCCACCATTGCTTCTTGTCCTACCCTCAGGTGCCTTGGAGAATTGTTTGACTCCCTCTTCTTTGTGGCAGCCCCTGAGATATTGGAACACTGCTATCATGTCTCCCCTAGTCCTTCTTTTTATTAAAGTAGACATACCCAGTTCCTGCAACCGTTCTTCATATGTTTTTGTCTCCAATCCCCTAATCATCTTTATTGCTCTTCTCCGCACTCTTTCTAGAATCACCACATCTTTTCTACATCGTGGCGACCAAAACTGAATGCAGTATTCCAAGTGTGGCCTTACCAAGGCATTATAAAGTGGTGTTAAACCTGATCTTGATTCTATCCCTCTGTTTATGTAGCCTAGAACTGTGTTGGCTTTTTTCAGGCAGCTGCTGGCTCATATTTAAATGGTTGTCCACTAGGACTCCAAGATCCCTTTCACAATTACTACTGTTGAGCAAGGTACCACCTATACTGTACCAGTGGATTTTGTTTATGTTGGCTAAATTGTAGAACCTTACTCTTTTCACCATTGAATTTCATTTTATTAGATAGTGCCCAATGTTCAAGTTTGTCAAGGTCCTTCTGTATCTTTAGCCTGTCTTCTGGAGTGTTGTCTACTCCTGCCAGCTTGGTGTCATCTGCAAATTTGATGAGTTCCTCATCTATCACCCTCAACCAAATCATTGATGAAGATATTTAAAACCTGTTCCAGCACATTTGCCAAGGAACAACTTCTTCACAACTGCTGAAGAATCGAGATTAGCAGCCACTGGTTCCACTCATTCCCAAGACCTCTGCAATTTCCAAAGAGTCAAACTATGGAACCCCCTAGGGGCGGAGTAGGGGGTGGTCACAAGGATCCTTGCCTCCACCACCTCTGTCCAGGGCACCAGAACTTCCATCTTGCTGATGTGGTTGTCCTATCGAGCAATAGGCTGATCCTGCAGGTGACCATGGAGAGGAAGTGGGGCAGCCCTTGGCTGGACTCTGACACCTTCAGGTAGGAATAGCACAGGGAGGAGGAGCCTGGAAGTGGAAGAGGGTGAAGGGTAGAATTGAGGGGGAGGGTTCTCCAGCTCCTCCTTTGATGCTATGGTGAAAAGCAACTCTCAAAGAGGAGACCTCCTGCCTCCTTTATTTTGGAGGATTCCAGTCATGAGATTAATCCTGAAAGAAGTTCTCAAGCAACTCTTGACTGACCCTGGAAACAGCTGGGCACATCTGGGGAGGGGAACCTCCAGGTTCACAGAGCTGCTTGTGGAGCTGACTGTCAGATAAAATGTTCCCTCTAATTTTTTTCAGTGTGAGCGGAAAAATATAGTGTTTGAGCAGCACATTTTCATGCCCGAGCACCTGAATTTTTTTCATAGATGTCATCCAAGACAACAACAAAATCAGTGTTATTTGAAACTCAATTCTACCATGTAAATATCCATTAAGTAAAGAAATCTCCCTATACAGCTAGTCCTCAATCTACGACCAAAATTGAGCCCAAAGTTTCTACTGCTAAATGAGACATTTGTTAAGTGAGTTTTGCCCCATTTTACAACCTTCCTTGCTACCTACAATTAAGTGAATCACTGCGGTTAAATCAGTAACCTGGTTGTTAAGTCAATCTGACTTTCCTACTGACTTTGCTTGGCAGAAGGTTGCAAAAGGAGACCCCAGGACACTGCAGCCATCATCAATATGAGGCAGTTGCCAAAGATCCAAATTTTGATCATGTGGCCACGGGGATGCTGCAAGGATCATAAGTGTGAAGAACAGCCACTGTAAGTCACTTTTTTCAGTGCTGATGTGACTTTAGTCATTAAGTGAACTGTTGTAGGTTGAGGACTACTTGTATTCAAGTTCAATGGACGACTCTCTATGGGAAAAGGCTCAAAACTTCCCTCTATCCACATTTTACATACTATGAATTACTTTATATGCTTTATACTTTCCCCCTTACTATCCAATAGTCTGCAGTGATATTAGCAAGTTATGAATAAATTAACAATTGATGTAGATTAGCAATTTGGGCACATAAAGAAACAAACAAAGAGGGGAGAGGAGGGAGGGGGAGGAAGGAAGGAAGGGACACACACACAGAGAGAGAGAGAGAGAGAGAGAGAGAGAGAGAGAGAGAGAGAGAGAGAGAGAAAAGGGAAGAGGAGAAAGAGAAAAAGAAAGGGGAGAGGAGGGAGGGAGGATAAGAAAAAGAGGCAGAAGAAAGAGAGAGAAAGAGAAAGAGGAAAGGAAGGAAGGAAAGAAAAAAAGAAAGAAAAAGGAAGAAAGAAAAGAGAGGAGAAGGAATAGAGGCCAAAAAAGCAAACAAGGAAAAGTAGGAAAAACTTTCACTGAAAAACACTATTTTTCCATCAGCGCAAAACTTTCCTAAACAAGGTTAATTTTCTGGATTTTGAGTTCCTGGTCTAGGCGGACCAAGAAGCCTCTGTTTTCTTTTTCTTTTCGAGCAATCAAATCAAATAAAATCCGCGGAGCACCAGCTCGACTCCCCCTTCCTGCGAAAAAAACCTCGAGCCCCAATGCTCCAAAGGCAGAGGCTGGATTCAGACAGGTGCCCACCCGGCGTGGGTTTCCACTTGCTTGCGTGGCGAGCGCCTCCCACACATCCACATCTCGGAAGCGGAACCAACAGCGGGGAGCCCAGCCATGGGGGCTTAGCCGACAAACTGGACGGGAGCGCACGTCCCGCGGAGAGTTTGCTGTTGCCGCTGCTCCCCCTCTCAGTAACTTTGATCCAGGAGGGACCGGGCTCCCTGTCAATCAGCCACGCGCCGTCGGAGGGAGCCCAATCATAACCCTAGGCAGCCATATCTCTGTTGGCCAAAGGCCCGCCTTCCTCTGGGTGTGTCCAGGCACTATAATATCCTGGCCCAGCTGATAGAAGCCTCCTAGCCACCTGCAGCTTAAAGTCCATCATGCTAAAGATCCCTGCGCGGCAGTTGGAAACTGCTGCGCTGTGTCATGTTTCCACCAGCGCGGCCACGCACCCACGCAGCTTAGAGGGAACATTGGTCCCAGGTGCCCAAAAGGCACTACTCCTTTAGATGGCAGAGGGGGTGGCCTTGAAGGGCAGAAGGAAGAGTCATAACCAAGGCACTGATCAGATAATCTGGGCCAAGAAACCAGGTTAAGGGAAAATGTCAAACTTGTCCTGAGGTCCCCTGAAGACAAATGGAGCAGTGTTAAATGCAGGACTATATATCCTAGCTCTATCTGAACAGTAGAGATGACACTTTTCCATGTCTTCATCATCCAACCTCTCACCTGTTTCCTCCTTCCAGGACAAGACCAGGGGCTCCTGCAAGCCCTCGTGCTTCAGATGACACCGAAAACGCTGCCTCTCCTTGGGGTGGATCTCAATGCTGAGCCGGACATAATAGGTCCCATCTGAGTTGGGGGCCATGTTCCTATGGAGGGTCTCATTCTTCCAGACCTCTCCATCCCTTGTCCAGGTACCCTGGATCTCCTTGGGGTAGAAGCCAAAGGCCTGGCAGATGAGGACCTCCAGGCTGTCATTCACCATCTTATGGGTCAATTTCCCCACTGGGGGCTCTGCAGAAACAGCAACAACAGAGTTCTCAGGATTTTAAGTGTTTCTGGAAAGAAGATTTAACAACAGAGAGGACATGGCCACCCTCTCCCTCTGCTCCCTCTCCTCTCCTGAACCAGTGGGAGCCTCCAAGATGGGGCATTGAAGCTCTGAAGGTTTATTTTTGGAAGGGATATGTAGAATTTGGGGGAAAGCTCTCAAATTGGCCAACCTAAATTCACAATTTGGCAATTGACTTAATTTTAACCTTTCAAATTGAATTTGGTCAAGTTCCTCCAAATAAAAATCAGGAAGAGACTGACCCAAAAACAGGATGTGAGTTTCTTCTGCTTTGCAAGATTTTCCCAGGGAAACAGAATGAGACCTTCAGCATGAATTTCTTGGTCAGTTAGTTACTTTACCTTTGAACTCCTTATGTTGGGGGGCATGAGAGATCATTTTCCTTCTGTAATGGGATGTGGAAGGCTGCCAGGCCCTTCTCTGCAAAGGCTGGCTTGGCTATGGAGGACAGAGAGACTATGGGGAGGGGAGTCTACAGAAACAGGCTCAGGGGAGACCCCCTTTGCCACCTACCTGTCCTCTGCAGAGTCTTGTTCTTGTAGGCCAGGTATCTCTGCAGCCACTCAATGCAGGTCTTCTCCAGGATGGCTTTGTTTCTCTCGGACCATCCTGGATCCTCCTCCCACTTCTCCTTGACCTTCTGGGCCTGGGGCTGAGCTGCCACCCATCCGAGGGTCTCCTTGTCGAAGCTGATGAAGTCCCCCCCATTGTAGCCATAATGCAAAAACCCTCCTTTGCTCCCGTCTTCCCTGAGCTCACAGCCCCAAATTGCCTGCCAGGTGTGAAGCCCTGAAATACACAAAGAGGGGGTTGGGCTGAATGAAAAGGGTCCTGCACTCCCCTCCCTGGACATCATTAGGGTCTACCCTACTTCCCACCTGGGGAGAGAAACACGATTTCCCCCTCCCCTCGTTATCACACAAGGAGAAATATCTTCTCCTTGAGTTAACCTTGTTTGGCTACCCTCGGGCTGTGTAGAATGCGTAGGTGAGGGAGGAAACCAGGGCTGGGGTGGAGAGGGAAGAGGCACTATTATGTCCCCCGTCCCCTTCCCCACAAGCATTTCTGGCCAAAGATGCTGCTGCTTCTGCTCACCTCCAGTCTGGTGGCTGAGTTCAGACAACTTCTCCAGATCAGCTCCGAACACCCATTCAACGACCTGAAACCTCTCCTTCTCCACCTCCTCCATCCAGGGCACCAGAGGCTCCACCTTCTTGGTGAGGCTGTCATAGCGAGTGATGGGCTGGTCATCCAGGTAGCCCCTAATGAAGTACAGAGGCAGCCCCTGGCTGGGCTCTGGCTCTTGCAGGTAGAAGTACAACAGGGAGTGTGAGGGAGATCCTAAGGAAGGAGGGGGGAGAACAGCAGAATTGGGGGGGGGTCTGAACTGAAGCCCCATCCCTTTCAACAGTTTAATGTCATAAACGGCCCCTCCCATTTATATATATATATGTGTGTGTGTGTGTGTTATATTTGTACTGATAAATAAATAAAGGGAGACTAGTATAGATCTATTTCGAGCTAATTAGCTCTCATCAGCTAGCCATACCCTTACTGGGATTTGAACCCGGGCTATATATATCTTAGGCAGGAGTGTTAGCCACTAAGCCACGGGCTCACTTCCTTATCAGTTGAGCCAGGGAAATAGGTATGTATTAGTGTTACAACCCCTGGTATGCCTAAATATGGGAGGAAGGTCACTACTCCCTCTTTCTGTCCTTCGGCTTCATCACAGAAGACCATGCAGGCAGAAAACCATATTTTTATTTTTAATGTTGCTTTATATATATATATATTATAACACAAATATTAAAAAAAGGCAACATTAAAAATAAAAATATGGTTTTCTGCCTGCATGGTCTTCTGTGATGAAGCCGAAGGACAGAAAGAGGGAGTAGTGACCTTCCTCCCATATTTAGGCATACCAGGGGTTGTAACACTAATACATACATACATACATACATACATACATACATACATATGTTTGATAATATGAAATTTTATATAAACATTATATGGAGATTATGAGAGGAGGTTTAAAAGCTTTATTTAGAATATGTTATAAAGATGTATTGTGATTGGATGATTTTAGGATGATTTAATGGATATGATATAATTCTATTCTAGATTTTGAATATTATATATAAAAGAACGGAAAAACAATTATAGTCGAATTAAGGTTGAGATATAATAACTGTGATATACATGAATATAGGTGAATTTAAAATATGTGATTTGATATGAAAAGCAGGTGGTGACTATGGAAGAGATGCATGGAAATACTGTAACCAACTGACACACTTTCTACCATTTGTAATGGAAGATGGGTTTTTTATTTTTATTTTTATGTTTGTTTGTCCTTGTTTAAAAAACAAATAAAAATTCTTTAAATAAATTAAAAAAACCAAGTGAGCTGAGGATCAGAGAGGGCAGAGATTGATGATAAGGGTGGAGCTGGATGGAGAGGACTTTGCCCAATTCCCAGGCGGGAGGGGCGAGGACAAGGAGAAGGACGGCAGGGTTGAAGTCTAAACATTTCTCTTTTCACTTCTACTCTCTGTTCTCTCAGAAATACAAACGGGAGCTGATTACAAATCAGTTACTAAAGTTTTTTAAAGCGCGAGAGGAGGAAGATTTTGCCTTCTGGGAAAGGAGTTTGGGATTGAGGGGGGAGGGTGGGGGAGAGAAAGACCCAGCCCAGGACATGCGCTCCCCCTCCTTGTCTGTTTCCTCCCGCCCCCGCTCCCCCCCGTCGCAAACTCACCGCAGAAAGCCCCAAGCACGAAGGACCCCAGCACAGCTCCCAAGAGCAAGAGGGGCGCCCGGTGCAGCGACATCGCCCTCCAACCTGGCGCCCCGCTCCGTGCACCTCCAGCCGAAGACACCTGCCGTCTGATAAGGACAAGTCGCTTAGGCGCCGCCCTCGATCGGATCCCGTCCGAATTCCCAAAGAAATCCACCTCTGCCGAAGTTCTCCGCCCCGTCCAGGTCCGCGAAGAAGAGAGAAAAGAGCGCTGCTCCCTTGCCGTCTTCCGGGGGTCCTGGAGGGAGGGAGGGAGGGACGAAGGGCTCCTAGGGAGAACCAGGCAACGGTAGAGCTCAAGCGTCCTGGTCACCCCGGTTGTGTGAACGATGCCCTCCTCGCTAATTCTTCTTGCGAGGCTCTCCCATCGATCCCCCTTCGCCCCAGAGGCCTTTGGGGAACCTTTTGGCAGAAGGCGGCTGATCCGAAGGGGATCGCGGCATCTTTGGCCGGCGCCAGCCTCGGAATTCGCCCCCTTCCGCCCCCGTTTTATTTGTACCTGCAACTGAAGAGAGCGCTCCGCCAATGACAGCCCCGCTCTCCACCCTCGCTCTACTCCTTCGGCCTCCATCCCGCCCCCTCCGAGCTCTGCTGAAGTTCTCCTCCCGTTCAAAGTCTACTACACAACGATAGTAAACGTTTGTTTGCACGGTACTAAAAGGCGCAATAAATGGAGAGCAGTCACAGGTGTTTATCTGCCGTGTTTCTGAGAATTGCAACAGCATGCCGACCAGATCTTTGGGCGTGGGGTGCGCGCTATGCCAGAGGTTTTGGGAAAGCCCCACTTCTGGGCCAATGTTCCCTCTAATTTTTTTTCAGTGCGAGCGGAAAAATATAGTGTTTGAGCAGCACATTTTCATGCCTGAGCACCTGAATTTTTTTCATAGATGTCACCCAAGACAACAACGAAATCGGTGTTATTTGAAACTCAATTCTACCATGTAAATATCCTTTAAGTAAAGAAATCTCCTGTTGCAAATCTTCTGATTTATGTTGGACTCTCTGATTTATTTGGCGCCTCTAGTCTCACACTTATGCAAGGATACTAAGGAGTCTCCCGAAGATAACATTTCATTTATGGCTGCAATAAAAAGGGGCTCATAGATAAACATTCCATCCCTTACTGTGATATCTCTGACTGTCTAACCAATGATGTATGTATGTGTGAAGTTTTCCATACATGAAATTGTATCTTTTCATTACGTAGTTCTGTTGTTTATGAATTTGTATCCACCCCCCCTATTGTAACCAATAAAAGAGAGTCGCGGAGTCAGATCTGGGCTCTCATCTCGAGAAAGCAGCCTTTGCGTCTTTCATGATTCGGCCCCCCATGAGAAGCCCACCGGACATTCGCAACTGGTGACCCCAACGTGATGGCTTAGGCAACCTTTTTTTTCAACTGAGCCAAATCTCGCCAAAACCACGATTGAAATTTATTTTTAGAGCCACATTTTTAAAACCGAAAATACATAGGATGGTACACTGTTTTTAGTTTCAATAAGTTTTTATTGAGAATATTCTGCATGCAAGTATCCACATAGGTCGGGAGGATACAAATAACACAACTAATAAAACAAAAACTTTAGAACGATATTATTTATCGATAATGTTAAATTCTGTAAAATTTGCCTTACAATGTAGAGAAAATTACACCCTGACAATGACTGACAAAGTCACAACCACTAATGTGAACATTGGCCTTGCATTTCCTTGGATAGTTTGAGTAAGTCAGGTTTGTATGTTGTTGTTTTTAATTTCATCTCTCTCTCCCACTTTCTTTCTTTTTTTCTTTTTCTTTCTCTCTCTCTCTCTCTGGCTCTTTGTCTCTCTCTCCCTCCCTCCCTCTCTGTCTCCCTCTGTCATTTTCTCTGGGTGTCTCTCTCTCTCTCTGTATCTCTGTCTCTCTCTCTCTCCTCCTTCCCCCATCTCTGTCACTCTGTGTGTGTGTCTGTCTGTCTGTCTCTCACTCACTCTGTGTGTGTGTGTGTCTGTCTCTGTCTCTCCCTCTGTCTCTCTCCCCTCCCTTCCTCTCTCTCTGTCACTCTGTGTATGTGGGTTTGTCTGTCTCTCACTCATTCACTTAATCACTCACTCTGTGTGTGTGTCTCTCTCTCTGTCTGTCTATCTTTCTCTCCCTCCCTCCCCCTCTCTGTCTCTCTGTCTCTCTCTCTCTCTCTCTCTCTCTGTGTGTGTGTGTGTGTCTGTCAGTCTCTCTCTGATTCCCTCCCTCACTCCCTCTCTCTGTTCCTCTCTCTGTCTGTCTGTCTCACTCACTCACACACACACAGACTGTGGTCACCTTGTTGAGTGTTCCAATCACATTTGAAACACTCAACAATTGGCCTGCATTTATGGTATTTTGCAGCATTCTGCAGTCATAGGACCAAAATTGGTCCTATGACTGCAGAATGCTGCAAAATACCATAAATGCAGGCCAGTTGTTGAGTGTTTCAAATGTGATTGGAACACTCAACAAGGTGACCACAGTCTGTGTGTGTGTGAGTGAGTGAGACAGACAGACAGACAGAGAGAGGAACAGAGAGAGGGAGTGAGAGAGGGAATCAGAGAGAGACTGACAGAGTCTGACAGAATCAGAGAGGTACTTTTAACTACCTGGCAGCGGCGTTTTTCCTTGGGGGGCTACTCAGAACATCCCAAGACTTCGGAGGGAAGCTTACAGCCCAGAGCAGGAGCAAAGCCCCTTTCCCAACTGGCCCTTCCTCCCTCGGAACGCTTCGGAGGGAAGCTTCTGCAAAAGCCCGGGCGAGTGACAACAAGTTCCCGCCATTATGAAGTCTCGGAGTCTGTAATTTTCTGAGCTGTGTGCGCGCGCCTGTTTTCCACGGCGTGGAGCAGCAGCGAGGCTCTGTGAGGCGAGCGATGATTGCGGAGGCCATCAACAGTCCCCCCTCGCGTTCCTCATCTTCCCGGATGGCATCCTGAGTCATTGCCGGCCACGCAGAATCTCGCCGCTGCTCCACGCCGTGGAAAACAGGCGCACGCGCACAGCTCAGAAAATTACAGCCTTGGAGACTTTGTAATGGCGGGAACTTGTTGTCACTCGCCCGGGCTTTTGCAGAAGCTTCCCTCCGAAGCCCGAGAGGAGGGAGTGGAGCGGGCGCCCGGCACACAGAAGAGCCGCATTAAAGGGTGTAAAAAGCTGCATGTGGCTCGCGAGCCGCGGCTTGCCGACCACTGGTAGGCTGTACGTCTCTTGAACTTCCTTTGCTCACTGCCTGGAAGAGGCTATGCATACATCCCGTCTGAAGCAAGACGACGATCCCCTCGTGAGTATAAGAAAGAAGGTTAACCAAGACGCAGGTGCGACCTGCAAAAACTTGGTAAACCAATCAAGGTTTAAATTATTATTCTAAAAAGAATAATGGAAAGATTTTACAAAAACCAAGCAAATTTAATTTGGCCTTTTTATATTTGGAAATCCGGAAAAGGGCTCTGTAAAAATGTCCATGTGGAAAAGATTGGGAATTTATTTCCACAAGACACAGAGAGCCCCTGCAAAAGTGTTATCTATCAAGTAAAAATTCTTTCTCCAAAATCATCTTCAATTGGTCTCTTAACTCCTCATGGAGATGTTAATTTTTCTGCTCCTCCACGGTTAGAGGAACAATTAGCAAAAGAGGAGGGGAATAAACATATGTTTTCTGCCTCTCCACCTAAATTGATTCCACAAGATCATGAAGTAATTAGTTTAAAGGATTGCTTTTTTCTATCCTTCTCTTCCCTGCTTCACAAGAAAAGTTTGACTCTGTGTGTCTGCTTCTTACCTCCCCACACCTCCCCCTCTTCGGGATGTCTGCTGCCTTCCTCCCCCCCCACACACACACACTTTCTTTTCTTTAGAAAGAGTTTGTGCTGGCTTATGCTCCCTCCCCCCACCTCCTCCCTTTTTTTGGAAGAGCCTGTGTGGTTTAACAAATTGCAGGAAAACAACAGAGAGATTATTTGGAGGCTCGAATGAAGCTTTTGGTGAAATTAGCAAAGGGAAATGTTACCTTTGAATGCCGGAGGGCAATTATTGGCTTTGGGAATGATTTTGATATGGCAGATATGATTATATATTTACTTAGTTTTTTAAAAAAAATTAGATTTATGTTGCAGAATTGAATTTTTTGTATAAGTGCTATTCATTGGCTTTAAGTAAATCATTATATGGATGGTATTTTAATTGGAGCCCCAAAGATATAACCTAATTGGCTTTTAAAAATAAAAAATGATTTTTTACTGGAAGGAGTAGGGGAGACATGATGGCATTGTTCCAATGTCTCAGGGATTGCCACGGAGAGTCAGGCTGGTCAAGGAGAGAGACGGCTTGGAGCTGGGGAAAAATTTCCTAACAGTTAGAGCAGTTGGTCAGTGGAATGGCTTGCCTCGAGGGGTTGTGAATGCCCTAACACTGGTATAGGGTTTCCTGCCTAGGCAGGGGGGGTTGGACTGGAGGACCTTCAGGGTCCCTTCCAACTCTGTTATTATATTGTATTGTATTGTATGAATTGCAGATTGTTCCAGTAAAAATAACTGCATGAAATGTTACAATTTTTTTGCTCCAAATTTTTCTTTGTTTAAAAGCACACGGAGGTATTTTGCTAATTAATTTATGGCAGCTATTGGGGAACCTTTGTCTGGGTTCGTCCGTCTGCATCTGCCAGTTTACTTAAAGTTATTTATTTGATTTATTTTTTTTCTTTTTTATGCCCTTGCCACAGTTGAAAAGATTAATGAGATTTTAAGCATTCCATTTGTGGATTGCGTAACTTGTCAGCTAATCCTTTTGATGTTTTTTTTAAGACAACAGACTCCATTTTAAAATGTTTTGCCATTATTTTTTTTAGGCAGTTGTTGAATTAATCACCTTGGGTTTGTTGTAGAAATTGGACTGATTTAATTAATATTATTTTTCCTATTCCAAAATTTGATTTTCAATTTTATTTTCAGTACAACTTATCTTTTCAGTGTGCTTTAACTGACTATGTGGTCTGTATTTTTTCTCATTTGCCTGAAGATCTTTGGCTTGCGTGTTTAATAACTTTTCTTTTCCTACCTTGCAATACTGTTGTTCTTGCAACACTAAAAATTGTCTGTTGCTATTTTAACTTTTCACATCTTTTTTCAACAAGCTTTTAAACTACATTTCTGACTTTTATTATGTGTGTCAATTTATTTTTAATTTTCTAGGTTTTTTTTAACTACATTTTTCTTTAGATTTATTTTCTTTGATTAACTTTTTTTATCAAAATGCCTGGGGACTGGCACAATCTTGCCATATGCCACTCAACCAGGCCAAGCAAATTGTTTCATCTTGCCCCCAGTCTTCTGGGGCATCCCCCTCTGGGGATACGGAAGTTAATCCCCATGATTTGGCCTCCAATCACTATGGCAAATGGATGTCACCTATGGGGTTTTTTTTTTTTTTTTTGGCTCCTTTGAAGTCAATTCATTTCTCTATTTTTGTATTTTTTGGCTACATTTTAATGAGGAGTAACAGCTAATTATGTTATTTCTTATCTTTTTTCAGCTTTTACTGCCTTGGGCAAACTTTTCTTTTTAAAGACTGATAATGGCCTGGCCTATTTTTCATTGGCCTTTTTGTAATCTTGTACTAATTGAAACATTGTTTTAATTCATGGGCTTTTTTATAATTCCACAGGTCAAGCCATTGTGGAATGTGTTAATTGGTCCTTTAAGGACTGTCTTCACAAACTAATATAAAGGAGGGATCTCGGGTACCTAACAATTTAGTGTACCCCAATTTGGCTAATTTGGCATTGGTCACATTATAGATTTAAAAAGTTTGCTTGCCTCCCCCGCAAGGGGGACGAGGATATGTTGTGCTTGCTTCTACAGGTCTTTGTGGATTCTAGCACGTGGTGTTTGTCTAGCTAAGGATATTGTGGTACCAGTTCCCAAATCCAGTTCCAGAGATGACCAAGGTGGCTTTACATACAGCACAGTTGCCGATACGATCTTGCCAAAACAGCTGTCCAGTGATGTGAAAAACCAAAAACCACCAAAGCTTTGTTGAAACAACGACACGTGGAACAAATGCGCTGCCATTTTTGCCAAGTCCTTAGTCATCATTAGTCATCATTTGTTTATGTTTACTTGTTCTGTCATCTCACCCAAAAAACTCACTTCAACAGTGACTGAAGTTAAAATCTATGGGTGCAACTAACATTACACACACCTATCTGAATTGTACATGAAACATTT
The DNA here is from genome assembly GCF_964273705.1 of Natrix helvetica. Taxonomy (NCBI): domain Eukaryota; kingdom Metazoa; phylum Chordata; class Lepidosauria; order Squamata; family Natricidae; genus Natrix; species Natrix helvetica. The sequence continues at coordinate 374,302,616 of NC_138548.1, forward strand.
GCTTTCTACATGCTTGGATCCTGTTTGAATCTTGCCTGCAGTAATTCAACACTTCATTGGCTCGAATTATAAGACTATCTTTCATTGAGGATTAATTGCTTATGATCCTCCCCCTGATGCAATTGTTTTGTATACTCCCATAGTAGCAGTTCCTGAAAATGTAACATGTGCTAAAGTAGTTAATTGTATATCTTTAAGTAAAAAGCCTCACTGTTTCCATATTAGCTCACCTGCTTTAAATTTTACAGTTTTGAGGAGATTTCCTTTCACTTTGCTTATGTTTGGCTTCTGCAAGGATGGTTTTTTACATACGGTCACGAAACTTTTAATTACATTCCTGTTAATGTTAGTGAAGCACAATGTTGCTTTAGCTAGTTAATTCTTGTGTTGCTTTCCAAACAGCAACTTCAGACATCACTTGTGACTCTGTGATTAATGTGGTTGTATGCAATTTGGTAAAAATAATTAATGCTATTTTTTAGCTACTTTAGTAATTAATGTGTTGTTTTAATCTTTCAGATGAATCCAGAACTATCCAGTACCAATTCAATATTTTATACAATTTGGCCTTTGATTTGAAAATTGATACCCTAGGATCTTGGTGGGAAAGCTTTTGGTTACCCACAGGTCTGTTGGGAAATGTTTTAAGTTATTTAGTCATCATTTGTGCTAGAGGTAACCTTACGTAAAGACATGCGTAGAAAGCTACCATGATCTCAGTAATTGGTTACTGTGGACACCTATAAGCTCACCTAATTAGCAGAACCAGATGTGGGAATAAAGGAATGGTTACGTGCAGACATACGCATTACAGCTATGGTCTCGAGTAGCCTGTTATTTTTTAGCTAAACCAAAAACACGAATTTGTTCTTGTTGTTTTATTCAATGTATCCCGTCCTTAATTGCTATGGCTAGGAATTTATTACCAAAAAATCAGCAAATCAATGTTATTACTTTGGTTAATAACAAAGAACCACCCCAGCTGCTTCAGAAACCCGGATTTACGCTTAGCAGCAAGGAGGAATTGGAAGGTATAAACTCTGGATGCCATAGATATATTAATGTGCCTTCGGATGAAGATCACAGCGTATTTAAAAAAAACAAAAACAGAGGTGATGTTGCAAATCTTCTGATTTATGTTGGACTCCTTGATTTATTTGGTGCCTCGAAGTCTCACACTTCTGAGTGTGAGATAAACAAGGGCACTAAGATATCTCCCAAAGATAACATTTCATTTATGGCCGCAATAAAAAGGGGGCTCATTCCATCCCTTACTGTGATATCTCTGACTGTCTAACCAATGATATATGTACGTGTGAAGTTTTCCATACATTAAATTGTATCTTTTCATTACGTAGTTCTCTTGTTTATGAATTTGTACCCACCCCCCCTATTGAAACCAATAAAAGGGAGTGCAGAGATAGATCTGGGCTCCTCATCCCGAGAAAGCAGCCTCTGTGTCTTTCATGATTCGGCCCCCCATGAGAAGCCCACCGGACATTCGCACAGGTCCAAATGCCAAACAGAGGTAGCATGAAGTATAGGTCCAAAGTAATGGAAACGGCTGTCATAAAGTGACAGTCCTTGCATGGCAGGGCAAATGTGTGGTTGTTTCTAACACTGCATTGTCCATTGTCTTGGACTAAGGAGGGGTGTGCTGGTATTACTCCTTAGGAGGAAGGAGGCATTGGAGTAGCCTCACTGACCTCCATTGCACCTCCTTCTGTTCAGTCCTCTGGTGGAGGAGGCAGGTTCTCCTCATCCATCCTGATCAGCTGCAGCTGCAAGTCTTCTCCATCCTGGGCTTGTGGCTGGGTCTGTTAGCCCTCCAGCTGCAGCTGTGTCTCTCCCCTTTCCAGCCAGATGCTCATCTTCTTGTTCCTCTGAGGGCCCTTCTGAGCTTCCTGGGCTCACTTCTTCCTCCAGCTCCTCCATTCCTGGCTTGGTGGCCTCAGCATCTTCCAGACATTCCTCTGATCCCTCCTCTGAAATCCCCACAGCTGCTCCTTCCTTGTTGTCTGAATGGGCATCTGAGGAAGCCATCAGAGGTCTTCTCTCTCCTTTCCTTAGCTCTGTCTTCTGCCCACAGCAACCCTGTGTGGAAGGAAGCAACCAAAGAAGAGAAAAGTTTGCACTTCCCTTCCATATAAACAGGTCCTCCCTGAGAGATGGATCTTCTAGGAAGGGGTCATCCCTTCTCCCACCAGTGTTTCATTCCTCTTGTCTCTCTTATACCTCCAGTTCATCATCACCAAGAAGCCTTTACCCTAGACGGCCTCCCCCTGTTTTTCCAGCTCACCATCTCTTTCTCCCCCTCCCCTTCCTGGACAGAAATCCCCCATTTTCCCAGGGTGCCCCACTTCCTGCTCCCAGACCCTTTCCTGTCTCACTCTCCTTCCTTGGAGCTGGAGGGCCAGAGGAGCTGAGCTTTGACTGATTTTCCCTTTTAGAGGAACCAGATCAGAGGGTCCCCAAGAGGAGGGGCTGAGCCCGAGAGGAGCCCCGGACAGCCCACCGCCCCTCCATGGCTGCCTTGGGAAGACTTTGAGGAGGAATTCCCCACCACAACAATCCTGAAGGTGTTGGCTCTCAGGTATTTAACAGGTTTTGTCTAAAATCAGAAATGAGGAGGTGATAAGCTGCCTGGGAAAGCTAAGGGAAATCATCAAAACAATTAAAAAGTAAAAGTTAGAATATTTCGGACATGTGCTGTAACACCCAGAAAAATACGGCATCCTTCACTTAATCCTTCAGGGAAAGATTGAAGGCAAATGAGGTTCAAGCAGAAGAAGAATATCATGGCTTCAAAATCTAAGGGAGGATACAACATTCAGGAGACTCAGGTCACAAAAATGAGTTGAAACATTATTGCAATTGTTGTTATAATGTAACTCTTGGAAGTGATACAAAAGATGATTGAATATATTGATGATTGAATGTAAAATCAAAAGCTGCCAATGTTTATTCAAATTTTGATGTTTCTTTTCTTCTTTTTTCTAAAAATTGTGAGATTTGGGAGGATTTCTACCTCCCTCATGATGTAGCTGTCAAAATTTTCTATACCTATTTACCCTTTTCCTTAAAACATTTGTAAAAACTAATAAAAATTTTACAATAAAAAAAATCTAAGGGACTGGTTTGGACAAAACACAGGAGGACCTAGGTGAAAGAGTGATCAACCCAAGGTAAAGAAACTTTACATTGGGATTAAAAAGAGAAACGGAGCGGAATTTAGCAGCTATTTGACAGACGGGGGATTTAAACGGGGGGGAGGGGGAAAGGGATGGTGACAAAAACGGAAAGCCCTAGAAGACTTTTATCCTCAAAATTTGGACCTGGAAACATTAAAAACAATAAAAGCACTCAGAGGGAATTTTCCTTTCTTTCTTTTGCTACCTTTTCATATTTTTTGGAATAGACTTTGACAGCTTTTGACAGCTAGAACACATTGCTTTAAGTTCAAGCGGAGAGGAATACATCTAGTGGTGAAAAGAAGATACTACAAGAACTAACAATTTGTCGGGAGAAACCACATCTGCTATTTGACCTTGAATGTAACAAGAAAAGATACTTTGAAGCTGTGAGAATCAACAAAGAGGATTTGTTTTTGCAACAGTGTTTTGGACTGGACTTATTGTTTTGGTGGAAGATAAAAAGCAAATAAAAAGTGGAAGTGGACTTAGAAATTGGAAATAAGAAAAGGGAAAAAAGAACTCTAATCCTTGTGATATAATAGAAAGCTTTAAAAAATTGTTAAACTAATTAAACAGATAATATGGAAGTTTGGGTGTATAATGAAATACTTGCTATGTTAAAAATGCACATAAAATGCTAAATGGGGGGAAAACAGTGGAAACTCAGAGGGAACACTTAGAACAAGAAGGAGAAAAGGAGAAAGAAAAGGGATTGTATGAAGATCAGGAAGATATTATAGAAGGAAAAGAGATTGAAAAAGAAAAGAATTTAGATGATTATACTGGGATTTACAGTTATGTACCCAAAGGAGACAAGGGAGAAGTGGCCCCAAAGAAGGGAAATAGCAAAGGTGGAACCAACTGGGAAAGAAGAGGGGGAAATTGGGGAGAGATACTGAAACAACAAAATTAAAAAGGAGAAAAAAGATTGGAAAGGGAAAATACAGGAATTTTAAGATCAAGAAAAGGAAAAAAACTAGGCAAATGGGTGGAGAGAAGAGAATATGAGAGAAATGAAGTTCTTGAGAGATAAGAGAAAATGGCTGAAAGCAGGAAAGAAAGAAAGAAAGAAAGAAAGAAAGAAAGAAAGAAAGAAAGAAAGAAAGAAAGAAAGAAAAGGATTTACTAGTAGAATAGAATGAAACTTAGTAAATATAGCCAACAGTATATATTCAATAAAATGTGTGGGATATAGATTAAAATTACTATTTGTAGACAACTAATTAAATGAAATGTTTACTATATAAAATTAAACTTGAGGATATGCATTATTAATAGTAAAACAGAAGAATAGATGGAAGTGATATGTTAAATTGGATTAGCTTTGAGAGGCAAAAGGATATTGTTTATAGATTAAGAAAAAAATTAAATTAAGCAGGAGAATATGGAATAAAGATAAGATGACTGAAACGTAAAATGGAAATACGATGTAAAATGTAATAGGCATAACAGAAGAGGTCTAGGGGGTGGGGGGAACCAGGACCACACTTTGTTCACAAAAGAAGTTAAAATATGTAACAAAAAATAAATGAATAACACTTTGGAGAAAAACCACAGCTCTCTCTCTCTCTGTATCTTCCTCTCCCTCCCTCCCTCTTTCCCTCCCCCCCTCTCTCTCTCTGTATCTCTCTCTCACTCCCTGTCTTATTGTTCAATACCAGTTTTTTGCATTAAGTTGTGCGAATAGTGTGATAGTTTCGTACTATACATTTTGATACAAATAAACATATTATTACTCTGTTATTACATTTTTCTCATTGTTTCATATTATTTAAACATACCTAATATTACCACTCTTCAGTTTCTAAACCTCCCTCTTGTTATTACATATATACCTTATTTCCCATCTGTTTATGTTAAAATTTCATCCTTCATTCTTTCATTATTCAGTGTTTCAATGTACACTTCTAGTATCAATCACAAATATTTAAATCATTTAAATGCTCTCTCTGCTATTCAAAACTTCTGCCCTCATTTCAGGAGCCTGAGCCCCCCCTGCGCCCCAAACATGCTGGGGAGTTTGAGAGGCAGTTGTGGGAGCTCCTGCAAAATGCCTTTTCCCCAGATTTAGCTGCTACACCTGCTGCCCCTCTATCGTGGAGTCTTAGTTCCAATCTCGTGATTTTTTTCAAGCTAGATTACTGCAGGGCGCTTTCCCTTGGGCTCCCCTGGAAGACTAGGCTGGCTTGTGGGAAGGGAAAGTGGAGGGAGGGGCAGAAGAGACGCTTTCCGCAACCCTCTGGCAGGCGCGCGCGCGCGCACGCGCACACACTTATTGTTCTAAGGGCTTAAGCAGCTGCGTTTTTTATTCGCCGCTTTCACTACCGCTACTTTTATTACAGCGCAGCGCAGTTTCCCCCCCAAACCTCCATCGGACGGGGCGGGGGGAAGCGGTGGTCGATCGAAGAGCTTCGGAAGAAGAATCAGCGAAGAGGGCATTGTGGTGGTTGCGTTCACACAACCCGGGTAACCAGGATGTTTGAGCGGTCCCGTTGTCCCGTTGTGGGCAACGTCTCCCTGGGATCCTTCCCTCCTCCAGAAACCCTGGACGACACCAAGGGAGCAGCGCCGTTTTCTCCCTTCTTCACGGCGGAGAATTTTAGCAGAATTTGATTCCTGTGCGGATCTGGACGGGGCCCGAACTGGAGCAACCTTCAGCCCAGGTGTTAATCTCCAGAGCTTCTGAGAACGGCTTCATTGAACAACTTCCTGGATGTTGGTTACAGTGGGAGGGGCAACAAATTGGGAAGATGGTTCTTCCGAGAGTTGGGAGCCTTTGAGGGGGGGTTCTATTGAGAGGTCCCTATGGACCGTCTTGTAGGAGATGGAAAGGCTGTGCTGGAAGGCGGGGTTAAACATGTCATCAGTCTGTCCCAAAGGGATGCTGTTCAAAAAGCAACTGGACTTCCGAGGGTTTTTTTCCTCCCCCTTGAAAACGTTTCCCTTCTCATCCAAGAAGCGCTGACAATAAAAGAACCCGGAAGAAGACAAGGCTCCAGATGGGAGAAAAGGGTGATTTGTGAGGCTGGGCTGCTGTTCCTGCCTTTCCTCTCATTCGCCGTGTCGGGAGAACCATTCCGCAGAGGGTGGCAACCCTTCCGCTCTCCAAGAGGGCTCTTCCAAGCAGCGAAAGTGAAGAAAATGAATGAATTAGGGCACCCTCTGTTCACCTCCAGAGGGCGCCCTCGTCTGCCTTGATTAGAATCACCTGCCCACAAAAGATTGAGCCTGAAAGTGCTCACCCCCCACCAAGGACTGTCCCCCTCCCACCCTTTTTCCTGCTCTCATTGCGTCTGCGGATAACCGCCCTGCCGCCCTGTTTAGGGTGACCCGCTCTCTCCTGTCGCAGGAGACGCGGGAGGCACCCTTGCAGGGAAGAGCAGAGGAGTTTGGGGAATATCTGCAAGACAAAGTTGCTCAGATCCGAAGCGGATGGGCCCCCCCCCAGTGGACCGGACGAGCCGTCATCAGTGAGTCTTGTGAGCCCACTCTGGGAGGAGTTTGACTCTGTTGCCCCCGAGGATTTAGACGGGCTGCGTGGACGGCTGCGACCCACCACATGTTCAATGGATCCGTGCCCCTCCTGGTTGGTACTGGCATCCTGGGAGGTGGCGCGAGGCTGGCTTCTGGGCCTGGTGAACGCCTCATTGGGCGAGGGTTCCTTACCGACTGCCTTGAAAGAGGCAGTGGTGAGGCCCCTGCTCAAGAGGCCTTCACTTGACCCAACGGAGCTAGCTAATTATCGTCCAGTCTCCAACCTCCCCTTTTTAGCGAAGGTTGTTGAGAATGTGGTGGCGCAGCAATTTCCACGTCACCTCGACGAATCCGTATATCTAGACCCACGCCAGTCCGGCTTCCGACCCGGGCACAGCACTGAGACAGCCTTGGTCGCGTTGGTGGATGATCTCTGGAGGGCCAGAGATAGAGGCTGCTCCTCTATCCTGGTCTTATTAGACCTCTCAGCGGCTTTTGATACCATCGACCATGGTATCCTACTGCGCCGGCTGGAGGGGATGGGAGTCGGAGGCACCGTTTTACGGTGGTTCGGCTCCTACCTCTCCGGCCGGATGCAATATGTGTTGACTGGGGGGCAGAGGTCAACCCCGAGGCCACTCTCTTGTGGGGTGCCGCAAGGGTCGGTCCTCTCGCCCCTTTTGTTCAACACATATGTGAAGCCGCTGGGGGAGATCATCCGTGGTTTTGGGGTTGAGTACCATCTGTACGCTGATGATACTCAGTTGTACATCTCAACCCCAAGCCACCCCAACGAGGCTGTCGAAGTGATGTCCCGGTGTTTGGAAGCCGTCGGGGTCTGGATGGGGGACAACAGACTCAAACTCAACCCCTCCAAGACCGAGTGGCTGTGGCTACCGACACCTCGGTTCAGCCAGCTGATTCCATCACTGGCCATAGGGGGCGAACAGTTGCCCCCTGTGGAACGGGCGCGCAATTTGGGAGTCCTCCTAGATGCCCGGCTGTCAATGGATGATCATGTGGCAGCCGTGGCAAGGGGGGTGTTCCACCAGGTTCGCCTGGTGCGCCAATTGCGCCCCCTTCTGGACCGTGATGCCCTACGCACAGTCACTCATGCACTGGTGACGTCTCGCCTGGACTACTGTAACGCTCTCTACATGGGGCTTCCCTTGGGATGCGCCCGAAGACTGCAGCTAGTCCAGAACGCAGCCGCGCGGGTAGTCATGGGGAGTACTCGGTACTCCCACGTAACACCTCTCCTGCGCGAGCTGCACTGGCTGCCTGTGGTCTTTCGGGTGCGTTTCAAGGTTCTGATCACCATCTTTAAAGCGCTCCATGGCATAGGGCCTAGTTACCTGTGGGATCGCATCCTCCCTCATACATCCCTGCAGCCAATCCGCTCTCACAGGGAGGGCCTTCTCCTGGTGCCGTCCACGAGGCAATGCCAACGGGCGACACGGAGGAGTAGGGCCTTCTCTGTGATGGGCCCAACCCTCTGGAATGACCTCCCCCCCGACATTAGAACCACTACTGACCTCCGCTCCTTCCGACAGAAACTGAAGACACACCTGTTCCGACTGGCTGGTTTGGCATAATTTATAACGCCTACCTCCTGGCATATACATTCGTACTGGTTTTTAGAGGGATAATGTTTTAAATTTAACCTGATATTTTAAACTTTTGTATTGATTTATTTATTTAGCTGTACAGTTTGGTATATTTTATCCTCCTCTCATATATGTATTTATGTAACTATTTCTATGTTTTAATCTGTTGTATTTGGATACGGGCTGTACACCGCCCCGAGTCCCTTTCGGGAGAGGGGGCGGTATATAAACGCTAATAAATAATAATAATAATAATAATAATAATAATAATAATAATAATAATAATAATAATATAATAATAATAATAATAATAATAATAATAATAATAATAATTTCCCCCTGAACCCCTGGGGAGGTCTTGGGGGAGGGGGCTCAGTCATTATCCTGGGACAAGCGATCCTTCCCCGGGAGTGGGGAAGAACTTTAAGGCTGGCCTCTGTTCAGCAGGGGCGACTCAGCCTCGCTTTCCCGGAGAAGAGGAATCGATCAATCAGAACAGAACTCGAAGGGACCTTAGAGGTCTTCTAGCCCAGAGTTCCCCATCCTTTCTGGGTTGGCGGCCCGGAGGAGGAGAGGAGGAAAAGGGGGATAAGAGGAGATGGTTTTGTGGGAGGGGCAGGTGCATGTGCGCACTGGAGCGCCCGCGATGTTCGTGGCACCGCTCACGCGAGTGGGGGCTGCAAGCGGACCTGTGCGTAAGTGGAGAAGGAAGCCCCGCCTCGGTCCGCCGGCCAGTAACGTGACCCGGTGGCGATTAACCTGTGACTCGATAAGGAACCGTAGCCCGCAGGCTGCAAAGCCCTGTCCAACTCGAGCAGGAGAGCCTATGCCATTTCAGACACGTGTCTGTCCAGTCTCTTCTTCAAAACCTCCAGTGATGAAGCGCCCACGACGTCTGAAGGCAACTTCTGTTCCCCTGGTTAACTGTTCTCCCTGTTAGGAAGTTTCTCCATAATTCCAGGTCGCTTCTCTCTCTAATTAGTTCCCATCCATTGTTTCTTGTCCTGCCTTGGAAAATACAAGTTGATCGCCGTCTTCTCTGTGGCAGCCCCTCAAATGCTGGGATCCTGCTATCGTGTCACCCCTGATCCTCCTTTTGTCCAATCTGGCATGAAGGAGACATTTCCCCGTTCCAGGTTCAAGGAAGGCTGCGGTGAGGCTCAGGTTGCAGAATGCGAGGCTGCTGCTGCCCCAGAATCGAGGCGGGACGTGAAGGGCGGAGTGGGGGGAACTGAAGGGCGGCAAGGACGCCAACGGCCCAGGGCTCCCGCCCCTTCCTCTGTGACGTTGGGAAGCCCGTAGCGCTCTCTGGAAGGGACGCCGCTGTCTGGGCGGCGGAGGGCGGAGGAAGCCAGCCTGGATCCCGGAGACAGCGAGTGAAAGTGGTCCGCTGGGAGTTTGGGTCCCGCTTGAACCTTCAGCCTTTGGCCGCACCGGCGAGAGGGACGCACTCGGGATCTTTTCCCTTCCCCTCCCTTTTCTTCGGTCTTTCTCCTGGTTATAAATGCAAGAATACATTTCCATTCACTCAAGGTGGCTGAAAATCGAAGCGAAGGAAGAGGCTGAAACACCCCCCCCCCCACTCCCCTCGAAAGAGATTGCGGAGGTGCCAAGATCCTTTTTTTCCTCCTCGGAGGATCGAGGGGGATCCGGCCCTCACCCCGGGCGTTCTTCCTCCAGGGCCCTGGAAGACGCGCAAAGGAACACACCGCTGTTTCCTCTCCCACAAACTTTAGGGACAGAAGGCGGAGCTGTCCTGGGCGAGCTTTGGCGTTCCTTTCAGTCGCTGAACGCAAACTCCGGTCGCAGGTGCAAAAGGCCTCCCTGTTCGGGGGGGGGGGGAAGGCGATGCCGCTGCGCCCGTGGCCACTCCTGTCCCTCGGAGCGGCGTTGATGTCTCTCTTGCGGGGCGGGGGGTTGCGGTGAGTTTCTGGAACGTCTTCCTTCCTCCGCCTTACGCTGAGCCTCGTTTAAAGACTCCGATTTTGAGCTCAGGCAAGACGGGAACAAAGGAGGGGTTTTGCACCAGAGCTACAATGGGAGGGACTTCGTCAGATGGATGACCGCTCAGTCCCAGGCCGAGAAGGCCAAGGAGAAGCGGGAGGATCGTCCAGGATGGTCCCAGAGAAAGTCTTCCCCTCATTGAGTGGCAGCAGAGATGCCTGTGCTACTGGAAGGAGGCTCTGGGGAAGACAGGTGAGTGGCAAAGGAGGGGGATGGGAGGTCTCCATTGCAGAATTATTTCTCTGAAGGCTGCTTGCTTTCCCCTTCCTCATTCCATTTGGCCCTACACAGCCAAGCCACCCTTCATACGCTGGACAAATAACCCTCTCTGGGGGGGATCCCACATCGGATGAAACAAGGACAATGGGAAAATAACCTTCAATTCCCACACAGACACTCTTCTTCATAGGTGAAACAACTGAGGAAGGGATGAAGGCTCAGCAGAGGAAACTGTAGTTCCCACATTCTGTGTGGGAGGCTGAACCCAAAGATGAGACTGTTCCTGGTTTCCATCTGGAACAACTGGGCCAAATTCAGTGGGGGGAGGGAGGGGAGAGGGAAAGATTGAATGAGTTTCCAAGCATTGTGATTCTTTTCGTTAGAGTGAGAAGTCTGTAGGAGATTGTCCCAAAAGTGCTTTTTCAGGAGGCAACTGGACTTTCTTGGTTTTTTTTCTCCTTTTGAAGACATTTCGATTCTCATCCAAGAAGCTTCTTCAGCTCCGACAGGATTGCGGGGAATTGAAGGGTTTATATTCCTTGCAGACAGATGGTGGGGAGGGGCACCAGATGAGGGGCTTCTTCCAGGGGGTTAGGAAAGCCCAACCCTGGGTCTCTTTCCCCCCCTCCCCTCCCCATAGCATCCTTCCACCAGCAGAGCACCCAGAGTCCCTTTCCATCCCTTAGGACAGCTCGAAGGTGGACAATTGGCCCCTTTTCACCCCCATCAGGCTTTTTACAGCATTCCCAACTTTGCAGGGGCCCCGTGAGTTGATTCTCCTGGATGTTGGCCCTCAGCTACACCTTAGCTGACTTTTCACTGGGTTCATCTCAACCCTCCAAGCCCCTCAGCTCCCACTTTCTACTCTTTGGCTGCTTCGGAGATTCCCAATCCTCCAGGCCATGGTTGTCCCAAAGCCGCTTTTTCCAAAACTTTTGGGCTTTTGGAAAAAGCACCTTTGGGATTTTGCCTCTTCCCTCTCCTGAAAATGAAAGCGACAAGAGGCAGAAGGTTAGATTGGAGGAAGAATTTGAGGCTGCGAGGCCTCTGCTTACCTCCAGTCTGGTGGTTGAGATTTGACAGACACTCTAGGTCACCCTGGGGGGGGGTGAGGGGGGGGCAAGGATTGTTTCCATAGCTTCCACCACCTCTGTCCAGGGCGCCAGAGCTTCCACCTTGCTGGTCTGCTTGCCATATTGAGTGACAGGATGATCAATCAGGTGACCCTGGAGAAGCCCTTGGCTGGACTCTGACACCTTCCAATAGGAATAGCACAGGGAGTTCCTGGAAGGACCCTGGAAGGGGAAGAGGGGGAAGGGTAGAATTGAGGGGGAGGGTTCTCCCAGCTCCAGCTCCTCCCTCGATGCTATCATGAAAAGCAGCTCTCAAAGAGAAGATTGACTGTCTCCTTTACTTCAGAGGATTCCAGTCATGAGATTAACCCCGAAAGAAGTTCTCAAGCGACTCTTGGCTGATCTTGCAAACAGCTGGGCACATCTGGTGAGGGGAACCTCGGGGGTCACACAGCTGCTTGTAGAGCTGACTGTTAGACACTCACTTAGCATAGAGGGAAGCCTTGGTTTCACTCAGGACCACCTCAAGGCTGGACAATCGTTCAAATTGATGGGCTGAGCCATCTGCCAGCTCTCCATAAGGAGGAGGAGACTGCCAGAGAGGCTCAGCATCAGTTATAGGATACAGAGAGCTGTTATGATGATAATTCAATAAAGAGCTGAAGTTATCTTTGTTCTGGCTGCCTCTTCAATCTACCCACAATGTAACACTGACCCCCAGGTGGCAGGTGGTTTTGGGCTGTGAGGTCAGAGAGGATGGGAGTAAAGGATGGTTTTTGCATTATGGCTACGATGGGAGGGACTTCATCAGCTTCGATAAGGAGACCCTCAGATGGGTGGCAGCTCAGCCCCAGGCCCAGAAGTTCAAGGAGAAGTGGGAGGATCATCCAAGGTGGTCTGAGAGCAATAAAATCTTCCCGGAGAAGACCTGCATTGAGGGGCTGCAGAGATACCAGTCCCACAAGAACAAGACGGGTAAGTGGCAAAGAGGGTCTCCACTGAGCATGTTTCTGTCAGCTCCCCCCTCCTCATATTCTTTCTATCCTTATCATCCAGGACACCTTTTAAACTAGTGACAGAAAAGGGTCAGGAAGTATCCCATATTGCATTACAGGAGGAAAATAATCTTCAGCTCCCTCCACCCCCCAGGAAGTAGTTAAAAAAAGAAACTGAGCAAGGAATTCATGCTGAAGTTCTTTTAATTCCTCTAGAAAGTCTTTCAAAGCAGAAGAAATTAATTTCCTGTGTTTGGGTTGGAAGGAAATGATGGGTCTGTTCCTGATTTTCATCTGAATAACTTGAACAAGTTCAATTTGGGAGCTTAAAATTGCAACAATCTGCCCAATTGGGGATCATGTTGGCCCATGTGAGAACATTACCCCAAATTCCATGTGTCCCTTTCAAACATCAATCCAAAGAGCTCCGATGCCCCATTTGAGGGGCTCCTGCAGGTTGAGGCAAGGAGAGGGAGCAGAGGGGGAGGGTGGCAGGATGAGGTATTTTCCTGTTATTAAATCGTCTTGCCAGAAACACTCAAACTCAGGGAAGTGACTCACAAGTTGGTGGATGACAGAGTAGAGGTCCTCATCTGCCAGGCCTTTGGCTTCTACCCCAAGGAGATCCAGACCACCTGGACGAAGGATGGAGAAGTCTGTCAGTATGAGACCCTCCCTAGGAACTCAGATGGGACCTATTATGTCTGGCTCAGCATTGAGGTTGACCCCAAAGAGGGTTGCAATCCTTCCTTCCTCTTTGGCTTCTTCCCCTCCTGCACGTGGGAGAGGAGAGAGCTGATGGGAAGAGAGAAGAAACATCTGGGTATTGACTTCCTCCATTTTTTTCTCTTTGAAGCATAAGGCATCCTATGGACCGAAAAGGACTTGGAGTGATCCAGAAATTTTGCTGTCATTGGGCAGGCAAGAAGGAAAGCTGCCTTTAATGTGGAAAAGCTGGAATGGGAGAGGCTTCTGTTGCTCAAGACCCCAAAAAAGACCGACCCTAAGTCTAAATCAACTAAAGCCCTCCAAATCATCCCAAGTAAACCAAAAGTCCCAGCAGCCCCAGAAGAAAAAAACAGGATTGAACTACAACATACACTCTAAGGACTGGCAGTCAGAAGACACAATGAAAACTCCTTAATTTCACCATATATGCATAGACTCAACCATAGTTTCAATTGGGATACTGTGAGCATCCTTAGATCAACCAAATCCAAAAAACGGCAGAGAATTCCTGGCAGCCTGGCAAAGCAGCTGAATTGACCGTCACTTCCCACCAGCCTTTGCCCAAAGCCCCACACCAGGAGGCTGAAGCAGACCCCAAGTTGGAATTTCTGGCCCCCTCCAACCCACACAAAAAGACCCCTAAGGGGGAGACTCTCTGGAGCAACACAAGCCTTCATTGCACGCATCCCGCCCAGGGGCCGTAGTTGGGGGACTCCTGATTTAATGCAATATAAAAAATGCAAATAATTTCTCTGCGGACCACCAACATTTTCTCACGGACCACCTGTGGTCCACGGACTACCAGTTGGACTACCTACTAGGACAGGGGTCTCCAAACTCAGCAGCTTTCAGCGTTGCGGACTTCAACTCCCAAAATTCCTGCTGGCTGAGGAATTCTGGGGGTTGAAGTCCCGAAGTCTTAAAAGTTGCCACATTTGGAGAGCCCTGTTCTAGGACAGCCATGAAGATGCTCTCCTCAGGACTGTCCTGGGGTTTTCCCACATTCTTTAAGTGCCTCTCTGTGCGTCTGGTATCACTTTACCTCTTTTCCCATGACTGACACATCAACACAATTTCATAACTGTTGGTGCCCCAGTGATCTCAGAGCCCAAAACCACCAAGAGAAGCTCCTGAAGAACAAAGAAAGTGCAACGGATGGAGAGACAGCCCAGGTGTTCATCTCCAGAGCTTCTGAGAACAGCTGCCTTGAACAACTCCCTGGAAGTTGGCTACAGTGGGAGGAGCAACAAATTGGGCAGGTGGTTCTTCCGAGAGTTGGGAGCCCTTGATGGGGTCTATTGAGGGGCCCCATGGACCGTCTTGCAGGAGATGGAAAGGCTGAGGTGGAAGGCAGGGTGAAACATGTCATCAGTCTGACCCAAAGGGGCTTTTCCAAAAGGCAACTGGACTGACTTGGGTTTTTCCTTTGAAAACGTTTCACTTCTCATCCAAGAAGCTTCTCCAGCACTGGCAAGAAATGAAGCTGGAAGAAGACGAGACTCCAGATGGGAGAAGAGGGTGATTTGCCAGGCTGGCTGCCCCGGGGCCCCTCCTGTCCCTTGGGACCATGCTTATGTCTCTCGTGCGGGGCGGGGGTGGGGGTTTGCGGGTGAGTTTCTGGTCCAGTTGCCTCCTGGAAAAAGCACCTTTGGAAAGTTAGAGTCAGAACTTTTACCCCAAAGGGGGGGGGGTTCCCTTTCAAAAATAAACTTTCCAGAACAACGTCTCACAAGGGAAAAAAAACCGGTGACCTCACTTAGCTATAGGGACGCTCATTTGCTGAGAAGGTCAGAGGCGTTTCGTACCGCCTAGGAAAGAAACGGAGGGCGGCGATGCTCCGGGGGCACAAACGGGGTCTCGGGACTTTCCCTGCGGAGGAAGCATCTGCGAGGAGACGGAGCTGAAGAAGAACGCGAAAATGCAGCGCCGGGCAAGGGACCGGGGGGAGGGGGGTGGGAGAGAATCGCCGGGCTGGGCGTCGGAGTTTCGGGGAGACCCCAAGTAGAAACGGAGGAGCCCAGAGGCAGCGAGCGAGGGCGGCCAGAGAGCCTGCGGGGAGTCCGGGTCCCTCTCGGGCCTTCAGGCTTTGACCACGGCCGGCCGGAGAAAGTGGGGTGGGATCTCTTCTACACCCACCCACCTACCCGCCTCTTGAAAAGAGACTCATCTGAACAAATACACACACACACACACACACACACACACACACACAGGCGAGAGTTGGCAGGTCAGATTGGTTGGGTAAATAGAATTGCACGTCCATACATTGTGGAGCGGTTTTGAGGGGGGGGGGGAGCTATTCTTTTTTTAAAAGACAAGTTTTATTGCAATTTTTTCCCAGCATACATACTTTATGGACAAATGTGGTCCAGATCACATCTTGGGCATCATATTTATAGTCGTAGTTTCAATATATTCCAATCTTCCCACTTTTATCAAGATTCATCTCGTGTGTATAATCCTTTATCTTTTTCCATTAAACTTATTTAAACTTACATATCATTACTAAACACCCTTTTCTCTTGTTCTTCATCTCACTACTATTAATTCATCTTTACAAATTAATCATTGACCAGAGCTTTGCTATTCCAACCTCCACAATATTATTCTCTTTACATAATTCTTTACCATTCTTATTAAATTTTTTACGCATAGTTAACATCACTGTAAGCCCCTGTTTTTCACTTTTTTTTACAATTTTTCCAGTTATTTACCCTATTTTTTCTTCTCAGAAAATATCTCACGAATTCCCCTTCCCCCAATGATTAACATTTTACATTCCCAACATTGTTTACATGGCTCAACCATGATCCAACTATTTCGCTCCTGACGGGTTTTTTATTAATGTAATTCAATAGAATTTATTTATTGGGGTTTTTAAATATTGTGACTTTTTAATTGTTTTAATTGTTAATTGTTTAATTGTTTTTTAGCTATCAGCCTACCTCCTCCTTGTATACGTTTTATATACGTCCTTGTTATATGTATGTCCTGTCCAGATTTGTATTGTATTGTACTTTGTATTTTATTTGTTTTATTGTACGCCGCCCCGAGTCCTTCGGGAGAGGGTGCGGCTTAGAAATAAATATTCTATTCTATTCTATTCTATTCTACATCACATTCAAAATTAACAGTATTCATTTAATTATCTACTTTCACATTCTTGTTGAAGCTATTCTTGTTGAAATCTATTTATCAGTATTAAAGTGGGGGGGGGGAATCCTTGGGATGTCTGCTCTTTTCTTTTAATGCACATTTTGTTTTGTTCCCTTTTGGGGTTTTAACTTTATAAATAAAAGGAAAATATGATTGGGACCAAAAGAAAAGAAAAAAAAACCCGAATGCCTCAATTACCGTAATCTTTTACAAGCACAATATTTTTTGCTGCCTGTAGCAAAGGACTCACAGGGGAAGAGCCTAATGCTGGGAAAGACTGAGGGCAAAAGAAGAAGGGGACGACAGAGAATGAGGTGGCTGGATGGAGTCATCGAAGCTGTTGGCGGAAGCTGTTGGCGTGAGCTTAAATGGGCTCCAGAGGATGGTAGAGGACAGGAAGGCCTGGTCCATGGGGTCACGATGGGTCAGACACAACTTTGCAACTAACAACAAGCAAAGGAAAAGGGACACGCACCAATGTTCCCTCTAATTTTTTTTTTTTTTTTTTTTTTTTTATAAATGTTTATTTATTTTTCTTTAAAAAGACAAGACAACACATAAGGTACAAGAGCAGGGAAGTAAAAAAAAAACACATTTTCATCAAGCATGTCGTTTGGTTACAAGTTTTTGTGCGATGGTTTTTACAATTAAGGATGCGTTCACTAATTATCCATTAAATATAGTTAAATATTTCATTGAGCATTGCATGTTCAAGTTACCATAGTATTCTTTCTTTTATGACAACCCTTATTTCTTTATCTCTACAATTATGTACTAGGTAGCAATAGGTCTTTATAAAATTGTATCACCATTCTCTCAAAGATAAAAGTGGAGATTAAGTCAAAGAAAAAAAGAAACTCATTACTTCATATAAGACATTTCTATTTTCCATTAATCTTAAAGTTTCCAATCATCCTCAACTCCAAATTTAATTTCCCATTATTATTTGTCAATCCATGTAGTCATTAAATATTTTAATCTATATTCACATCCATTGTTCATTACATCATCATTATTCCATTTTATATTATAAAATAGTCACCAGCCATAATCATACCTAACAGTTTAAATCATCTCACTCTTATATATTAAATACATTATTATTCTTATCTCGTATAAGTAAATGGTCTATTTCATAATAAAGGCTTAATATGTATAGAAAGAGAAAAGAAAAAAAAAGAAAGAAAAAAGAGAGAGATTTTTTCAAAACATTAAGTATAACTTTCTATTATTATTACATATAAGATAGGGTAAAGAAAAAGAAAAGATTCACTTCCAAGTTTTTTTATCCAACCATTGATAAAACAAGTCCCATACTTTATAAAATTGCTCATCCTCTAATTCTCTAATTTCAAATGTAAGTTTACTCATTTCTGCACAGTTCATTATCTTCCGAACAATTTCCTCCTCTGTTGGTACTTTCTCATTTTTCCAGTATTTAGCAAATACAATTCTAGCAGCTGTTAAGACATTTATGATCAAATATTTCAAGTCTTTATTGTATGTTTCTGGTATTATTCCCAATAAGAAAAGTTCTGGTTTCAAGTCTATATGTTTATGTATCATTTTCTCCAACCACATGTGTATTTTAGTCCAGTATCTCTTAGCTTCAGGACAAGTCCACCACATGTGGTAATATGTGCCGGGTGTATGTTGACATTTCCAGCATTTTTCAGACTTATTCTTCGACATTCTTGCTATTCTCGATGGGGATAAATGCCACCTATAAAACATCTTATACAAATTTTCTTTATATGCAGTTGACATTGTCATTTTATAATTTTGAGTCCACAATTTTTGCCATTTTTCTAAATCAATCCCATGTCCAAAGTTTTTTCCCCAGGCTAACATAGTTCCTTTCACTTGTTCTTCATATAATTTCACCTCTAATAAATAATCATAAAATTTTTTAATTAATTTTTCATCGTTACCTGTTAAAATTTTATCTAATTCAGTCAGTTTATCATAAAAACCCTCATTTTTTCGATCTTCATTGTATCTAGAATGTATTTGCACATATGAGTACCAATTGAGTTCAATACCTTCTTGTTTCAATTCTTGTATAGATTTAAGTTCACCCTCTGCATTCAATAATTCAGCATATCTAACTGCTTCTTCCCTTTTAAATATTATTGGATATGAAAAGGCTTCAATAGTTGATATCCAGACTGGAATTTTCAAGTAGTGCGACCTCTTAACCTTCTGCCAGTTTAATAACAGAGCCTCTCTTATAGAATGGTCTCTAAAGTAACCATGTTTTTTAGTTCCTTTATACCATAAGTATGCATGCCATCCCAACAGCAAGTCATGACCTTCTAGATTCAAAAGCCTATCATTTCTTAGCATTATCCATTCCTTGATCCACATCAGACTAGCTGCCTGATAGTATAACTCCCAATCAGGTAAACCCCACCCTCCCCTTGATTTGGAATCTTGTAACAATTTACATTTTATTCTTGCTTTTTTCCCTTGCCATATAAATTTCAACACTATTTTATTTAATTCTTCAAAATATCCTTTCCCCAACTTAATTGGAATAGTCTGAAACAGGTATAACAGTCTAGGTAAGATATTCATTTTGATTGTTGCGATTCTACCAATCATTGATAATTGAAGATTCTTCCATTTCGCCAAGTCTGTTACAATTTGTTGCTTCAATTTAATATAATTATCTTCTTTGAGAGTGCTGCACTTGGCTGTTAGGTGAATCCCCAAATATTTAACTTTGTTTGTGATTTGCATTTCCAAATTTTCCGCCAATTCTTCTTTTTGTTTTCGGGGTATATTTTTTGTTAAAATCTTTGTTTTGTCTTTGTTTATTTTTAAACCTGCAACTTTTCCATACGCCTCGATTTCTCCTATCAGTTTAGGTGCAGATTGAAATGGCTCCTCAAGGATGAAGACTAAGTCGTCAGCAAATGCTTGCAACTTGTATTCTTCCTTTTTAATGATCATTCCCTTTATTTCTTCCTCTTCTCTAATCTTTCTATTTAGTACTTCTAATGTTAAAACAAAAAGCAGTGGTGACAGTGGACAGCCTTGTCTCGTACCTCTTTTAATTTCAATTGGATCCGTCAGCTCTCCATTTATCATTATCTTGGCTGTTTGCTTGTGATATATCGTTTGTATGGCTTGAATAAAATTCTTACCAAAATTCATTTGTTCCATTTGTTGAGTCATAAATGTCCAATTCACGTTATCAAAGGCTTTCTGCGCATCCAAGAAAATCAAAGCCATTTGCTTCTCAGAGTGGACCTGATAATATTCTAAGGTATTTAGAATTGTCCTTATGTTATCTCTAATTTGCCTCTTTGGTAAAAAACCATTTTGGTCCGGGTGGATAAACCCATTTAGGTATTTTTTCAGTCTCTCTGCCAGTATTGAGGCAAATAGTTTATAGTCTGAGTTCAACAAGGAGATAGGTCTATAGTTCTTAATTTGCGTATGGTCTGCCTCCTCTTTGGGTATTAATGTAATATATGCCTCCAACCATGAATTAGGTATTTTACTTTCAATCATTACTTCATTCATGACTTCTAGTAATGGAACGGCCAAGGATTTTTCTAATGTTCTATAGAATTCCACAGGAAGGCCATCCGGTCCCGGGGCCTTCCCATTATTTTGTCTTTTAAGGGCCTCAGTTAATTCCATCATTGTTATTTTATCTTCAAATATAGTTCTAGTATCATTTGGTATTTGGGGGAGTTTGGCGTTTTGTAAATATTGTTTCACTTCTTTCTCTTCTATGTTCTCTTGTTCATACAGCTTGGCATAGTAATCTTGAATAATTTTCCTTTTTTCCATATTTCCATGATGCAATTGTCCTTGTTCATCTCTTAGTTGTAGTATTTTCTTGGTCTCTCTTTCTTTTCTCAGTTTATAAGCCAGCCATCTGCCTGGTTTATTTGCATTTTCAAAATAGTTCTGTTTGGCGCCTCTGATTTTTTGGGCCAGGTCCTCCTTTTCCAATAGGTCAAGTTTGTGTTTTATTGTGTCCATCTTTATTTTAATCTCTTTCTTTTGTGGAGATTTCTGTAGTTCTTTTTCCAATGTGCTGTAATCTTTTTCTAGATCCTTAGACACTTGTCTTTTCTTTAAGTTTCTCTTTCTTATATAGTCTATTATCAAACCTCTAGAAAAGGCCTTCATTGTATCCCAAAGATTCTGTAAAGACGTATCTTCTTTTTTGTTTTCTTTAAAGAAGAAAGTCAATTCTTTTTCCATTTTCTTTACAAATTCTTTCTCTTTCAATATCCTGTTATCTAGTGTCCATCTCGATCTTCTTCTTTGTTGTCTCCAACCTATTGCCATTGGATTGTGGTCTGCCCAGATGTTTGGTTCAATCTCCACATCTAGTGCGCTGCTGGATATGCCCGTTGAAGCCCAAATCATATCAATTCTAGAGAACGATGAGTGTCTATTTGAATAAAAGGTATATTGTTTTTTAATGGGGTTCCTTTCTCTCCACACATCTTTTAGATTTATTTCATCCATCATCCTGAAGAAGGACTTTGGGAGTGTTTTTCTATTTTGTTTTGTTGTTTTGTGGGTCTTATAGTCCAGTTTCTGGTCTACAATACCATTGAAGTCTCCCATCATGCAAATGTCAGCATAGTCTAGATCAGAAATTTTCTTGTGAATTTTTTTATAAAAGTCATCTTGTTTTTCATTAGGGGCATAAATTCCAATTAGCAGTATTTTCCTAGCATTGTCCATTATTTCCACCATTAAAATTCTTCCATCTTCGTCTGTGTAGATTTGTTTCGCAGGGATTTTATCTTTAATGTAGAAGGTCACACCTCTTTGTTTACAGTCCGCTAACGAAGTAAAGTTTTTTCCCAGTTTTGGTTGTACTAATAAATGACTATTACTTTGTTGAATATGTACTTCTTGTAAGCAAATTATATCTAATTTTAATTTCCCTAATTTGTGGAATATTTTCGTTCGTTTACATGGCGAATTAAGTCCATTTATATTAATTGAGAGTAATTTTATTCCTTCCATCCTTATGTTTTATATATAGGATTTATAGCTCTAGTTGATCTTGGTTCCCGTTGTGCTCTACTCTCTACACCCCCAACAGCACCTTCTTCAATGTCAATTCCACCTACAGCACCCTCTGTCCTCTCAATTTCGGTTATGGGTAGATCCAGCAGTTGCACCGGTGGCTCTTCATTTCCAGGCTTCTCTGGCTTTCCTCTCAAATGTTCTGTGTAGAAAGCTTCTGCCTTCTCAATTGTATCAATTCTATATCTCTGTCCTTTCCATACAAACATGAGGCCTTCCGGAATCAACCATCTATAGTTAACTCCTATTTTAAGTAAGGCTGTAGTCAAGAATTGATATTTTCTTCTTTTCTCTCTCACCCGTCTTGGTATTTGCTTAAGAATTGCAATCTCCTTGCCTTTGTATTGCAGTTTTTTATCTCTTGTGTTTTGCAGGATTTGTAGTTTTAGTGCTTTTTTCGTAAATCTTACATGGACCTCCCTTGGGAGGGAGTTCCTCGTTGCATATCTTGTGTTAACTCGAAATGTCTCATCTATCCCGTCCATTATCTTCTCCTCAGGTATCCCTAGTATTTCTATGAGAATTTGGGATATTATTTGTGGCAGATTTTCACCCTTTTCTTCTACTATATTTTGAAACCTCAAAAAATATTCAGAGCGCTCCATCTCCAGTCCAATTATTACACTGCTTTCTGTTTCCACTTCATTCAATCTGGAATCAAACTCTTCATCCCTCTTCTCTCTCTGCTTCTCTCTTTCAGCAATTTTTTGCATAACATCTTCTTGTTTTTTGACCCACTGTTGTATATCTTTTATATTTCCCTCTAATTTTTTTTTCAGTGTGTGCGGAAAAGTATAGTGTTTGAGCGGCACATTTTCATGCCTGAGCACCTGATATTTTTTAGCCATAATTGCCATCAGAGCAGATGTTGGGGAGGGGGGCAAGGAAGTAAAGGGCCCCCTCCCTCTCCCTCAGACCCCCAGGAAGGAGGGAAGGGAAGGGAGGGGGAGGGAAAGGAAAGGAATTGGGAAAGAAGAAAAAGTAAGGAAAAGAGAAGAAAGCAAAAAGGAAAGGAAAAGAAAAAGGAAAGGAAAAAGTGAAATTAGTGAATTAGTTAATTACATAGTGAAATTAACACCAACAGTAGCATCTCTGTCTAGTTGCATTTATCTTTAAGAAAAAAAAATCAAGCAGGGTGATAGATTGCAGAACGGCTTTCAGAAGTGAGTGTCTTATCTGAGCAATATGAAGACCTTTTCTTGAGCTTTACTTCAGGAAATCAGAAGAAAGAATAATCACTTTGTAGTGAGCAGACTAACCCGATTAGTTCACTTCCAAAAACTACAGGAAAAACATGACATTATAGAAAAACACAAAAAAGTCCCGGTTTTTTCGCAGCCATCTGCTGTGCAAGTCACTCAGTAGTGATTCATTAGCACTTCCTCAGTTATCCTGCATTAAAAAAAAGCTAGCAGAAAGCCCTAACATTAGCTGACTTAGGCTAGCAACATCAAAAGGGCTCTGAAAAAAAATCCAAAGAGATGAGGATTCTGCTTCCATCATTAAAGAGAGCTGTCAATTTGCAATGATCAAAAACAAGATACCATTTATTTGGCCTCTGCACCAATCCACCCTCAAACTTTTGCCCCATATTCATGAGAAGTAGAAATCACAGGATGAAACGGAGGCAGAAGGGGCGGGGCTTGATGTGACTGATCCTTTTTCGCGGATGCTTGAAACGTGGCTGGAGGGCGATGCTGCTGCCACGTGCGCCCTTCTTGTTCATGGGAGCCGTGCTGGGGTCCTTCGTGCCCAGGAGCTGCTGCGGTGAGTGCCGGGAGAGGGACACGTCCTGGAGGGGAGGAAGCAGAAGGAGAGTCCTGGGCTGGGTTCTCTCCCCCTCCCCTCTTAAGCTCCTTTCCATGAAGGGAAAGTCTGCCTTCCCTCGGGATGCTTCGCCTGACCCTCCTTTGGTGTTTTCGTTTGTAATCAATTCATTCATTTATTTTCTTTTATTTCTTTTATCAAGCATGTATAAGGTAACAGATATAAGTGTAATCCCATGATTATGAATACAGAGACTAGATACGAATAAGTGGGGCAGTAGGACAGGGACGGTAGGCACGCTGGTGGGCTTATGTGTTCCCATTTGTATCTCTGAGAAAATAGAGAAATAGAGAGCGAAAGGCTATTTTTGGTAGCCAAAACGTGGCCAAGTTCGAGTCTTGCATTATCCTGGGACTGGACTATATAATGTATCTATGCAAGGGGAAGGGAGTTGGGACAGCAGAAAGTGGGAAGGGACGTGGTAGTTGGTGGGGGAAAGGAGGGGCTATTTGTAGAAGACTTTGCATCTTTATTTTATTATATTTTTAGTCTTCCAGCTGTCCAGCTCAGAGGGACCTTCAAGAGCTCAAACCTCTGGATGGGGGCTACCCGCTACTCATCAGAAAACAGAATCCCCTGGGAAGAGCCAGAGGGTGGGGGAGGGGCTGGGTTACCCCTTTTCCCCTCTAAACAAGGAAATGACAGGTCAATCCTCCCGTCCTGGTGACACTCCCCGTGGTTGGCAAGGGGATTTGTAATTGGGGGTCAGGCACACAAGGATGCACCATGAGCAAGCAAATAGCATCACTCCCTGATGTGAAATATTCGTACAGCTTTATAAAGCCTTAGTAAGATCACATCTGGAATCCTGCATCCAGTTTTGGTCCCCACATTGCACAAAATATGTTGAATCTTTGGAAAAAGTGCAAAGAAGATCAACTAGAATGATTAAAGGTCTGAATACTAAAATATATGAAGAACAGTTGCAGGAACTAGATTTGGCTAGTCTAGAAAAAAGAATTAGGAGTGACATGATAGAAATATTCCAGTATTGTTATGGCCCACCAGCAGCCAGCAGAGCTGGCTGCAGATTCTGACAGTGAGGAGGTTGGGGAGGAACCTGGGCCAGTCCTGGAGTCTGGGGAAGACTCTGATGGGGGCTCTGTGTCGGAGGCAGCGAGGGGGCCAGGGCCGTCTGACAGTTATCAGCTGCCTTCAGAGTTAGACATCAGTGAGGCAGATGAGCAGCTGGAGCCTGTTCCCAGTGTGTGCATGCGCAGAGTTGCCAGATTCAGGGAACAGCTAAAGAACAGGGGTCGACTTGGGAGTAAGGCCACAGGTGGATGGTGAATGGCCCCTCCCAGAGGAAATAAAAGAGGAGCGAAAGGGGAGTGGAGTTTGCAGGAGACAATTAGTTTACTTAATTGGTTAGTGACTCTCAGAGACTCCTTGCCAAGTTTTGCAGACATATGCCTGGCAGCTCTCCAAGCCAGATAAGGTCTGTGACTGTAAATCCTCCCTTGAAAGACTTTGCTGGATGTGAACGAGCAGAATTCAGAGTAAATCAATAAAGGAGTTTTTTGTCAGATCAAGGACTTTGCTTCATGCTCTTGGGAAGCCTCGGTCAGAACAAATATTTGAGGGGCTGCCACAAAGAGGAGGGTGTCAGCCTATTTTCCAAAGCACCAGGTCAGACAAGAAACAATGGATGGAAACCAATCAAGGAGAGAAGCAACCTGGAAGGGATTAAGGAGACCCTTCCTAACAGGGAGGACAATTAACCAGTGGGACAGCTTTCCTTCGGAAGATCATTCAGTCCAGTGGTGGGTTTCAAAATTTTTTAGAACCTCTTCTGTAGGTGTGGCCTGCTTTGTGGGAGTGGCTTGCCGGCCTTGTGACTGGGTGGGAGTGGCTTCCTGGCCATGTGATTGGGTGGGAGTGGCTTGCCAGCCATGTGACTGGGTGGGCATGGCCAACTTGTAAAATGTGGTGAAACTCACTTAACAACGCTCTTGCTTAGCAACCAAAATGTTGGCTCAGGGACTCTGGCATTTGAAGCACGCAAGTCTTAAAGCTGTCAAGTTACAAGACCCTCGCATCCCTAATCCTTTAGAGAAAAAAAACTCCGGGGTGTTCAAACTTGACATCTTTAAGACTTGTGGACTTCAACTCCCAGAATTCCTCCTCCAGTCATGTTGGCTCAGGAACTCTGGCACTGAAGCATGCAAGTCTTAAAGCTGTCAAGTTACAAGACCCTTGCATCCCTAATCCTTTAGAAAAAACCCCCAGGGGTGTTCAAACTTGACAATTTGAAGACTTGTGGACTTCAACTCCCAGAATTCCTCCTCTCGCTCTTCATCTTGATGATGTGCGGATGGGTGGGGGGAGGGAGCTGGAACCGGTTCTAAGCGGCATCGGCACTGTAGATTTGTGGAACCTTTTCTGTAGAAGAGGTTACAACTGGCAGGAACCCAGGCCTGATTCCGTCCCTCTCAGATTCTCACCATTTGCCAACCAACCACCTTCTCAACTTCCTTCCCCAAGAGGGAAAAGTTAGAGATTGGTTGATAGTTATTGAAAACTGTTTAGTCCGAGGTGTGTGTGTGTGTGCCACTGTCTCTTTGAAGACTGGGGGCATCCTCCCCTCTTCCAAAGAGGCCAACCCTTTGACATGGACCCATCCACAGGTTCACCTCCAAGGATGTTTTTACAACCCAGGAGAGGTCGGGATCCAATAAACAGGTGATTAAGGGGACAGCACTGAGGGCCCTATCCACTTCCTCAAGAGGCCCCAGCTCACATGCGTCTAAGACCAGTGGTTCTCAACCTTCCCCTTTAATACAGTTCCTCACGTTGTGGTGACCCCTAACCATAAAATTGGTTCCTAAGACCATCGAAAATATGTGTTTTCCGATGGTCTTAGGCAACCCCTATGAAAGGGTCATTTGACCCCAAAAGGGGTCCTGACCCACAGGCTGAGAACCATTGGTCTAGACCCTTCCAACAGACAATGCCACAGGCACCCCGGCCTCTGCTATTCAGTCCCAGTCAAGGTCAGAGCGTGTCTGAGCGACTTTTTTAACCAGGGAGACTCAGTCATTCTCAGTGGCCCAATAGATGTCCTGAGGGCTCCTCCATAACCAGGAGGGACTGGGTCTCTCTCAATAGGGTTATAGAATGGCTGCCTGAAGACACAACTTATACCAAGATTGGAGCAGGAGGAGAAAGATTCTTTCAATGCTGGAGAGCGAGTGGAAAATGTCCTTGTGTCCTTTGCTTCAAGCACTCGGTGTCTTCAGCCGCCTTCTCCCAGCAGCGCTTGGGGGGGGGGGGGGTTAAGCAACCGCAGAGGGTGAAACTACCAGGTGGGACTCCTGAACAGCCATGAAAGTCGCAACAGATGGAGAGAGAAAATGCGGGTGTTTATTTCTGGAGATTTTTTTTTAAATTAATCTAATTTATATGCCGCACCCTCTCCACCAAGGGACTCGGGGCGGCGATTCTGAGATTCTGAGAATTTCAATTGTTTGTTTGAGCAACAGCTTGGAAGGTGGCTGGAGGGGCCTACCAGATCTTTGAGGGAGGGGCTTGGTCAGAAGGTTGAGGAAAACCACCGTTTCTGGGCCCTTCCCCTCCTGTACTCATAAGCAGGACTGAAAAACCAGCTGGAGCCCATTGGAGGGGACCCTCTTGGCCAGGCTCTCTTTCTACTTTCCAAGCGGCACCAGGAATCGCACTCAGGACCCCACTGGAGGCCATGCAACCCCCTCCCTCCCCAAGGCAGGAAGCCATGTTGCTGCACCCTCTCATGCCAGCCCACGTGTGAGATGCTTTTTCCTGTACAGGTGAAATTTCTGCACAGTCTTCCAGGGGAGCCCAAGGGAGAGCCCACCACAGTAATCTAACCTGAGGGGAATCACAAGAGTGTGGAGCATGGAACTGGTGCTCTCCCTAAAAAAAAAAGGGGGGGACATATGGTGTAGCAGCCAAATCCGGGCAAAAGGATCCCTGGCCAGGATTTCAACCAGGAGGAGGTCTCAAAGTCTGAGTGGAGCTGACAGTGGGAGGGGGCAGATTTCAATGCAGAAAAGAGTCGAAGCCCCTTCCCCAATTGGCCCCCTTCCCTGGGGAGAGCAGATGACCAGCCTCGGTCTCCTCCTCCTTCTTTCTTCCCCTCCTCCTCTCTCCTTTCCTTCCTCCTCTTTCGTCCCCCCTCCTCCTCCTCTCTCCTCCTCTCTCCTCCTTTTTGCTGTCCAGCAATTCTTCAGCCACCAACTTCAGCACTTTAATGGAGAGAAACTGGGGCTGCCCCTGGCTGGGACAGCTTCAGGTAGAA
The DNA here is from genome assembly GCF_964273705.1 of Natrix helvetica. Taxonomy (NCBI): domain Eukaryota; kingdom Metazoa; phylum Chordata; class Lepidosauria; order Squamata; family Natricidae; genus Natrix; species Natrix helvetica. Next base: position 374,330,237 of record NC_138548.1, read on the forward strand.
ATAGCACCGGGTGGAGACCCGGGCAGAGCACAGGTTCCCCCACTTGCTTTCAGCTTCCTCCTTTTATTGACTTAACTTAACTTAACTTTAACTTTATTGGATTTCTAGACCGCCCCTCTCTCAAAAGAGACTCGGGGCGGTGTACAGTCATATTAAAATAGTTGAACAGTAAATATACATGTTATAAGTATATAATAAATAAATTAAACATAGGACTGGAGGAGGTAGTAGAAGTTCCCTGTACAATTTAGTTAAGTTAGATTAAAAAAAAATTAAAAATTTAAAAAAGTTAAAAACATTAACCTTAAAAGCTATCCCAAATAAAATATCCGCCAGGAGGTAAGAGTAGAACTATAAGTGGGCCAGGCCGGCTAGTCGGAACAGGTGAGTCTTAAGTTTTTGTCGGAAGGAGCGGAAGTCGGTAGTAGTTCTAATATGGGGAGGGGGGAGGTCATTCCAGAGGGTTGGGCCCATCACAGAGAAGGCTCTACTCCTAGGCGCCGCCCGTTGGCATTGCTTGGTGGACGGCACCCGGAGGAGTCCCTCCCTGTGTGAATGGATAACCTCCTCCTCCTCCTCCTTTCTTCCCCTCCTCCTCTCTCCTTTCCTTTCTCCTCTTTCGTCTCCCCTCCACCTCCTCTGGGGCAGCTTCCAAGGATCAGGAGTTTTCCATACTCAGGTGAAACTTCAAGCAGCTCCTGTCCTGCTGTCCTTCAGGCCATGGACATGAGGGGTCCAATGGGGTCAGGCCCAGAAGCAGTTGGGTGAGCCCTGAAGGTCCCCTCAGCTGTCAAGCTGTTTCCAAAGTCAACCAAGAGCATCTAGGGTCTCCTTTGGCCACTTTCCAGGATGACTGGAATCATCCAAAGAAGAGCAGCAGTAGAAGTCTTCTGTTTGAGAGCAGCTTTTCATGAGAGCATGGAGGGAGGAACTGGCACTTCAGAGCCTCCTAATCCTGTCCTTCACCCTCCTCCTCTTCCAGAGTCCTCCTGGCACTCCCTGTCCTATTCCTACCTGGAGGTGTCAGAATCCAGCCAGGGGCTGCCCCAGTTCCTCTCCGTGATCCACCTGGATGATGAGCCCATCGCTCGATATGACATCCTCAACAGGAAGACAGTTCCTCTGATGCCCTGGATGGAGGTGGAGGCAGTGAAGACTCCTGAGAGGATGTTCGGAGCTCACCTGGAGTGGCTATCCAAACTCAGCCACCAGACTGGAGGTGAGCAGGCAGGTCTGCCTTCAAGCCCTGAATTCTCCCTCAAATCTCACCTTCCCACCTCTTGTCACTTTGGTTAATGCAAAAAGAGGCAAGTAGGCAAAGAACAGAAAGTGGGAGGCTGAGAGCTTAGGGGGTTGAGATAAACCCTGTGCCAAAGTTCTGACTAACGAATCCAACCAAATCATAATTCTGAGACTGAGACCTTCCTCAAAGAACTTCTTTAGTGGCTACAGCATAGGGGCATGAGTAAAAGCAAGCCAGCTCTAATGTTTCCCGTGGTTTCAGTATAATTAAAAGAGTACATGATTCCCTCTCCAAGTGTCACATATCACATTGGCCAATTAGGTTAACTGGAGAGCTTCTTGGTCACTCCTCTCCCTCCAGCACCTCTGGACATGACCTTGGTTCCTACGGGACAATTTTTCCCCTCAAAAAAGAGGCTGAAAATCTGGGTGAATCTTCTACACTGAGTACAGCATTTTTTGCCTCCCAAAACCCTGCCCCCTTCAGCAAAATGGCCATGCATAGCCTTTACGAGGTTTATAAATTGCTCCTGGGGGCTGGGGAGGGCAGAAATGAGTGAAAAATGGGCTGTTTTTTGCTCAATTTTGGCCCCCCTCTACAAGCCTCCTAAAAGGCTATTCATGCCCTTTTTTTTCAAAAAAAAGGGAGGTTTTTTGGGAGGTCCATTTTTGGGAGGTCTGCAGAGGGCCAAAACTTTTTTTTTAAATTTGCCTCTTCGAAATCTTGGTGCGTCTTATACTCCGAAAAATACAGTATGTGTTATGTTTGATCTGAATTGGAGTGACATTCCAAACTTCTCCCATTACTATGTGGCAACTTAGAACTGGAAAAATGGCTGTTGACAGGTTTTGGTAGTTGACACTCCTTCCCAAGAAGGGACAATATTGTGTCTGCCCTTGACCACCAATGGCTGTAAGTTCCTTTTCTGCAAAGGAAAGAAAACAGCCTCCCCTCCCCAAGATCTTCTCTCTGTGTCAGGGTTCCAAGTAACACCCCCAACAAAAGAAGACTCCGAGACCAGAAGTTCCTCAAAGTTCTATTTTATTAGAGATGTCATATTGGCACATCTGGGAAAACCCGAATCAGAAAACTTCCAGGTTTTCCCCACCCAAAGGAAAGTCCAAGTCCCTGCCCAGCACCCAAATGTCCATCACATGATCCAATCAGGCACCATCCAAAATGGGAGATGCCTCCCAGTCACACCATCGCAGCTGCAGGACAAGGTGTCCTTGACTCTCTGAGAAAGGAATGTTGTTATGGCTATATCTCACCCATACTCCATATAATCCCCCCTCCCAGTTTCCCACAGCACTAAATGTGGCAGGCCTGAAGATCTAAAGTAAAAAATGGCTTCCAGGACAGACACTCTCAGGGTCTTCATGATCTTCCAGCCCCTCATCAAGAAGACTAAGTGTAGCCCCAGATCACAGAAAAGGTCTCCCACCATTGGAAAGAAGAGGGGAGGCAATATCTGTTTCCTCCACTGGCGGGATGGGTGGGAAGTAGACACTCCAATCATTTGGGGGGGGGGGGAGGTATCTAGGGAGAGGAACTCTGGATATTTGTACACCCTCTTTGTGCATTTCAGGGCTTCACACCTGGCAGGTGGTTTTGGCCTGTGAGCTCAGGGAACACGGGAGCAACAGAGGGTTTTTGCACTATGGCTACAATGGAATGGACTTCATCAGCTTTGATAAGGAGACTCTCAAATGGGTGACAGCTCAGCCCCAGGCCCAGAAGATCAAGGAGATGTGGGAGGAGGATTCAGTGAGGTCTGAGAAAATCAAATTCTTCCTGGAGAATACCTGCCTTGAGTGGCTACAGAAATGCCTCTCCTACAAGATGGAGGCTGTGAATAAGACAGGTGAGTGGCCGAATGGGCCCAGATTGTGCCATTTTTTTCTAGGCTCCCTCTTCTTCCCCTCCTCATGTTTTATGCTCCACACAGCCAAGCCGCCCTTCTTGTGCCTGGCGGAAATAGAATTGGGAACCTTCCAAAAGAAACTAGGAGCATTTACCACAGTGGGGAAAAGAAGTTCCAACCTTCACCCCTCAAAAAACAAGTTCTTCCAAGAAAAAGAAAAGGAAACCAAAGGATCCAGATAGCAAGGCTGAGATCCAATCCTCTTTTCATGGGGAAATCTAATTTTTACATCCTCCATTTGTGGCAGAACCAGAAACCGATTGATTCTCTTCCCAATTTCCATCTGGAACATCTTGAACAAATTCAATTTAGGGTGTCGAAACTGAACTCAAAGCCCAAGCATTACGATTACTTTGGTCAGAGTGAGAACTTTACACCTAACTCTATGTGTCCCTTTCAAAAATGAATCTAAAGAGTTCCATGTCCCAGAGGAGAGGGAGAAGAGAGGGAGCAGACGGAGAGGAGGGCCAAAGGAGGTCTTCTGACTTATTAAAACCCAGGAAATCTGGTATTGTTGCTTCTTTTGCAGAGCCCCCAGTGGGGAAGGTGACTCATAAGATGGTGAATGACAACCTGGAGGCCCTCATCTGCCAGGCCTTTGGCTTCTACCCCAAGGAGATCCAGGCCACCTGGATGAGGGATGGAGAGGTCTGCCAGTATGAGACTCTTCATAGGAACGTGGCCCCCAATTCAGATGGGACCTATTACGTCCAGCTCAGCATTGAGATCGACCCCAAGGAGAGGGATCATTTTTGGTGTCGTCTGCAGCACGAGGGCTTGCAGGAGCCCCTGGTCTTGCCCTGGAAGGAGGAAACAGGTGAGAAGCATTTGCAATATGTCACCTCGTGGTGAGATGCGTGGCATATAAATTTATTAAATAAAATACAGCAATAAAAATAAATGTAGAAGTAGATTGTTCTCCATTGTAGGATGGTTTCATGCCTTTTTCAGCAGGGGAGGTTGGCCCTTTGTCAGCCCAACAAGGGAGACCAGAATAAGAAACCAATGCCAGGTACAATCTGGCAATCTGAAAATGCTTCTGCCTCCCTCCATTTATCTTCAGATGAACTAGGGAAGGGCGTGCTTGACATATATCCTTAAGCTGATTTCTTGGCCCAGGCTGAAATTCCCTCCTTATCTGGCTGATGCCTTGGTTGTGGCTCTTTCTTTGCCCCTTCAAGGCCATTTGCTCTTCCCTCTTTAGCCTCAGAGGAGAGAGGGGCTTCCCTCAGGTGGAGACACTGTCTGGAGGCCAGTTCAGTTTGGGAAATGCTTCTGTTGCTTAGCAACTCCATGTGAGGGAGATCAGAATCTGTCTAATCAGAACCATGTTTCTCTTTCTTTAGATATGTCATTATTTACTTTGGTGGGAATGGTGATGGTCATAATCTTGGTATCTGTGACTCTCTTCATAATCTGTAAGTGAAATGCATCCATTGATCTTCCAATTCTTTGTCTTTCTGTGCTGATTGAGCTGATGTGGGTGGGAGAGGGCCTCCCTGAGAGTTGCAGCCAGGATCCCCACAAGACCCTTCCCCACATTTCGAATGAGAGTCAGAAAGGAAGAAGAAACAAGGCAGCCATTTTCAACTTCCTGTAAATCTCAGAATGTTCCACCTTCCTGTTGTCTGGAAGGAAGCCTCTTTGGCCTTAATAGACGTCCTTCAGAGGAGCAAATATCAGGAGTGCAAGAATCAAAGAAAAGTCCCATGAATGATCTGGAAAGTGCTTGAAAATCAATAATCCTGACCCTGATAAAGATCAGGGAAATATTGGTGGAAGGTGGGGGAAATGGAGGGAGGGGCCTTGTGTCCTCTTCTCCTGCTTGCAGTCACACCTGGGGACAGACAACAATAGGAAGCCCCAGTGGTAAAAGCAGTCACTGCTTCTTCTGCTCCCACTCAGAGCAAGAGACATGAGAGGGAGCAGGGATGTGGGAAGGGTCTCCTCAGTTGAACTTCACCAAGTGTGAGTCAACACATCCATGTTATTTTTTCAGAAATTGTGCCATTCCCTTCTTCCAGGATGGGCCTTGCTTGTGATTTGTCTTGCTTGCCAGCTAATCTCAGGCGCAAGTGCTAAACCAATCAGACCTACGTTAGCTTTTCAAGACCAGACCAGGTTGCCAGATCTTCAGTCTGCCTAGGTTGGGACAGGGTTTTTGGAGTAGAAATCAAAACAAGTGTTGTGAGAATTGGATTAAGGACTACCATGTTTGGATTATGTGGGGAATACCATCTGTCTTGTACCAATCTCCAAAAGTCTAACATCCTTGCTTAAAATTAATTGATGGTGGCCAAGGTCCTATCAGGATAGGTTGGGATTGGGGTTTTGGAGTATAAATCAAAACACACATGGGGGAGCTTCATCAGTCTTATAATGAAATCAGAACTCCCAGAGGTGTAGCGTCATTGAATAAAAGTCAGTGATGTTTTAGTTAGAAACCCCTGCTGGGAACAGCCCAGCTTGGCAGCTTTGAATGGCTTCACTGGTGGTGGAAAACAAGATTGTGATGTCCTATAGGAGCTCTAATGGGAACAGGGACAATTTCAACTTGATCATTTCTCAATAACTCCCAGGAATGTCCCTTCCAGTTCCCCATGGTCAGCACCTCTAGACAGCCAACGATTTTGCCTTTCATCCATAATAAGCAAGTCAAGAGGCTGAGTTATAATCCAGAAAGTTTTACCACTTGGCCCCTATGGGGTCTTCAGCTTAAATCCATCTCAGTTAGGAGCTGCTGCCCCAGAAATAAACTAGCTTTCTTGTCTCTTTGCCCTCTATTAGGCTACTGGCTGAACTACAGGAAAAAAATCTACCTCAGGCAATGACAACTTGCCTTGATCACCTTAGAGAAACTTCTTCCCCTATGCGAATGTCTGGTGGGCTTCTCATGGGGGGCCGAATCATGAAAGAGGCAGAGGCTGCTTTCTTGGGATGAGAGCCCAGATCTGACTCCGTGGCTCTCTTTTATTGGTTTCAATAGGGTGGGTGGATACACATTCATAAACAAGAAAACTACGTAATGAAAAGATACAGTTTCATGTATGGAAAGCTTCACATGTACATATATCATTGATTAGACAGTCAGAGATATCACAGTGACAGTAAGGGATGGAATGTTTATCTATGAGCCCCTTTTTATGGCGGCCATAAATAAGATGTTATCTTCGAGAAATTCCTTAGTGCCCTTGTTTACCTCACACTCAGAAGTTTTAGACTTCGTGGCACCAAATAAATCAATTAATCCAACATAATTCAGAAGATCTGCAACATCACCTCTGTTTTTTTTTTTTTTTAAGATGGTCAAAATTCCTCTAAAGCTATGACATCCCCAGTGGAGCCCCCCTCCGGGAGAGCCCTTAGGGAGCCAATACACCTTTCCAAAGGAATGCTTTCTGATTCGGAGTCCTCATCAGCCTCAGAGGCAAATTCTAAAAGAGGTTTTTTACATTCGTTTTCAACAGTGTGCTTCAGCAAGAGGACATCATCTCCAATACTGTTTAGTCGCTGTTTCAAAAATGCCAAAAGTCTCCCCAATTATACATGCAAGGAGCAATAAAATCAAAGGACCGGCTAGGGCCGAAAGGAGAGTAGTCAACCAGGGGGAGAGATTAAACATTCCTTGATACCATGTGTGAGATTGGGAGCGTTCTCTCTCTCTGTCTTTCAATCGGGTATTTAATTCTGCCATAGAGTCAAGCACGATGCCCGAACTGTCGGTATAAAAACAACATTCCTCTTTCAAAGCTACACACAGACCGCCCTGTTTTAAGAGTAGCAAATCCAAACCCCTTCTATTCTGTAAAACAACCTCAGATAGTGAAGTAAGAGAATTCTGGAGAGCAATCATAGATTGTTCAATGCGTTCGAGATCGGCATCAATTTCAACACTGAGCCTGCGGATGTTTTGGTCAGCCACAACCATTCCTGCGATGCCTGTTGCCGCACCAGTGGCTCCTAGGCCCAGGAGAAGGGTCAGAGTCATAGTAGTAACCATTTCACGTTTTGTTCGTAAGACGTATTGGGGTGTTTCCATACGAGAAAGGAACTCATTATTAGAAAAAACAGACATTTTAGGGAGAAGATATATCTGAATACAAAAACTTTTTGTGTATATAAAATGTCTCCACTGACACATGCAGTAGCGCCAGTGGAGCAGGCCCAAATTGTATAAAATATTGAATTGGTACTGGATAGTTCTGGATTCATCTGAAAGATTAAAACAACACATTAATTACTAAAATAAACCACATTACATACAACCACATTAATCTCAGAGTCACAAGTGATGTCTGAAGTTGCTGTTTGGAAAGCAACACAAGAATTAACTAGCTAAAGCAAGATTGTGCTTCACTAATATTAACAGAAATGTAATTAAAAGTTTCGTGACCATATGTAAAAAACCATCCTTGCAGAAGCCAAACATAAGCAAAGTGAAAGGAAATCTCCTCAAAGCTGTACAATTTAAAGCAGGTGAACTAATATGGAAACAGTGAGGCTTTTTACTTAAAAATATTCAGTTAACTACTTTAGCACATGTTACATTTTAAGGAACTGCTACTATGGGAGTATACAAAGCAATTGCATCAGGGGGAGGATCATAAACAATTAATCCTCAATGAAAGATAGTCTTATAGTTCAAACCAATGAAGTGTTGAATTACTTCAGGCAAGATTCAAACAGGATCCAAGCATGTAGAAAGAAAATGTTTCATGTACAGTTCAAATCAATGTGTGTGATGTTAGTTGCACCCATAGATTTTTATTGCAGTCACTGTTCAAATGAGTTTTTGGGTGAGATGACAGAACAAGTAAACATAAACAAATGATGACTAATGATGACTAAGGACTTGGCAAAAATGGCAGTGCATTTGTTCCACGTGTCGTTTCAGCACTGCTTTGGTGGTCAGGTTTTTCACATCACTGGACAGCTGTTTTGGCAAGATCGTATTGGCCACTGTGCTATCTGTAAAGTCATCTTGGTCATCTCTGGAACTGGATTTGGGAACTGGTACGACAATATCCTTAGCTAGACAAACACCACGTGCTAGAATCCACAAAGACCTATAGAAGCAAGCACAGCATATCCTCGTCCCCCTTGCGGGGGAGGCAAATAAACTTTTTAAATCTATAATGTTACCAATGCCAAATTAGCCAAATTGGGCTACGCCAAATTGTTAGGTACCCAAAATCCCTCCTTTTTCATTTGTTTGAGAAAAATAGTCCTTAAAGGACCAATTAACACGTTCCACAATGGCTTAACCGTGGAATTATAAAAAAGCCCATGAATTAAAACAATGTTCCAAATAGTACAAGATTACAAAAAGGCCAATGAAAAATAGGCCAGGACATTATCAGTCTTTAAAAAGAAAAGTTTGCCCAAGGCAGTAAAAGCTGAAAAAAAAAAGATGAGAAATAACATAATTAGCTGTTACTCCTCGTTAAAAAGTAGCCAAAAAATACAAAAAGAGAAATGAATTGACTTCTAAGGAGCCAAAAAAAAACATAGGTGACATCCATTTGCCATAATAATTAAAGGCCAAATCATGGGGATTAACTTCCGTATCCCCAGAGGGGGATGCCCCAAAACACTGGGGGCAAGATGAAACAATTTGCTTGGCCTGGTTGAGTGGCATATGGCAAGATTGTGCCAGTCCCCAGGCAGTTTGATAAAAAAAGTTAATTAAAAAATCTGAAGAAAAAACATAGTTTAAAAAAATACCTAGAAAATTAAAAATAAATTGACACACATAATAAAAGTCAGAAATGTAGTTAAAAAGCTTGTTGAAAAAAGATGTGAAAAGTTAAAATAGCAACAGACAATTTTTAGTGTTGCAAGAACAACAGTATTGCAAGGTAGGAAAAGAAAAGTTATTAGACACGCAAGCCAAAGACCTTCAGGCAAATGAGAAAAAATACAGACCACATAGTCAGTGAAAGGACACTGAAGAAAGAAGTTATTCTGAAAACAAAATTAAAAATCAGATTTTGGAATAGGAAAAATAATATTAATTAAATCAGTCCAATTTCTACAACAAACCCAAGGTGATTAATTCAACAACTGCCTAAAAAATAATAATAATGGCAAAACATTTGAAAACGGAGTCTTTTTGTCTTTAAAAAATATCAAAAGAATTAGCTGACAAGTTAGCAATCCACACATGGAATGCTCAAAATCTCATTAATCTTTTCAACTGTGGCAAGGGCACAAAAAAAGAAAAAAAATCAAATAAATATCTTTAAGTAAACTGGCAGACGTAGATGGACAAACCCAAATAAAGGTTCCCCAATAGCTGCCATAAATTAATTAGCAAAATACCTCTGTGTGCATTTAAACAAAGAAAAATTTGGAGCAAAAAAAATTGTAACATTTCATGCAGTTATATTTTTACTGGAACAATCTGCAATTCATACAATACAATACAATAGCAGAGTTGGAAGGGACCCTAGAGGTCCTCCAATCCAACCCCCTGCCTAGGCAGAAAACCTATACCATTTCAGACAAATAACCATCCAACATCCTCTCAAACACCTTCAATGTCGGGGCATTCACAACCCCTGGAGGCAAGCCGTTCCACTGACCAACTGCTCTAACTGTTAGGAAATCTTTCCCCAGCTCCAAGCCATCTCTCTCCTTGACCAGCCTGACTCTCCGTGGCAATCCCTGAGACATTGGAACAATGCCATCATGTCTCCCCTACTCCTTCCAGTAAAAAAATCATTTTTTATTTTTAAAAGCCAATTAGGTTATATCTTTGGGGCTCCAAGTAAAATACCATCCATATAATGATTTACCAAAGCCAATGAATAGCACTTATACAAAAAAATTCAATTCTACAACATAAATCTAAATTTTAAAAAAACTAAGTAAATATATAATCATATCTACCATATCAAAATTGTTCCCAAGTCCAAGAAATGCCCTCCGGCATTCAAACGTAACATTTCCCTTTGCTAATTTCATCAAAAGCTTCATTCGAGCCTCAAAATTATCTCTCTGTTGTTTTCCTGCAACCCTAACCCTAACCACACAGGCTCTTCCAAAAAAAAAGGGGGGGGAGGTGGGGGACAGGACAAACTCCTTCTAAAGAAAAGAAAGTGGGGGGGGGAGGAAGGCAGCAGACATCCCGAAGAGGGGGAGGTGTGGGGAGGTAAGAAGCAGACACACAGAGTTAAACTTTTCTTACAAGCAGGAAAAGGAAAGATAGAAAAAAGCAATCCTTTAAACTAATTACTTCATGATCTTGTGGAATCAATTTAGGTGGAGAGGCAGAAAACATATGTTTATTCCCCTCCTCTGTTGCTAATTGTTCCTCTAACAGTGGAGAAGCAGAAAAATTAACATCTCCATGAGGAGTTAAGAGACCAATCGAAGATGATTTTAGAGAAAGAATTTTTAAGATAACACTTTTGCAGGGGTTCTTTGTGTCTTGTGGAAATAAATGCCCAATCTTTTCCACATAGACATTTTTACAGAGCCCTTTTCCGGATTTCCAAATATAAAAAGGCCAAATTAAATTTGCTTGGTTTTTGTAAATTTTTTCCATTATTCATTTTAGAATAATAATTTAAACCTTGATTGGTTTACCAAGTTTTTTCAGGTCGCACCTGCTTCTTGGTTAACCTTCTTTCTTATACTCACGAGGGGATCTCATCTTGCTTCAGACGGGATGTATGCATAGCCTCTTCCAGGCAATGAGCAAAGAAAGTTCAAGAGACGTACAGCCTAAGCCATCACGTCGGGGGACGTATAGTCTCAGAACTATCACGTCGGGGTCACCAGTTGCGAATGTCCGGTGGGCTTCTCATGGGGGGCCGAATCATGAAAGAGGCAGAGGCTGCTTTCTCGGGTTGAGAGCCCAGATCTGACTCCGTGGCTCTCTTTTATTGGTTTCAATAGGGTGGGTGGATACACATTCATAAACAAGAAAACTACGTAATGAAAAGATAGTTTCATGTATGGAAAGCTTCACATGTACATATATCATTGATTAGACAGTCAGAGATATCACAGTGACAGTAAGGGATGGAATGTTTATCTATGAGCCCCTTTTTATGGCGGCCATAAATAAGATGTTATCTTCGAGAAATTCCTTAGTGCCCTTGTTTACCTCACACTCAGAAGTGTTAGACTTCGTGGCACCAAATAAATCAATTAATCCAACATAATTCAGAAGATCTGCAACACCCCTACTTCCAGCACTGAAGATAAGATTCAATCACAGGCGATGTTCCCACCCAAAATGTATCAGAGGGGAGCCTCACTATTGCTGAAGTCCATTTAAGAGGCGAAAATACTACTACGTCTTCTTCTTCTTCTTCTTCTTCTTCTTCTTCTTCTTCTTCTTCTTCTTCTTCTTCTTCTTCTTCTTCTTCTTCTTCTTCTTCTTCTTCTTCGTCATCGTCATCATCATCATCATCATCATCATCATCATCATCATCATCATCATCACCACCACCACCACCAGACATTGGTGATCATGTTGGCGATCCTATTTTTATCAACAGCCGCACAAAAAAGTGCTGTTGAGTTTTGTCCAAACTGGTTCCTTAGAGTTTGAAGCCATGATGTTCTTCTTCTGCCTGGACCTCGTTTGTCTTCAATCTTTCCCTGGAGGATTAAGTGAAGGATGATGTATTTTTCTGGGTGTCGCATCATATGTCCAAAATATTGTAACTTTCGCTTTTTAATTGTTTTGAGGATTTCCCTTGGCTTTCCCAGGCAGCTTATCACCTCCTCATTTCTGATTTTAGATAAAACCTGGGGCTTGGAGAGGGAGATAACCCTGAACTCTTGGGGTGCTGTCCAGGGTCCTGAGCCCCAGCATCGACCTGAACCCAGGTGATGCAGAGAATCAGGAAAGATGGAGGAAGAGAAGAAGTCCACAGAAGGAGCCGTAGATGACGGCTCGGCGATCTAAGTCGAGACCATCTACTCTCCTTCCCAAGCCGTGGTGGCAGATGTGGAGACAGCAGAGAAGGACCGCCAGCTGGGAGCCCAGTGCAAAGAGCCAGCTCCTGGGTGAATCTCACAGCTGGACCTGACCCTACAAAGCAAAGCCACAAGAGTCACCTCCCCTAAGGATATGCTGTTGGAGCCACAGATGGGTGCAAGATCAGCCTCAGCCCACGAATGGAGGCTGCAGAAGCAGACACCAATCCGATGCTCTGAAGATTGGGGATTCCCACCACCATCACGCAGTCGGTTGCTGTCCGGCCTTCCAGATCAATTCAGACAGCTTAATGTGAGTGGGGTGACCCTTTGTCTTAGCATCAAGCCCCTCAGGTGAACTCTGGCCCAGCCAACGCTCACCTTCCTGAGTCAAGACTCCATAGTGCCCTGGAGTGGAGATACTTCCCCCTTCCACACAGCGAAATGCGGGTCAGCCCACAACCTTGCAGCTGGAATGGGATCAACAGCAGCCCCCCCAGCCCTGGTGTTGTGCCATCTGCACTCCAGAGGCTGGACAGGGCAAATAATGGCCCCAACGTGCCAACCGGAAGTTCAGAAACAATTCATTTCCGGCTTCTGAAGAGCCTCCTGTTTTTGCCCTCCCCGGGCTTCAGAAAAGCCTCAGGAGGCTCAGGAGGGCAAAAAACGGCCCCAACCCAACCAGAAGTTCAGGAATAAACTTCTGGTTGGCCCATTGGGGCCGTTTTTCGTCCTCCCCAACATCCGGAGGCCTTCCTGAAGCCTGGTGTGAAAACCAAGAAATATAGGCTGCTGATCCGTTAGATTCAATAAGTCCTATGGATAATAGAAGGCCCCAGAAGAAAGAGATATGAACCAAAGTTTTCAGCTCGCATGATTTCAAAATTTACCAGAAATATTTGTACGCCTGCTGAACCGTTGCTAACTGTGAAATATGTTTTTTGCAAAATATGCACGTGTATAGATTCGTTTAAAACAGGAAGAAGGAAACTGTTGGAAATGAGGAATTGAAATGTTCACAGGTGTCCACAAAAAGTGACAGTTAGTGAGGTTGTGAAGCATGTATGTGGTTAGAGGAACAAGATAAAGGATAGGATTCAAGATCGGCTTGGGGCTCTTTGATTTATAGCAGTTCTTGTAGGACTTGCTATATCTCATTGGCCCTCTGCATTGATATGTTAATGCAGTATATTATTGCTATTATATCTTTTATATCGATTCGTTTCTAATGTTCCAAATTAATAGAAACAATAAACCTCTGATCTTAAAGTAAGAATTATTGCTTGTGTTGTTGCCTTTGTTTCCTATTAGAAATTTCTTATGACACGGGGGAGGGCAAAAACAGCCTCCCCGGCCCTCTAAAAATGTGAAAAATCAGTTGGCTGGCGCGCACATGTGTGCCCGAGCTGACAGCTGGCATGTCAGGGGAAATTTCACCCTGAGCTAATGAGGTGTAGACCGTCGGCTTTCCTAAAAAGTATATCTTCAGAAAAAGCGAAAATAAGACCCGATAACATGTTCTAATGAAAACAAAATTTAATATGAAAATAAGAAAAACTAATCTATCTAATTGTTACATTTTGGCAAGAGCAATTGTCGCCCACCTTCTTGGCAGACGAACAGAAGATCAAAAGGGAAGAAGTCTCTGGAATGTGTGATGTATTAAGAAACGTGTTAAGAAGCATGCACAGTAAATCATTGCTGATAAGGCCTATGACCTGAGCAGTATATCTCAGCACAGCTAGCAAACAATTAACGCAGTGACATGGCATGCCACCCAATATGGTTCCGTGTGCCACCTGTGGCATGCGTGCCATCGGCTTGCCATCAAGGCATTACCCCATCCCACCACCATCCTGCCTCCCCCCAGACAGTGATGCGGAGATGGGATCTCAATGGTTCAGCCAGGGGATTGGCTGCTTTCTTCCTTTCTGGAAGAGAGTCTCCAGGACCTCCAAGAGAAAGTTCCCCTTGGTGCTGCCCTGAGATTTTGCCACCATCTACAAAGCATCTCTCTGCCTACTGCCCCCCAAGAAATCCCTGTGCTTGGAGTTTCAAATAGCCCCAAAGAATGGAAAGGTATCACAAACTCCCTCCCTTTGGTTGATTTACTTTCCCAGGAATGGGCAGGGATGCGGTGTGTGTGTCATCTTCATGTCCTTTCCTTCATGCACTCGCTGGGACGTTGTCCTTCTTTTTCCCTGCCTTACACACCTGCACAATTTCACATCTGTTGGTGTTGCACCAACCTCAGAGCCTGAAACCACCAAGAGAGGCTCCTAAAGAATGAAGAAAAAGCAACGGATGGAGAGATGTTGATCATAAGAGCTGAGAAAAGCCATTAGCAGCTTTGTGAAAGTTACAGTGGGAAGGGGGCATCAAATGAGGGGCTTCTTCCATGGGGTTGGGGAAGTCCCACCCTCGGCCTCTACCTCCTCCTTTCCCCTCCCCTGTAGTATCCTTCCATAAGCAGGGCATCCAAAGTCCCTTTCCATCCCTTAGGACAGCCTAAGTGGACAATTGAGGCTTGAATGCTTCTGCTCCCTTCCAGTCTGGTGGTTGAGGTTTGGTAGTCACTCCAGGTCAACCCTGAACAACCCAGGGGAGGACCCGGGGGGGGGGGGGGACAAGGATTGTTGCCTCCTCTGCCTCCATCCAGGGCACCAGAGCCTCTATCTTGCTGGTGTGGTTGTCTTATCAAGCAATGGGCTGGACGTCCAGATGGAGCATGGAGAGGAAATGGGGCAGCCCTTGGCTGGACTCTGACACCTTCAGGTAGGAATAGCACAGAGGGAGTGCCTGGAGGAGCCTGAAAGAGGAAGAGTGTGAAGGATAGGATTAGGAGGGTCTGCAGCTCCAGCTCCTTCCTCGATGCTATCTCAAAGAGGAGACCAGCTGTCTGCTTTATTTGGGAGGATTCCAGTTCCAGGAGATTAACCCTGAAAGAAGTTCTCAAGCAATTCTTGGCTGACCCTGGAAACAGCTGGGCACATCTGAGGAGGGGAACCTCTGGATTCACACAGCTCCTTGTAGAGATGATCCCTAAAACCCCTATGCTTGGAGTTTTACACCTGAGTAGAAAATATGGAGACTCCTCTCCAGAGTTTTATGGTCTGGAGGCAGCTGATTGGAGTCCCAGCCTTTGCCCTTTTGGGGGATGGAGAGAAGAATGAAACAAGGTGAACAGCAACCCTTCTCTTTTGACTTTTACTTCTTCCTCAAAAGAGACCCAGAGAAGAACAAATTAAACTTTCTCTTTGGAATACCGTGCAGCGCGCTTTGGGCTCTTTCCCTCCCGGATCGCAGCCTTTATAACTACAGCGGACCTGGGGGGGGGGGGGCGAGGATAGAGGCCGAAAGGGCGGGGCCAGGATGGAAACCGGGCGTTGCCAAGGGGGAACCAAGTTACTGGTATCAAATGCTCCTAAGCGCCGCGGTGGACTGAGAAGCCGGAAAGGGGAGGGGGGAATTCGGAGCCTGGCGTTGCCCAAGCACGCGGCCATCCCCTTCAGCTCATCGACTCCCCACCTTCTGCCTAAAGGTCCCCCAAAGCCGTACGGGGCGGAGGTCGATCGGAGAGCCTCAGAAGAAGAATTAGCGAGGAGGTGACTGCATTCACATAACCGGGGAAACCGGGACGCTTGAGCGCTACCGTTGCCCGGGGGGGAGCAACGTCTCCCTTCGGACCGCTCCCTCCAGGAACCCCGGAAGACTGCAAGGGAGCAGCGCTGTTTTCTCACTTCTTCGCGGGCTCAAACGGGGCAAAGAAGTTTTAGCAGAATCGGGAGGTTTTTTCGGACGGGACCCGAACGGGGGCAGCAACGCCTAAGCGACTTGTCCTTAGCGGAAGGCAGGGGTCTTTGGTTGGAAGTGCACCGGGGCGCCTGGTTGGAGGGCGATGGTGGTGCACCGGGCGCCCCTCCTGCTCTTGGGGTTGGAGCCTTTTGCGGTGAGTTTCTGGGAAGATTTACAGAAAGGGGGGGTGTCTCATGTCCTGGGCTGGGTCTTTCTCTCCCCCCCCCCAGTCCCAAACTCCTTTCCCAGGAGGCAAAATCTTCCTTCTCTCGCGATTCAGCGAGCCTGTTTTTTAAAAAAACACTTTTGTATTTCTGCGAGAACAGGGAGTATAAATGAAAGACTTTTGCCCTGCTCTCCTTCTCCGTGTCTTTTCCCCGCTCCTGCCCGGGCAATGAGCCAGCCCCTGTCATCCAGCTCCATGGTGAGTTTCAAAAATGTTCTGCATAGCTTGGCAAGTCGTGCGACTGGGTGGGGGCGAGGAGGCTTGGAGGTCATGTGACTGGGTGGGCGTGGCCAATTTAGCCGTCCGTTAAACAATACACAGCAGGCCCCTTTTCTATTCTTTTTAATACTGCATGAAGTTTTTGCTCTAGATTTTTTTTTTAACGGGTGGGGGGGGAGAGGTTGGCAATGCCTGGGGATGTCTGGGAATTTCTCCTCTGTGTTAGAGGCACCGAAATAACCAAGATGATATAAGGTCTCCTGCTGGAGGAGGGGGTTGGACTAGATGACCTCTTAGGTCCCTTCCAGCCCTGGATTGCTGTGCTGTTTGAAAGCATCCTCTGAAGCTGCGTCTAGTACCAGGTTTATGGTCCTTCCTTCCTCTCCTTTTTCTCTTTCTCTCTCTACCCATCCATATATATCTCATTCACTTTCCCTTCCTTTCCCTCTTTCTCCCTGCCCTCCCTCTTTCTTTCTTCCTTTCTTTTTTCCCCTTCCCTCTCTCTCCCAGTTCCCTCTTTCTTTCCCCCTTCCCTCCCTCCCTCCCTCCCTCGCTTGCTTGCTTCCATTCCCTCTTTTCCCCTCCCTCCCCTTTTGATTTTCTCTCTCCCTCCCCTTTTGATTTTCTCCCTCCCTCCCTCCCTCCCTGTGAAGAACTCCAGGTGGTCTTTGGTAGGAGGTAGAAAAGCCAGATGTTTTGAAACAGAGAACATATTGATCATCTGGCATTCTTAGAGCTCCACTATTGATTAGCTTAGCCTGAGCCTAAGGATAGCTAGCCACGCTTTCAATAAGCTCTCAACTCAAACTCCATGCCAGAGGTCTTCAACCTTGGGAACTTTAAGACTTGTGGACTTCAACTCTCAGAATTCTCCAGCCAGCAGAGCTGATTTCTGGGAGTTGAAGTCCACAAGTCTTAAAGTTCCCAAGTTTGAAGACCTTTCTGCTCCATGCACTTGGGGATCCCCAATCATGAGGATTTCTTCCTCCCTTGAAACTGCCCCCCACACCCTATTTTACGTCTAGCAGGCCTCCCTGAAGACCCCTGGGAACCAAAATGGGGCTTGTGGGGATCCTGGAAGGGGCGGGGGAAGGTAAGGTTGTGAGCCTGGTGGAGTCAAGGGGGGGGGGAGGCTAGTGAGATTTACCTGTAGGCAGGACAAGGCAGCTCAGTTGGGGTGCAGCTTCTGCTTGAGCAGGGGGTTTATTTATTATTATTTATTTTATTATTCATATTTATAGACCGCCCCCTCTCCCGAAAGGGACTCGGGGCGGTGTACAGTCACTAAAATACGTTATAAAATACATACAAAACAGTTAAATAATTAAATACGTAGGTGGAGGAGGTTGCAAGACTGTACATAGAATAATAAATATTAAATATAGTATATAGTGTATTAAAAACTTTTTAAAACCCCAAACCCAATTAAAATGAATAAATCCCCGGGAGGTAGAACTAAGAAAGTGCCAGGCCAGCTGATTGAAATAGGTGAGTCTTTAACTTTTGCCGGAAGGAACGGAGGTCGGTGGTAGTTCGAATGTCAGGGGGGAGGTCATTCCAGAGGGTTGGGCCCATCACAGAGAAGGATCTACTCCTAGGTGTCGCCCGCTGGCATTGACTAGCAGACGGCACCAGGAGGAGCCCCTCTCTGTGTGAGCGGATAGGTCGCAGGGACGTGTGTGGTAGGATGCGATCCTGCAGGTAACTAGGTCCACTGCCATGGAGCGCTTTAAAGATGATGATCAATACCTTGAAACGCACCCGAAAGGCCACAGGTAGCCAGTGCAGCTCGCGCAGGAGAGGTGTTACGTGGGAGTAACGTGTACTTCCCATAATAACCCGCGCGGCTGCGTTCTGAACTAGCTGCAGTCTCCGGACGCGTCCCAAGGGAAGCCCCATGTAGAGAGCATTGCAGTAGTCCAGGCGAGACGTCACCAGCGCATGAGTGACCGTGCGCAGGGCACTCCGGTCCAGTAGGGGGCGCAATTGGCGCACCAGGCGAACCTGGTGGAACGCCCCCCTTGCCACGGCTGCCACATGGTCCTCCATTGACAGCCGGGCATCAAGGAGGACGCCCAAATTGCGCGCCCGCTCCACAGGGGACAATTGTTCGCCCCCTATGGCCAGCGATGGAGTCAGCTGGCTGAACCGAGGCGCCGGTAACCACAGCCACTCGGTCTTGGAGGGGTTGAGTTTAAGTCTGTTGTCCCCCATCCAGACCCCGACGGCTTCCAAACACCGGGACATCACTTCGACAGCCTCGTTGGGGTGGTTTGGGGTTGAAATATACAGCTGAGTATCATCAGCGTAAAGATGGTACTCAACCCCAAAACCACGGATGATCTCACCCAGCGGCTTCACATATGCGTTGAACAGGAGAGGCGAGAGGACCGACCCCTGTGGCACCCCACAAGTGAGTGGCCTCAGGGACGATCTCTGCCCCCCTGTCAACACACATTGCTTCCGGTCGGAGAGGTAGGAGCCGAACCACCGCAAAACGGACTAGAAGACCTCCAAGGTCCCTTCCAGCTCTATTATGATTGATTGATTGAAAGAGTATTAAAGATAGCTCAAAGTCCAGACTGGTTTTTTTGTCATTTATCTTTTTTTAAAGATAAAAACCATAGAAATACTATAAAGAAACATCATACCTTAATAAAGATGCTACTGAGAATAAACACCCACTATGCTCAAAAGGCATACTCATGGCACTAAATTTCCTTGTGACTGTAATGATGTGTAAAAGCAATGTCCCACAGTCATATGATCAATCTCTGTGTCCCCCTGACAAGCAAAATCAGTGTGGAAGCCAGATTCATTTAACAACTATGATACTAACATAACGTTAAGATATTTAAATTTAGTAGCTGAAGCAGGGGGGTTGTGCAGTGAGCCAGAACACGCAGACATAGTTGATTGGTTGGAGAGTGCTGGCTTCTATACAAGGCAATCTGCACTGTGATTGGTTGCTGTGGGTGTAGAGGGGGAGTTTCCCTTTTTCCCCTGCCTTTTTCTACTGTATGCCCTGTATGCTCTGTCATTTACCTCATGATACTCCTGCTAGCCAGACTATCTTGTTTGCTGTAAATATAGATATAAAACATATTTATATATGTAAAACTACGTTTGTGTCAGCATCTCTGACTTCTTTTGAACACTTGCTACCCAATTCCCTGACAGGATATGGGCCCAAAGGTGCCCTGTGGTGACTGCAGTAAACTTCTCTGAGGTAAAAGTTTCTTCGTGAACATGAAGTAAATTTTAAGGTAAAAGTTTCTTCATGAACCTGAGGTAAATTTCTCTGAGGTAAGAGTTTCTTCATGAACCTGAGGTAAATTTCTCTGAGGTGAAAGTTTCTTAGTGAACCTGAGGGAGGTTGAGTATGTACCTGTAAAGCAGTGCTTCTCAATTATTTTCTGTCATGCCCCCCCTAGGAAGAAGAAAACATTTCGCGCGCCCCGCGCGACTGTAAATAGTATCATTTGTCTATAAAATTGTTATAAGTACACCTCTGCATAACACTGTATCCTTATTAACGTATAAGAGAATTAAAAAAGAAAGAAATGTGGATCAATTTACAACAAAGAATAGCTTTATTAACTGTAGCAGAAAAGATTTAAAAGAGCACAGGATTTAAAGGAACACAATATTAAAAAAAACTTTAACCTGCAAAACAAAAATATATAAAATAATTTGAGCTGAGCCCCCCTTTACGGAGCCCCGCGCCCCCCCTGGGGGGCCCGCCCCACTATTTGAGAAGCACTGCTGTAAAGACAGCACAATGCTATCTGTTCCAGGTATGGGAGGTGGATTTCCTTTAGCTGGTCTTAATGAGACAAATTATCTCTCGTGGAGCCTAAAGATAGAGATGTTTCTGTGGAGGGGGGATTTGTGGACAATTGTAAGCATTCTTCCCATAGATCTCAATGAGGAACAAAAACAAAATGGAAAAGCATTAGCCAGCATATTTTTGTTCTTGGAAGATGGCCAGGTAATACATATGCATGGGCCAGCATCTGCTAGAGAATGCTGGCTTGCCTTACGCAGAATTTATGTACCGGTAAGAGAGACAGCAAGTAGTAAAGTAACTCTTATTAGAAAACATTATAGAACAAGGCTACAGTCTAGAGAAAATCTTTTGGATCACCTCCAGTTCAAGAAAATACTGTAAACAACCATCATACCTTAACAAAGCTACTAATAATAAATATTTTCTATGCCGAAAAGGTATACTCAGACTAAATGTCCTTGTGGCTGCAATGATCTATAAAAGTCCTGCAGTCATATGATCAACCTCTGTGACCTTTTGACAAAGCTGCTGCTTATAATAAATACTTGCTACTGTAAGTCAAAAAGCCATGCGCATATTAAATGTCCTTGTGGCTGTAATGACCTATAAAATCCCAGGGTCATATGATCAACCTCTGTAACCTTTTGACAAGCAGAATCAATGGGGAAGCCAGATTCACTTAACAACCATATTACTAACTTAACAACTGCCTCGCTTAGCAACATAAATTTTGGGCTCAATTATGGTCGAAAGTCAAGGACCTATACTTTAACAAAAGTAGACATGGTGTTCACCCCCCCAACCTCATTTTCCTGTTTAAATAAAAACATTGCACAATTTAACTACAAAAAATATATTGATTTTTTTCGATAATTTCCCCAAATGAAAACTTGTAAAGCTGGGAAGAAACTGCCCTCTTCCCCTCCATGCATTGCCACAGATGTTTATTCAGTGCTTGGACTGCTTGGGCAGCCAAAAGAAGTTGGGGAAAAAAGCAGATAGTCCATACCAGTCCATCGAGGCTCTACTAAACACTGCCCTGTATTTTTTCCTTTTTTAAATTTGGTGCCACATGGAAGGACAAATAAAATATAAGAAATTTCTCCTCATAACCCATTAAAATTTTTAGAAATAGAATACTTTATTGGCCAAGTGTGAATGGACACACAAGGAATTTGTCTCTGTGCAAAAACTCTCTGTACATACAAAAAAAGTAATATCATAATACTAATACCGATAAGAGGAGGTAGCAGAAAAGATGAGAAGGATAATAGTAATACAGTCCTACTACATGGATAAATATCCACAGACATAAGACAGCCCGGTGGGAATTAGGTGTTCAGCAGAGTGACGGCACAAAGGCAGAAACCATGGCTGTGTGTTTCTCTTGACATTCAATGCCCTATAGCAGCATCCTGAGGGGAGGAGTTGAAACAGTTCATGTCCAGGATGTGAAGGGTAGGTAGATATTTCCTCAGCCCTCTTTCTCACCTGCGTACAGGTCCTTGATGTAAAGGATCTTGCAATGTCTGGCTATTGGACTGCCTACCCCACAATAAAATATAAGGTCCCATATACACACAGACCTTCTTTCACTCCTTGTGGGCGAAGCAAATTGCCTTGAAAAGATTAAAAAGCAGTTGAGGGCAATTATCTGACCTAAAGTGTAATTGTCATACCTCGCCAGGCAACGTGATCAATTTTAACACTGGCACTAATGGTGGATCCATCAAAATGAATCCAACAGTCATTATAGTTTCAATGTTCTCCAGATATCCAGATTTGAGATATCAAAATGGTGTCCCAGTGATGGTTCCCTGTATGGAAACCAACACAACCGCTTGAATGAGGCCTCTTCTAAATCTATCCACGTTGTTGCTCGATCCGTTCTTCGGTTTCCTCTGAAAACAGGATCTTTACCTTTTGATGGGTTTTGCAGTCTACAACAGCTGGCTGTTTAGAGGGAAAAAATTTCAACAGAACAAGCATGTTTGGGGCATATTCATTTTAATTGCAGCTGCTGTAAAAAGACCCACTTCCTTCCACAACATCCTGTGTGAAAAAGGATGGTTCATTATTCATTATTATTATTTAAAGAGAAAAGACTGACGTTCCAATCTCTGGGATGAGGTTACCGGGGATGGGAGAACGATAACAAAGGCTTAATTTTTACATCTTTTTTCCCCTGGGAAAACACCCCACATAACCTTTGCTGAAAGAGTTTTAATTAACCTTTTTGAACCACCTATCTCCCCTTCCTTTTTTAGAATTAAGGAGTCGGACAGCAATGCGAGAGGTGTCAGGGCATGGGAGGTGTGGCTGCGGTGGTGCTAAATTAAGCAAGTAAGACATCCCCCCCAAAAAATAAGACCTGGTGCTTATTTGGGGGCCAAAAAGAAAATAAGACCAGGACTTATTTTCAGGGAAACATAGTATTTTACTGATCTTTTTAGCATGTGGGCTGGAGAGGCTGAGCTGGGTTGGATCCTCCTGC
Source organism: Natrix helvetica (assembly GCF_964273705.1). Taxonomy (NCBI): domain Eukaryota; kingdom Metazoa; phylum Chordata; class Lepidosauria; order Squamata; family Natricidae; genus Natrix; species Natrix helvetica. The sequence continues at coordinate 374,352,862 of NC_138548.1, forward strand.
AGAGCAGCTGATCAGGGGGATCAAGACAGGAGGGGATTAGCCCCAAAGGAACTTCAGGAAGACCACCACCAGAGCAGTGATGCCCAACGTTTCCGCCTTGGCAGCCTGGCCTGACGTGGGTGGGAAGGACGTGTCAGTGGCAAGCACACATACATGCGCAGATCCATTTGAGTCAGTGGAGGGTGCTTGTGCTCGCGTGAAAATGCTGCTCGCGCAAGTGGCAACACATGTGCTTGCATGTGAAGCTTGGCTCCCGTGAGCATAGTCCACTTCAGTGGAGGCTGCTTGTGCCCATGCTCAAAGCTCCCCTCGCATGAGAGTGCTCAAGCACAAAGTTCCATTTGTGCTAGTGGAGCTTGGCATGCACATGAAAGCACCCTCTGCTTGTGCAAGTGGAGTTTTCTCCACTCAAGCACCCACCACTCATACGAGTGGGGTTTCACAGGCGTGTGCACTTGCCCGTCCCTCATGCGGCTCGGTTTCAAATAGGACATGTCTCAGTAGTGAGCTGTGGTATACCCCTGACTCAGAGGGTGCATTCCGCACTCCAACAAGCCAGGTGGTCTCAGCTCCCAGGTATTTATGAAACCCAGAGTTTTGTCTCATAAATATTCTGCATTAGTCAGGCTCACCTGCTGGAGAATCACTGAGTTTGAATCTCATCTTCTGTACCTGGAGCAGAAGGAACCATTTCTGGAGGGCCATCACCAGAATAAGTTTTCTTCTCCTGATGGAGTTTTTTCCTGCATCTCCAACACCAGCCTAATAAATGGCCGAAAGAGAAGACGGCTCAAATATTTATGGGGCAGCAGCTCCTGCCTGGGATGGATTTAAGCTGAAGACCCCAAAGGATCCAGATGGTACAACTGCCTTATTTATTTATTTATTTATTTATTTATTTATTTATTTATTTATTTATTTATTTATTTATTTATTTATTTATTTATTTATTTATTTATTTATTTATTTATTTTATTCAATTTATCAGTCGCGCCCTCTCCGCAAAGGGACTCGGGGCGACGTACAATCAAATATATAGGCGTGTGGCATGGAGGAGGTAAATACATCAACATTTAACAATTCAAATAGAAATAAGAGCCACAAAGTTAACATAAATAACAATAAAATTACAACAATTAAAACAATTAAAATACCCAAAAGATTTAAATTTACAGTTTAAAATTGCCAGGGAGGTTAGAGAGTTCTAATTAAGCCAGGCCAGCTAGTTGGAACAGGTGGGTCTTGAGTTTCGTGCGGAAGGAGGGGAGATCAGTCGTTGTCCTAATATCTGGGGGGAGGTCATTCCAGAGGGCTGGGCCCATCACAGAGAAGGCCCTACTCCTGGGTGCCGCCCTCTGGCACTGCCTAGTGGACGGCACCCGGAGGAGTCCCTCTCTGTGAGAGCGGATTGGTCGCAGGGATGTATGGGGCAGGATACGATCCCGCAAACAACTAGGTCCTGTGCCATGGAGCACTTTAAAGATGGTGATTAACACCTTGAAGCGCACCCGGTAGACCACAGGGAGCCAGTGCAGCTCGCGCAGGAGAGGTGTTACATGGGTGAACCTCGTTCTCCCCATAATTGCTCGTGCAGCCGCATTCTGGACCAGCTGTAGTCTCCGGGTGCATCTCAAGGGGAGCCCCATGTAGAGAGCATTGCAGTAGTCCAGATGGGACGTCACCAGCGCGTGAGTGACTGTGCGAAGGGCATCCCGGTCCAATAGGGGGCGCAATTGGCGCACCAGGCGAACCTGGTGGAATGCCCCCCTCGCCACGGCTGCCACATGGTCATCCATAGACAGCCGGGCGTCTAGGAGGATGCCCAAATTGCGCGCCCGCTCCACGGGGGCCAGCTGCTCGCCCCCGATGGCCAGTGATGGAATACACTGGTTGAACCGGGGAGCCGGTAGCCACAGCCACTCCGTCTTGGAGGGGTTGAGTCTGAGTCTGTTGTCTCCCATCCAGACCCGTACGGCTTCCAAACACCGGGACATCATTTCGACGGCCTCGTTGGGGTGGTTCGGGGTGGAGATGTACAGCTGCGTATCGACAGCGTACAGATGGTATCCCACCCCAAAACCATGGATGATCTCACCCAGCGGCTTCATATATGTGTTGAACAGGAGGGGCGAGAGGACCGACCCCTGCGGCACCCCACAAGTGAGCGGCCTCAGGGTCGAACTTTGCTCCCCTGCCAACACACATTGCGTCCGGTCAGAGAGGTAGGAGCAGAACCACCGCAACACGGTGCCCCCTACCCCCAACCCCTCCAGCCGGCGCAATAGGATACCATGGTCGATGGTATCAAAAGCCGCTGAGAGATCTAATAGGACCAGGATAGAGGAACAACCCCTATCTCTGGCCCTCCAGAGATCATCCACCAATGCGACCAAGGCTGTCTCTGTGCTGTGCCCGGGTCGGAAGCCGGACTGGCATGGGTCTAGATAATCAGATTCCTCCAGGTGACGTGGGAACTGTTGAGCCACCACACTCTCTACAACCTTCGTTAAAAAGGGAAGGTTGGAGATGGGACGATAATTAGCTAGCTCAGTTGGGTCCAGCAAAGGCTTCTTGAGCAAGGGCCTCACAACCGCCTCTTTCAAGACGGCTGGCAGGAACCCCTCACTCAATGAAGCGTTCACTAGTCCCAGTAGCCAGCCTCGTGTGACCTCCCAGGATGCCAGTACAAGGTAGGAGGGACACAGGTCCAATAAATATGTGGTGGCTCGCAGTCGCCCACGCAGCCTGTCCAAATCCTCGGAGGCAACAGAGTCAAACTCCTCCCAGAATGGTCTATCAAGACTCGCCTTGGATTATACAATAAAGATTTGAAATATTTGATTATAAATGTCTTAACAGCTGCTAGAATTGTATTTGCTAAACATTGGAAAAATGAGAAAGTACCAACAGAGGAAGAAATTGTTCGGAAGATAATGGATTGTGCTGAAATGAGTAAACTTACATTTGAAATTAGAGAACTAGAGGATGAGCAATTCTATAAAGTATGGGAGTTGTTTTATCAATGGTTGGATAAAAAAACCTGGAAATGAACTTTTTTACCCCTTTATTCTATCTTATATGTAATAATAATAGAAAGCTATACTTAATGTTGGGGAAAAAAAAATCATTTTTTTTTTTTTCTCTTTTTATATGTGTTAAGCTTTATCTATGAAATCGACTACCTACTTATACGATATAAGAACAATAAGGTATTCAATATATAAGATTTATATTTAAATTGATTTAAATTGTTAGGTATGATTGTAGTTGGTAACTATCTTATAATATAAAATGGAATAATGATGATGTAATGAATAATGGATATAAATATAGACTGAAATACTTAATGACTACATGGATTGACAAATAACAATGGAGAATTATATTTGGAATTGTGGATGATTGGAAATTCTATGGCTAATGGAAAGTAGAAATGTTTTATATGAAGTAATGAGTTTTTTTTTCTTTTTCTTTGATTTAATGCTTATTCTTATTTTTTAGAGAATGGTGATATAATTTTATAAAGACTTATTGTTACCTAGTAGATAATTATGGATGTAAAGAAACAAGGGTTGTCATAAAAGAAAGAATACTAATGGTAATTTGAACACACAATGCTCAATGAAATACTTAACTATGTTTAATGGATAATCAGTGACTTTATTCTTAATTGTAAAAACCACTGCACAAAAACTTGTAACCAAACGACATGCTTGATGAAATTGGGTTTTTTTTTCTCTTTTCTCCTCCCTGCTCTTGTTCTGTATGTGTTGTCTTGTCTCCTTTAAAGAAAAATAAAAAAAATTAAAAAAAAAAAGACTCGCCTTGGACGTCCCCCCTGGAGCACTGAGGGGGGCCCATTCCCTCCGGATTTGAGCGATTTTATCCTGCAGATATTCCCCAAATTCCTCTGCCCTGCCCTGCAGAGGGGCTTCCCGCGGCCTCTGTGACAAGAGGGAGCGGGTCACCCGAAACAGGGCGGCAGGGCGGTTCTCTGCGGACGCAATGAGAGTGGCGCAATGTCGACGTTTGGCCACTCTTAATGCCACAAGGTAAGTCCTTAAGTAGGTTCTTACCTTTGTTCGGTCAAATTCGGAACGGGAGGATCTCCATCTGCTCTCTAGGCGTCTCTTGTGGCGTTTCATCGCCCTTAGCTCCTCGTTAAACCAAGGAGCCAGGGCGGTTCGTTGCCACCGGAGAGGCCGCAGAGGCGCAACCCGGTCTAAGGCCCCGGCGGCCGCACTATTCCATGCGGCTACCAGGTCCTCCATCCGGGAGCGGGTCAGGTCTACAGGAAGTGGCCCAAGCTCCGTCTGGAACCTATCCGGTTCCATCAGGCGCCTGGGGCGGAACCATCTAGGACAATCTGCTTCCGCCTCCCCGCGGAGGGGGGTAGCGCCCAGGAAATCGAGCCGGAGAGGTGAGTGATCTGACCATGACAGGGGCGTAATGACTAGATCCCCTACTCCTAGATCACTCATCCACTGCTCGGAGACAAAAACAAGATCCAGTGTGTGGCCTCCCTCGTGCGTGGGGCCCTGAATTAATTGAGTCAGGTCCATGGCTGTCATGGAAGCCATGAACTCCCGAACCACCTCGGATGCTTCTCCCATCAATGGCAGGTTGAAATCCCCCATAACTAGAAGTTTGGGGGTCTCAACCGCCATCTCTGCGATCCACTCGAGGAGTTCAGGCAGGGCCTCTGATGTATAGCGAGGAGCCAAGTGTACAATCAGCAGGCCCAGCTGCCTCCCTGGGCCCCATCTCACGCCCAGAGACTCACACCCGGATATCTGCAGCACAGTGAACTCTCTCGGTTCCAGATTCTCCCATATAATTACTGCTACCCCACCACCCCTACCCTGGGCCCGTGGCTGGTGGAACACTCGGTAACCTGGTGGGCACATTTCCACGAGGGGTAAACCTCCCTTGTGGCCCAACCAGCTCTCCGTTATTCCTGCGAGGTCTGGCTCCCCCTCTAAAATCAGATCGTTAATGAGGGGGGCCTTGTTGACAACAGACTGGAGTGTAACGCAGCATCTTAAGAAAGATATGCTGTATGTGTGCTTCCATTTATAACTGATAAAGGACAAAATTGTTGGCTGTCAAAATTGTTGGCTGTCAAGAGCTGCTGACCAGGGGGGAAATGATACAGACCATTTCCCACCACCACCACCAGCGGAAGATGTCTGGCAGCGGAGCTGCTTCGTCCTTTTCCTGGGAGTGTTTTCCAGCATCCCTTGATAGCCTTCCCCCCCCCCCCCGTACAGTTCCCAGAGAGGGAGAGGAGGCAAGAGGGAGAGGAGGGGGAACAAACAGAAAGGACGCCTGGACTCATGGCAGTTTGTTTTGATTTGCACACTGTCTCATGAGATGCCTCATAGAGAGGTGGATGAGCCCATCATTCTTAGCTGCTGGATGGAGGGCTAGGCTGGGTAGAGGAGAAAGTGCAGATGGGGGACGGGAATATCAAGCCTCCACCTGCTGCCGGTGCCACCTTGCCAGAAACTCTGATCTAATCACGGACCACAAACCGCTACTAGGAATCGTCGTGGGTGACCAGCCAACTCCAATTACGCTGTCCCCGTGAATGATGAGATGACAGTTTTCCTGGAAGGCTATAATTACAAACTGCAATACCGGCCAGGGAAAACCATCAACCACGCCGTCAGCCTCAGCCAGTGCCCACTTCAAGACCTCATCGAAGATCTGGCCCCAATCACACCCATGCTCCTAATCGGGCTAGACACAGGGCTAAACACTGGCCCTGTCATGGCAGCCAAGATCGCGAGACCTTCAGCCAAAGACAAAACGTTGGCATGAGTTTTGAACTGGGGGTGGATGGGGTGGACAGACGGAGGAAGCAATGGGAGATGAATTCAAACCATGTAGGATGCACCAACTCAAATTGTCTGCATTAAAGGGGGGTTCAATGTGGGGGGAGAGAGTTGTGATAGCACAATCATTAAGGAAGCCAGTACTGGAAATGCTGCACATGGGTCACCCAGGCATTGTCAGAACGAAAGTGTTAGGAGCTATGTCTTGTGACCAGGTTTGGATAAGGACGTAGAAGAATGGGTTGCCACATGCCAGTTGTGCCAGGAACTCAGGCCAGCACCACCCAGGGTACACACACCCCAACAATGGGAGACCCCAAAATCCCCATTAGTGATTATCATGCCAACCAGCACAGCAGAGAACATTATTAAGGTGTTACAGAGACTATTTTCAACACACAGGATTCCAGACATGGTAGTCTCAGACAATGGACCCCAACTCACAGCAAACACATTTGAAACATTTTTAGCGGCTCAGGGAATCCAAAATGCCCTGTCAGCGCCCTTCCATCCAGCTGCCAATGGTTTGGCTGAATGGATGGTCCAGTCAGCCAAAAAGGCACTGCCAATGATTAGCCCAAGGGACTGGCAAATTAACACCGATACATTCTTACTTGCCCAGCATAGAACCCCTAGCGCAACCACAAACTGCAGCCCAGCTGAACTATCAATGGGCCATAAATTAAGGTCAAAACTGGACATGCTGCACCCGAATTACAATGCAGAAGCAGCGCATTCAGGCTGCTGCCACTGAAGCAACTGAACTGTGCAGGTCAGGCCACGCCCACCGAAGGCCCGCCTACCTACATGACTACATAGTTGAACCATTTTGATTGAACCCATGGGGGAGGGATGTTACATATGTAAATAAGGAGTGAACAGCTAAAGCCACAGTGATTGCTCCAAATTCCCGTAAAAGCAAGAGCTGCCAGGCTGCCTCTGTTCGTTCTTCCCGGATTGTAAATACAATATCTCTTCGCAACAGCCCACCTTGTCTCTTCAATTGACCCTATCTAACAACTGCACTTGGCAACGCTCAACTGAGACACTTCCTCTATCCTTCCTCCCTCTCTTGTCTGTTGCTCTGAATAATAACAGAGGAAGCAGTGGCTCCTTTTACCACTGGACCTTTCTTGTTGTCTGCCCCCAGGTGTTATACAAGTAGAGCAGGACATGGGGCCCCTCCCACTTTTAATCAAAACTTCCCCAATCTTCTTCAAGGGCAGGATTATGGTTTTTCCCCAGATCATTTATGGGACTTTTCTTTGATTTCTGAGTTCCTTCTCTGAAGTAAATCTATTCAAGCTAAAGAGAGTTCCTCCCAGACAAGAGGAAGGTGGAACATCCTGAGTTTTACACGAAATGGAAAACATAGCTGCATAATTTCTTCTTCTTTTCTGACTCCAATTTCCAAATGCTGTTAATGGGGAAGGGTCTTATGGGGGGCAGGGGGAAACTCTCAGAGAGGCTCTGCAATCCACAACAACTAAATCAGTGCAGAAAGACATGTTTGTCAGTGGGTGTGTTTCACTTACACCTCAGAAAGAGAATCCAAAACACCAAGATGACGGCAGCCACTAACCCCACAGGAATCAGCCACATTGTAGCTAAAGAAGGGGAAATTCAGAAGTTCCGATTAGACAGGTGCTGAGTTCTTCGAAATGGAGATGATGAGCAATGGAAGAAATGCCCAATCTTTACTGGCCTCCGGGAAGTGCCCCCATTGGAAGGAAGCCCCACCCTCTCCAAAGCTGCAGAGGGCGGAGCAAATGGCCTTGAAGGGCAGAAGGAAGAGCCACCACCAATCATCTCATATATCACCTCATCACATACACCAACTATTTTCATACCTTTCCTATTAAGTTGCCATTTCCAACTCTTCCGACAGAAATCACTTCTCTCGCATTGTCAAATCGAGGACTATATTTCCTGCTCTCCATTTGAAAACATGAATTTGAATTTATTAGATTTGTTAGCCGCTCCCTCTCCACAAAGGGACTCGGGGCGGCGTACAATAAATAAAAACACATATTATACAATTAAAACATTTCACGGAGGAGGTGTCAAAATCGCATAGTACAATACATAGGAAAAGTCATAATAAAATTAAAATTAAAATACCCCAATATAAAATTACAAATTTAAAAGATTGCCAGGAGGATAAAGATGAAACTATAATTGAGCCAGGCTGGCTAGTTGAAAAAGGTGGGTCTTGAGTTTTGAACGGAAGGAGCGGAGGTCGGTAGTAATCCTAATGTCGGGGGGAGGTCATTCCAGAGGACTGGGCCCATCACAGAGAAGGCCCTGCTCCTGGGCACCGCCCTCTGGCACTGCTTAGTGGACGGCACCCGGAGAAGTCCCTCTCTGTGAGAGCGAATTGGTCGTAGGGAAGTATGGGGCAGGATGCGATCCCGCAAGTAGCTAGGTCCTGTGCCATGGAGCGCTTTGAAGATGGTAATCAACACCTTGAAACGCACCCGATAGACCACAGGGAGCCAGTGCAGCTCGCGCAGGAGAGGTGTTATATGGGAGTATCTAGTACTCCCCATAATCACCCGCGCGGCCGCATTCTGGACCAACTGTAGTCTTCGGGCGCATCTCAAGGGGAGCCCCATGTAGAGAGCATTGCAGTAGTCTAGGCGGGGCGTCACCAGCGCATGAGTGACTGTGTGAAGGGCATCCCGGTCCAATAGGGGGCGCATTTGGCACACCAGGCGAACCTGGTGGAACGCCCCCCTTGCCACGGCTGCCACATGGTCATCCATGGACAGCCGGGCATCCAGGAGGACGCCCAAATTACACGCCCGCTCCATGGGGGCCAGTTGCTCGCCCCCAATGGCCAGAGATGGGATCATCTGGTTGAACCGGGGGGCCGGAAGCCACAGCCACTCCGTCTTGGAGGGGTTGAGCTTGAGTCTGTTGTCACCCATCCAGACCCGTACGGCTTCCAAACATCGGGACATCATTTCGACGGCCTCGTTGGGGTGGTTCGGGGTGGAGATGTACAGCTGTGTATCATCAGCGTACAGATGATATCCCACCCCAAAACCACGAATGATCTCACCCAGCGGCTTCATATATGTGTTGAACAGGAGAGGCGAGAGGACCGACCCCTGCGGCACCCCACAAGTGAGAGGCCTCAGGGTCGACCTCTGCTCCCCTGCCAACACACGTTGCGTCCGGTCGGAGAGGTAGGAGCAGAACCACCGTAAAATGGTGCCCCTTACTCCCAGCCCCTCCAGCTGGTGCAGTAGGATACCATGGTCGATGGTATCAAAAGCCGCTGAGAGATCTAATAGGACCAGGATAGAGGAACAACCCCTATCCCTGGCCCTCCAGATATCATCTACCAACGCGACCAAGGCCGTCTCTGTGCTGTGCCTGGGTTGGAAGCCGGACTGGCGCGGGTCTAGATAATCATTTTCCTCCAGGTGATGTGGGAACTGTTGGGCCACCACACTCTCTACAACCTTCGCTAAAAAGGGAAGGTTGGAGACAGGATGATAATTGGCTAGCTCCGTTGGGTCCAGGGAAGGCTTCTTGAGTAAGGGTCTCACAACCACCTCTTTCAAGGCGGCCGGTAAGGACCCCTCACCCAATGAAGCGTTCACTAGTCCCAAGAGCCAGTCTCGTGTAACTTCCCAGGATGCCAGTACAAGCCAGGAGGGACACGGGTCCAATGAAAATGTGGTAGCTCGTAGTCGCCCACGCAACCTGTCCAAATCTTCGATGGCAACAGAGTCAAACTCTTCCCAGGATGGTCTCTCAAGACTCGCCTCGGGCGTCCCTCCTAGCCCACTGAGAGGGACCCATTCCCTCCGGATTTGAGCGATTTTATCCTGCAGATATTTCCCAAATTCTTCTGCCCTGCCCTGCAGAGGGGCTTCCCGCGGCCTCTGCGATAGAAGAGAGCGGGTCACCCGAAACAGGGCGGCAGGGTGGTTATCTGCGGACGAAATAAGGGCGGCACAATGTCAACGTTTGGCCGCTCTTATTGCCACAAGGTATGTCCTTAAATAGGTTCGTACCTGTGTTCGGTTGAGTTCGGAACGGGAGGATCTCCATCGACTCTCTAGGCGTCTCTTGTGGTGTTTCATCACCCTTAGCTCCTCGGTAAACCAAGGGGCCAGGGTGGTTCGTTGCCGCAGGAGAGGCCGCAAAGGCGCCACCCGGTCTAAGGCCCCGGCGGCCGCATTATTCCAGGCGGCTACTAGGTCCTCTATCTGGGGGCGGGTCAGGTCTACAGGAGGTGGCCCAAGCTCCGTCTGGAACCTATCCGGTTCCATCAGGCGCCTGGGGCGGAACCATCTAGGATATTCCGGTTCCGCCTCCCCGCGGCGGGGGGTAGCACCAGGGAAGTCAAGTCGGAGAAGTGAGTGGTCTGACCATGACAGGGGAGTAATAGCTAAGTCCCCTATTCCCAGATCACTCGTCCACTGGTTAGAGACAAAAACAAGATCCAGTGTGTGGCCTCCCTCATGTGTGAGACCCTGAATTAATTGAGTCAGGTCCATGGCTGTCATGGAAGCCATGAACTCCCGAACCACCTCGGATGCTTCTCCCACCGATGGCAAGTTGAAATCCCCCATAACTAAAAGTTTGGGGGTCTCAACTGCCACCGTTGTGATCAGCTCGAGGAGCTCAGGCATGAGAGGATGCAGCAGAAAACTCTTCCCCATCCTTTTCAAATATTGAACTAAGGTTGACTCCTACCCACAGTTTAGTTCTGCACATCACAACCCCACCAGTCTCTCACCTCTTTCCTGCTTGAAAGCCAACACTAAGGGCTCCTGCAAGCCCTCGTGCTCCAGGTGACACCGAAAATGGTTCCTCTCCTTGGGGTCGATATCAATGCTGAGCTGGACATAATAAGTCCCATCTGAGTTGGGGGCCACGTTCCTATGGAGGGTCTCATACTGGCAGACCTCTCCATCCCTGGTCCAGGTGGTCCAGATCTCCTTGGGGTAGAAGCCAAAGGCCTGGCAAGTGAGGACCTCCAGTCTGTCATCCACCACCTTGTAATTCACCTTCCCCACCGGGGGCTCTGCAGAAAAAGCAATATCAGAGTAACCAGGTTTTGTAGAATTTTCTGTCAAGGTGGCTTAATAAGTGGGAAGATAGTCAGAGTTTGTTGCAGCAAAATCAAATCCAGAAAGCACAGACAGATAACTGATTCAGCTGGATTCATTAACTTCTTTATATACATAAGAACAGATGAATCAATGTACAATACCAACAGGTGGTTCTTCCAAGTAAACACAAGGCAGGAGAGTTACAGACAAACACAAGCAGTTAGTTTCCTTTTAGCAGACAAGCTCAGACAGACTGCTAGTTTACTTCTCAGAGCAGCAGACTGTTTTTTTTCTTAAGTTTCTGTTTCAATTCTTTGCACAGACTCAGATCTGTTTAAGCTCCCAATGGCTGACTTAGTTGCTAGGCCTATTCACTGGCTGACCTTGTTCCTATGTCTCTCCCAGACATGAATATTTTAACAAAGACCTCCTTTGGCCACCCTCTCCCTCTAATCTTTCTCCACCTCCGAACCTCTGGATGCCTCAAAGATGGGGCACTGAAGCTCTTTAGATGTATTTTTGAAAGGGTTGCATAGAATTTGGGGTAAAGCCCTCAAATTGACCAACATAATCGTAATGCTTGGGATTTGGTGTAATTTCCCTTCTCCCAGATTGAATTTGTTGAAGTTGTTCCAGATTAAAAAAAATCAGGGACAGACTGATCTTTTTCTTCTGTTCCAAACATAGGATATCAGTTTCTTCTCCTTAGCAAGATTTTCCCAGGGAAATCGAATGAGTCTTCAGCGTTAATTTCTTGCTCTGTTAGATGTTTTTTTAAAAAAAGAATTATTTTTGAGGAGAATTGGAGATTATTTCCCTTCTCTAATGTGATGTAGGATATTGACTGACCCCTTCCTGCAAAGGCTGGCTTAGCTAAACTATATGGGGAAAGGGACACACAGAAACCTGCTCAATGGAGACCCCCTTTTGCCACTCACCGATCCTCTGCAGACCCTCCTTCTGGTAGGACAGGTATCTCTGCAGCCACTCAATGCAGGTCTTCTCCAGGAAGATTTTATTACTCTCAGACCACTTTGGATCCTCCTCCCACTTCTCCTTCACCTTCTGTGCCTGGGGCTGAGCTGTCACCCATCTGAGGGTCTCCTTGTCGAAGCTGATGAAGTCCATCCCATTGTAGCCATAGTGCAAAGATCCTCCTTTGCTCCCGTCTTCCCTGAGCTCACAGCCCCAAGTCACCTGCCAGGTGTGAGGCCCTAAAGGAAACCCAAAGGGGGTGGGGGTGAGTCAGAGGTGGTATTCGGACAGTTCTGATGAACCGGTAATGGAAATTTTAAGTAGCTTGGAAAACCAGCAAATACCATCTCTGACTGGCCCCGCCCCCATCTATTCTCTGCCTCACGAATCCCAGCTGAGTCTTCTTCAGTTGCCCTGCACAGGAGAACAGAGCTGGAAAGCAGGTTAATGGGGTGGGGAGGGAATGGGGATTTTACAGTATCCTTCCTCTGCCATGGCCACCAATGTTGCAATCTTCAATTAGCCTGGTGCCTTGTGGAGACATACTTCGGTATCAATACACAAAATGGGATACACATACAGACTTCAAAGAAATACATTTCTCTCTGGCTGCCCTTGGACCGAGAGGGAGTCACCAAGCCACGTGCCCACCAAGCCACGCCCACAGAACCAGTAGTAAAAAAAAATTGAATCCAACCACTGGTGGGGTCCAGGGTTCCTTTTCCTAGACATCATGAGAGTCTACCCCCCCACTTCCCACCTGGAGAGAGAAACTTGATTTTTCCCTCTAATCTTTATCACGCAAGGAGAAATATCTATTACTTCAGTTAACCCTTTTTGACTTGGGTAAGATCATGAAGAATTTCTATGGGAGGCAGATAATTACTTTACTTTATTTCAAGCTTTTATACCGCCCCCTCTCCCAGAAGGGACTCGGGGCGGTGTACAGTCAGGCTAAAAACATAAATACATAGGAATAATACAAACATAGGAATTGGGGTCAGGGGTAGGGAGTGGGGTGTCTTTCCTTTTCAGGAAAGAAAATCTCACTATTATGCCACTTGCAGGCTCTGCTGGCCAAAGATGCCACCGGTTCTGCTCACCTCCAGCACGGCGGTCCAGTTTTGATAACTTCTCCAGGTCAGTCCTGAAGACACACTCAAAGGGCAGAAAGGTCTCCTCCTTCACCTCCTTTACCCAGGACACCAGAGGCTCCGTCTTCCTGGTGAGGTTGTCAAAGCGAGTGATAGGCTGGTCATCCAGGTAGCCCCTAATAAAGGACATCTGCTCTGGCAGATGCAGGTAGAAGTAGCACAGGGAGTGTGAGAGGGAGCCTGGAGAGGAAGGAGGGAGAAGGGGAGAATGAAGGGGGTCTGCACTGGTGCTCCATCCTCTCTGACATTTTATGGTTCACCCTGCATCCCCCAACAAGTTGGTCTCCCTCTTTCTGCTCTGTTTGGGAAGGTTCCTTCCTTTAAACCTAAGGAAGATCTCCAGCATCCCTTGGCTGACCTTAAAAACATCTGGGCAAGCCCACATCTGGTTATGGTAGCCCCACAGATCCTCTGCTCCCTACCCCACAGGATTCCCAGCCAGCTGCTTGTGTGCCTGACTCCGACCACAATCCTACTGGCAGGGAAGGATTGACTTGGGAATTTCCTTGTGAGAGTCAGCGACCAGGGTGCTCAGCAGAGAGGAATCTCACCCCTCCCCCACCCTCGGGGCCTTCCAAGGTGACTGTTTTTCTGATAGGTTTGGAGCTTCAAGGCAGGTCGCCCCCTTCTTCTGCCAACCCAGGAGAGGAAACGGTTTGAGCTCTGAAAGTTCCTGTATTTTTGGAAAAATTAAAAAATAATAAAATAAAGCTGCAAACTCTTCTACCAACAGCCCCTCCTTTTCTTTGCCTCCCCCCTGCCTGCCCCCCAACTCTCCTGCGGCAACCTCTTCCCACCCCCACCCTGCTTCCCTCTGCTGTCTCTCTTCCATCCCCCACTCGTATGTATATTTAGACCAGGGAAATTCAGGAGTTAAGCATGGTTATGTTTCCACTGCCTATGGCTCCTTTCCATTCTGCTATTTTCCCAGGAATACAGAGGGGAACGGAGGACAAAGGAAATGCCGAATGTTCTTAAAGGAGGCTCAGCAAAGTGTCCCGAGGGAAAGCAGAGTTTTCCTTCTGGGAAAGGAGCTTAAGGGGGAGAAGAGACCCAGGCCAGGACTACAGTTCTGGGTCCCTTCTGTTTCCTCCCCTCCGGGTCACAAGTCCCTTTAGGCACTCACCGCAGCAGCCCCCCACACAAAGGATCCCAGCACAGCTCCCAGGAACAAGAGGGGTGCCCGTTGTAGCTGCATCGCCCTCCAGCCACCTGGCCTTTTACATCCGAAGACCCTAAGTCAGTAATGGCTAACCTTTTCCTTGTTGCGTGCCGAAAGTATGCGCGGACACCCCCCCCCCAACACTCCCGCGTGCCAGCACCTATTATGCAATGTGCGGCCTCTGCGCATATACGGACCCCCCCTGAATCTTTCCCCATGCACATGCGCACATCTACCGCACATGCTTCCTCCCCCCCCCCCCCCCGTTTTGGTCCAATCTATGCCAGCACAAATGGCCTGCTTTTGCAGAGGCAGCAGCAGCTCCTCCTCCTGGCAGCCTCACACCCCAGGCAGCGTCCGTCCGTCCAGCCATGCCAGCCGGCAGGACCGCGGAGGAGCGAGCCGCCCAGACTGCTGCTGGCATGCCGCCCTTACAGAAATGTTCCGCTCTGCCCATGCAGCCCGCCCCTCTTGGGGACCGCAAGCTGGCTTGCCCTGCAGGGCCAGTGAAAAAAGCAGCGTCCCAAGTATTGGCGCGGTGGCTTGCAGTCTCAGGGCAGCTTGAGCCGAGCTCGACCGTGTCCTCACCACACGCACAGTACCACACCATGCACCCTAGTTTATAAATTCAGCCCTGGAAGTCCCTTAAATTTGCCATGCTGGACGCTGCCTAGAGTGAGGCTGGCAGGGGGAGGGGGAGCTGACCGATCGCGTCTGCCTCCCTCCCTGCCCACCCGAGCAGCCCTTCCCTCTGCAGCTATTGCAGCAGCTGCTGCTGCTATTCTAGGGCCTCGCTTCTCCCCCCACCCCTCCACAAACCACTTCAGACTCCAAATTAGGCAGAGGGAGGGGGTGGTAAAGAAGAGGTGTGGCCGTGCGCACAAGGGACCAAGGCAGCATTTGATGCTGGGCGGCCAACTGCCCCTTCCCCTAGCCGCCCCAGTCCCTTTTGGGAGAGGGGGCGGTCTAGAAATACGAAATAAAGTAAAGTAAAGTAAAAGTAAAGTAGCCATGTTGGACTTTGAAGAGTTCGAGTGGCAGCTAAATGAAAACAAACAGCGTAACAAAGTGTGGTTGGGGGCAAGCAAGTCCAACATGGCTAGGGGAAGGAGCAGCGGGATGGAAGCACTGAAGGAGCGATTGTTGTTGTCCCCCCCTCCCCTTTCCTCTTCTCTGGACCTGCATCGCCAGATGGCCAGCTCAAATTCAGGCAGCTTCCCATTCCATTGCAGGAGAGGTAGCCAGATGGGCGGGCTCTCTCAGCCGCTGCCGGGTGAGGATAACTCCCTAAAAAGCCGGCTTGCCTCTTCTTCCCACCCCCGAGTGGGAATCGCCGAGAAAGGGGCCAGGAAAGTGGCGGCGCTTGGCTGCAGGCACATTTGCAAGTTGCCTGAAGTTGATCCGGCCATCTGGCGAGGAAAAGGTCAGATGGAAAAAGGCGGGAAGGAGTTATGGCTGTTGTCCCCCCTCCCCTCTTCCCAGAAAAGGGCCGGCTCAACGTCAGGCAGCTTGCAAACGCGCCTGCAGCCAAGCGCCCCCACCTTCCTGGCCCCTTTCTCGGCGATTTCCCCTCAGGGGTGGGAAGAAGAGGCAATTAGAAGAGGGTTAGAAAAGTGTGTTATTAAATATTATGGATGTTTAGCTAGAATAGGCCATAAGGATTCAGTGTCATTGGAGGATTTTAGAAATAGTAAATGAAATGCCAGTATGTGGTTATGTATTAAATCTTGGTATATTTTATGATGAAGGACGTTTAAACAATTATAGTCAAATGAAAATGGAGGTATGATGATGGTGACATGTATAAATATCTGAGTTTAAAATACTTAATATGAAGTATGCTTGATGACTGTGGAAGAGATGCACGTAAGCCTTTTTGTAACCAACTGATACACTTTCTACAGCATGTAAAGAAGGGTGTTTGTTTTGAAAATAAAAAAAAATAAAAAAATTTAAAAAAAGAAAGAAAATATTCGAATCTCTTGGAACCTGTCTTTATCCAGCTGGTGGTGAAAGTTGACAAGGGGGAGCTGTTGGTGCCAACTGCAACACTTGGTGTCACACTGCAGTTCAATGAGCTCCAGCTGCAGGAGGTCTGGAGCGCCATCAGGGTCCCAGCAGAGAAAGGAGAGGAAAAAAGCGTGGTCTCATTTTCAATAGCTGCAAAATCCCGAAAGCGCCGTTGAAACTCTTCAGTCAGAGATGAGATGTTTGCTTCATGCCTCCTTATTTGCGCACTCATATTGTTCTGTGGGAAACTGGTCATTATTTCCTGCAGCTATGGGAAATGCGTGGTACTGGGTTGCGTTTGTGACAGGTGCCTTTGGAAAAGTAACAGCTTGGTCCCGAAGGCTTTGATGTGTAAGTACATTTGGCTTACCACTGCATTTTGCCCCTAAGGGTTTATGTTCAGCACAATGTTATGTCAACTAAAAATTTAAAATCAGCCAGCCAAACAGGATCAGGTAGCTCTGGCATCGGTTGTCCCTTTTTTGCCAAGAATTGCTCCATTTCCTCCCTAAGAGAGTAGAAGCGCTGCAGTGCAGACCCCCAACTGAGCCATCTTACCTCGTTGTGATACACAACATCTCCGTGTTCTGCCTGGATGTCGAGTAGAAACTGTTGAAACTGGCAGTGGCACAGAGCTTTGGAGCGAATAGAATTAATAACCTTCATCACCGGTTTCATAACACGATCATATTTCAGACGTTTGGCATAGAGATGAATAATGCAGTGGAGTTTTATAGCTTTTTCTCCTTCGCTGACTTTGTTACAGACTAGGGTTGATGATCCTTTTCGCTCGCCATCCATGGCAGGCGCGCCATCCATAATAATCCCAGTGACTTTATTCCATGGTAGTTTCATGTCATCTATGGAGGAACAAATGGGAACAAATAAATATGTTCTTCTTGTTTGGTCCTTAAGGCTCTGGAGGTCAAGTAGCTCTTCACTCACGCTCATGTCATTGTCCACTCCTCTCAAAAAGAAACAATAACTGAGCGGTGTCAAATGCACCTGTGCTTTTGTCGCAGGCTAACGAAAAAAAAGTCAAAACTCCACTCCGTTTGCCTCTGCCTCTTAATATCAGATGAAACGTCTTCAATTCTCCGTTACCACAGTGTTACGAGCCGGGCAAACATTGGCAAACGCTTGCTTTTTCTCAGGACAAATTTTCTCCACCATTTTCATCATGCAGTCTTTAATAATTTCCCCCTCAGTAAAAGGATTGCAGTGCTTGGCAATCAGCGTTGCCACCTCGTAGCTCGCCTTCGTGGCATTTTCATTTTTGACTCATGGGCTCTTGTGAAAAAGCGCTGCTGTGCCATTCAAGCAGCTTCCAGTTCCTTCCATTTTTCGCGGCGTTCGTTCCCAGCTAGCTTGTTGTAGTTAGCATGTTTCGTCTGGTAGTGCCTCTTGATGTTGAATTCCTTGAAAACAGCCAGTCTCTTGGCAAATGAGGCAGACACAGTTGTTTCATATTTCAGTGAAAAAATACTCCAATTTCCACTTGTCCTGGAAGCGGCGGCCCTCGCTGACAACTTTCCTTTTTTTTAGTTGCAGTTGCCCTTTTAGAAATAGGCACACAAGCGTTGTGAGTCACAAGAGTCGCGCAACGAGAGTGCTGATTCAGGTCTACTGCCGTCTTCTGGTGAAATATAACCACCAGCCTTGAAGCCGGTGCTCAGCCAGCTGTGGATGGGCAGCAGGGCACAGCTGTGGGAACTGCTGTGCAGTGAAGGAAAAAACGCTGCCCAGCGGGGATGAGTGACAGGCTGAACCGGTGGGGAGAAGAGGCTGCAGGCCGCTCAAAGTTTGAAAACGGGCCGCAATTGGCCCCTGGGCCGGACTTTGGACATACCTGATTTAGAGGGTCGCTGAAGCACTTAGAGGTTTATCGGTGTCCTCTCTGGAAACCCATTCCTACTCCCACCCCATTCAAAAGGTGTTCATCCCAAATTGCAGTTCAAGAGGGACCCAAACTCCCAGCAGACCACTTTCACTTTCACTCTCTGTCTCCAGGATCCAGGCTGGCTTTCTCCCCGCTCCACTGGCCAGATCACGGCTTCTCTTCAAGAGTTCTACGGACTTCCCCAGGCCAACGTCACAGAGGAAGGAGCGGGAGCCCCTCACGTTCCACCTCGATTCTGGGACGGCGGCCTCGCTTTCTGCGACTGGAGCCTGGCCGCTGCCTTCTTTGATCCAGGAACGGGGAAAGGTCTCCTTCATGGCAGATTAGACAAAAGGAGGATCAGGGGTGACACGATAGCAATATTCCAGTATTTGAGAGGCTGCTATAAAGAAGGGTGTGTGTGTATCAACGTAATTTCCAAAGCACCAGAAGGCAGGACAAGAAACAATGGATGGAAACTAATCAAGGAGAGAAGCAAACTGGAATTAAGGAGAAACTTCCTAACAGTGAAGACAAGTAATCAGTGGAACAGCTTTGCCTTCAGAAGTTCTGGGTGCTTCATCACTGGAGGATTTTAAGAAGAGACTGGACCGCCTCTGGTCTTTAATGGTATAGGCCAGAGGTGGTATTCAGCAGGTTCTGACCAGTTCTGGAGAACCAGTAGCGGAAATTTTGAGTAGTTTGGAGAACCAGTAAATACCACCTCTGACTGGCCCCGCCCCCATCTATTCTCTGCCTCCCGAGTCCCAGCTGATTGGGAGGAAATGAGGATTTTGCAGTATCCTTCCCCTGCCACGCCCACCAAACCACATCATGCCCACAGAACAGGTGGGGGGAAAATTTGAATCCCACCACTGGTATAGGTTCACCTGCTGGAGTTGGGCTAGAACAGGGGTTCCCAACCTGTGGACCATGGCCCATTGTTGGGTCCAGTCTAATTGCCCCCGGACCGCGTAAGTCCACAAAGCCCCTCACGGGAACCTCATCACAGGCGCTCCTGGCTCCACTTGTGTTCGCGTCATCACAAAAACTTGCTACCCACTTCAGGCTGCCAATCCAACTCTGGACTAGAAGACCTCCAAGGTTCCTTCCAGCTCTATTCTGATTGATTGAGCCCTCTCCTCCGGGAGTGATAACTAAGGCTAACCCTCCCCTGCTGAACAGAGGCCAGCCTCATAGTTCTTCCCCACTCCCGGGGAGGGGTCGCTTGCCCCAGGATATGACCGATCCCCTGCCCCCCCAGACCTCCCCAGGGGTTCAGGGGGAAAGCAGGAGACGAGGAGGATGGGGAACAGTCCTTGGGTCAGTCCTTGGGAGATCAGCGCTTTCAGAGAGGGGGGGTATCAATCTTTTGTGGGCAGTTACTTCTAATCAAGGCAGACGAGGGCGCCCTCTGGAGGTGAACAGAGGGTGTAATAATTCATTCATTTATTTTCTTCACTTTCGCTGCTTGGAAGAGCCCTTTTGGAGAGCATCTAAAGGATTGCCATCCTCTGTGGAATAGTTTTCTGACGGAGTGAATGAGAGGAAAAGCGGGAATGACACCACAGCCCAGCCTCCCCTGGAGAAGGGACCTCGCATATCACTCTCATCTCCCATCTGGAGTCTTGTCTTTTGTAAGGTTCATTTCTTGAAATGTTGATACAGTGGCTTTGAGGGTGCTCTGCCCCTCCCCCATTTCCATGGGATGCCTTGTGCTGCAAAGGGAGAAAACGGAGGAAGAGAACACCCAAATCCTTTGTATGGGGGATGAGGACCTTCTCCCCTCTCCATGGCTCTCCCTTTCCCCTCCTGCAACCCAGACAGGCCTGAAGGATAAACTGGAGAGGAGAAAGGTTTGCAGTTCCCCTTCAGACAAACAGTTCTTCCCTGGAGGAGAGTCAGACCCAAGTAACCAGGAATAGAATAGAATGAAATGGAATGGAATAACAGAATTGGGACTTTGGAGGTTTTCTAGTTCAACCCCCTGCCCAGGCAGGAAACCCTACACCACTTCAGACAAATGGATATCCAGCATCTTCTTAAAAACTTCCAGTGTTGGAGCATTCACAAGTTCTGGAGGCAAGTTGTTTTTAATTAATTGTTAATTGATTAACAATTGATTAATTGTTTTAACTGTCAGGAAATTTCTCCTTAGTTCTAAATTGCTTCTCTCCTTGATTAGTTTCCATCCATTTCTTGTTGTCCTGCCCTCAGGTGCCTTGGAGAATAGTTTGACTCCCTCTTCTTTGTGGCAACCCCTGAGATATTGGAACACTGCTATCATGTCTTCCCTAGTCCTTCTTTTCATTAAACTAAACATATCCAGTTCCTTCAGACATTCATCTGTTTTAGCCTCCAGTCCTCTAATCACCATTGTTGCTCTTCTCTGCACTCTTTCTAGAGTCTCCATATCCTTTTTAGGAACTCCAGGAACTGGAGTTGAATTCGAAGGACTAAACGTTTATTACATGCTACCTATATGCCGGGATCTGATCTACATGTATGAATAGCTCAAGCTTCACTGGCACTTGATAAATGTCAGTGGAATTCATTTGGGGAAGTTGGTGGATTCCAAATTCCCAATCATCCAGGTCATGGTTGTCCCAGTGCTGCTGTCCAAAGGGCAACTGGACTTTCTTAGGTGTTTTTGTTGTTGTTGGATGAGAAGCAAAATGTTTTCAAAACTAAAATATTTTCGGGGGTGCCGGGGGAGAAAGAAAGAAAGTCCATTTGCTTTTGGAAAAGCCCCTTTGGGAGAGACTGATGACATGTTTAACTCCACCTTCCATCTCAGCCTGTTCATCTCCTACAAAACGATCCATAAAGGTAAAGGTAAAGGTTCCCCTCGCACATATGTACCAGTCGTTCCCCACTCTAGGAGGCGGTGGTCATCTCTGTTTCAAAGCCGAAGAGCCAGTGCTGTCCAATGATGTCTCCGTGGTCATGTGGCCGGCATGACTAAATTCTGAAGGTGCACGGGATGCTGTTATCTTCCCATCAAAGGTGGTCCCTATTTTTCTACTTGCATTTTTTTCGTGCTTTCGAACTGCTATATTGGCAGAAGCTGGGACAAGTAACAGAAACTCACTCCATTACATGGTGCTAGGGATTCGAACCATTGAACTGCTGACCTTTCTGATCAACAAGCTCAGCATCTTAGCCACTGAGCCACCAGGTCTCATTAAGATGGTCCAAAGGGCCCCTCAATAGACTCCTCCAGGGCTCCTAACCCTTGAAAGAACCTCCTCCGCAATTTGTTGCTCCTCCCAGCTCCCACTGTAGCCAACTTCCATGAAGTTGTTCAAGGCAGCTGTTCTCAGAAGCTCTGGAGATGAACACCTGGGCTGTCTCTCCATCTGTTGCACTTTCTTCATTCTTCAGGAGTCCCTCGTGCTGGTTTCAGGCTCTGAGGTCAGTGCGGCACCTACAGCTGCAAAATTGTGTTGATGTGTAAGTCGTGGGAAAAGCGGTACGGTGATACCAGACAGGGCAAGAAGCAAAGAACATGAGGATGCCCCCCTCCCCCACCCATTCCTGGGAATGTAAATAAAATAAGGAAAGATTTTGTCCTAGATTTTATTGTTCCTGCTGCCAGGTAGAGAGAGCTGTGCCGGCTTTCTGTTGGAAATATCCCATGGAAAGCCGGCATTGTATCCAAGCACAGATACTTGTGTGGGGGCAATGTTGTGGCCTGCCAGCGACCACTGGGGCTGGCAGCAGATTCAGAGAGTGAGGAGGTTGGGGAGGAACGTGGGCCAGTCCTGGAGTTTGGGGAAGGCTCTGATGAGGGCTCTGTGTGGGAGCAGAGAGTGGGCCAGAGCCGTATGCCAGTGATCAGAGGCAGACATCAGTGAGGCAGACGAACAACTGGAGACTGTTCCCAGTGTGCACATGCGCAGAGTTGCCAGAGGTCTCCCTCTGAATCCCCCCAAAGGACCCGTCCTGTTCCCCCTTCCTTCCTCAAGGGGGTGCCTACCATCAGCCTCTCGTAGCAGCTGTCCCACCTCTTTCCCTTCGGGCCTGAATCCCGCCCCTCCTCCTCTACTAGTGGCTGGGGACAATAGGCCCTGGACTCCTTCCTGAAGGCCTTCTTCATCGTCCTCCTCCTCCTCGCCAGCCCATTTCCTGGTTCAGTGGAAGTCTGAGTGCCGCTTCCTCAACAGGACGCAGCGGCTGTGATACTTGGACTGGGACTCTTACGATCGAGTAGGAGATCGACTACTTCGACAGCGATCTCAGAATGGCGGTCTCTCCGTTGGGGCAGCCCGATGTGGAACGAAGACCAGATCTATCTGCAGACAAGAAGGCCAAAGTGGATTCCTTCTGCAGGCACAACTCCAAGATTTGGATTCCAGGCGCTCACCTCTTACCCTCCCAATAGAGCCCCCGCTGCAGCCCCCCAAAGACCACCTTAAAGAGGGGTCTCCAGCCCCCTTCAATATAGGGATAGATGTGGGGGGCCAATTGAGGGAAGCAACTCAGAACTCCCCCACCATTCATCAGTTTCCCACCTGTGGCTCCCCCTCCCTCACAGATCAGGCAATGGAGGATTATGGAGTGGGGGAGTCTTGGTCTCCACCCCAAAGTCAGAGTTTTCCCCAGAAGGGATCGAGGCTCAAATCTTGCCCGATTTTCACAACCTCAAGGGGGGGGGGGGAGCTCACGTTTTTTAAGCTGAAAAAAATATTTTTCTTATATTTTTGGGTGGCATTTGTGGATTCAGGTTTGAAAAGGCCTCGGTTTCAACCGACTTTGGAGGCAAACGTATTCGGGTATAATACGGGGTCCGGAAGGTCCCACTCCCACCCATTCACGGAGGGGCGAGGGTAGGGTCCGACTGTGTCTCATCTCCGTTCGGCCCCCTTCCCTCGACCCCCTCCCCATCACAGTAATAACGAAGGGAGACGGCGATCTCTCTTCGGCCCCCTGAGCGAAGTGGAGCGAGGGATGGAGCAGAGAGCACACGGAATTCGAGGCTTCTGAGGCTACCGACTCTCTTGCCCTCGACCCCTTACCCCATTTCTGGGGTCTCAACCCCTTTCCTCCCCCTCTTCCCCCAGGAGCATTGACGGCGCCTCCCAGCCCCTCTCCTCCTCCCTCCCCGCCGAGCCCCTTCCTTACTGGGGATCTCTTTCCCAACCTTCGCTTCTGGGGATCTGGGCCAGTGCCCCCCCATCAGCAGCAGGGGGAGCCCAGCAGAGCCCATGGATGCTGCCCCACAAGCGCCCCAAAAGAGAGAGGAGAAAGACGCGAATGCTCCCAGCCTCAGAGGAGGAATGGGGGGGAGGGGTCTAGACTTGGGGGGGGGGCGTTTTCCTCGAACTGCCCAGAAAAGCAGAGGGACCAATGAGAATCCTCCCTTCTGCAGCGTCATCGGTCTTCGGGCAGGGTCTCTCCTGACTTCACCTCAAGAGAAGATAGTTCGGCGCAGAGAGAGAAGCAGAGAAAGAGGGGGGGGGTGATCCCTTCAGTCTTGGGGGGGGTGCAATTCAAGGGGGGTTGATGCCAACCCTGAAGGGGAGTATAGGTTCCTTTTGCCCTCACCCCCTCACCCCCGATTCGGCGTGGAGTGGGGCTGCAGGTGATGACTGAAGGGGAGGCGCAGCAGCTCTACAACCAGCGAGGACTTGGGGGTAACAGTAACAGCGTGTAACAATAACAGAGTTGGAAGGGACCTTGGAGGTCATCTGGTCCAACTCCCTGCTCACGCAGGAGATCTGTACTAGGGATTCGCCTCTGAGCGGACTGGCTGGGGAGTCCATGGGCGTCTTTACACACACACGCACCGCACACACGCACATTTCCTCGGTGGGAGTGCCCCTTCCCTAACCATGTGGGTTCACTGCCCTTCCCGCCCTTCCCGGAAGCTTCTCCCTTTTGATTCCTTCCTGGCAAAGGGGCTACCGGAGGGCCGGTTTTACCCAGCGCTGTGGAGTTTTCTGACCCACCGCAAATAGCCGATAAGTTTTTGGTTCAACAATCACTGTTGTTGATCTCAATGTGGAGGTGGGGGGAAAAGAGGGGGGGAGCTGGAATCCCTGGCTGAGAATCGTAAAGAGAGCAAAAAAAATGGAAGGTCCCTTCTAGGGCTTCCATGAACACCTCCCTCTGCTTGAGCTGCACCCCCCCCCCCCCACTAAACGGATCCGCCCTCCCACTTTGTTCGCTTCTCTGCGCGGAATTATTTCTCTCCTCTTCAGCTGAAGTCACAAAGGACTTTGCCTGGAAACCGATGACGCTCAGGCAGGGAGAATTCTCATTGGTGCTGCCGCTCACATAAATGCTTAAAAGCTAAAGATAAAGGTTCCCCTCGTACATAGCGGTATATGCTAGTGGTTCCGACTCTAGGGGGCGGTCCTCATCTCCATTTCAAAGCCGAAGAGCCAGCGCTGTCCGAAGACGCCTCTGTGGTCATGTGGCCGGCATGACTAAATGCCGAAGGCGCACGGAACGCTTCTCACTAAAGGTGGTTCCTATTTTTCTACTTGCATTTTTTACTGCTTTCGAACTGCTAGGTTGGCAGAAGCTGGGATAAGTACCGGGAACTAGAGCTGGGAACAGTTGTTGCGCTGATGAGAAGAGGGGAGGCGCATCCCATAGCCGGAGAAGACTTGGGGGTCACAGACAACCCCCCCCCAATCCGAAGGGAAGCCACGGAAAACCCTCAGCAAAATTAGGAAGGTGAGGAGAAGATCTGCAGGGATCCCTCCTAGCCCAACCGGATCCCCTCCTCAGCCCCCTCCCTTCCCTGGAGAATCCTCAGCAGCTTCGCGGGTGAAAACCCCCGTTTTCTTCCTTGAAAGACGCGTCTCTCTTGTTCTCATATTCTGGACGAATAAGCCCCTTTCAGGATTTCCCGCCCAACCCCAAATCCGAAGGAATCTCCCTCTTTCTTTTTGTGGGTCAGGGTTCCCGTTTTTCCACGCTTTCTGCTCCTTCCCTCGGAGAACTTCAACATTTTGCCATCATTTCAAGGTTCTCCATATATTTCAAAGTTCTCTCTATACGTATATAAAGAAACATTTTGGAAGAAATGTTGCCAGTATAAAAATACAGATACAGAGCTCTTTCCCCAGGGATTTGGATATTTTGGCTGTGGAACAGAAAGCTCCTCCTAAAACAAACGGCTTTTAAAGGTTTTTTTTATTAAGACTATCATGGTATAAAATAGAAAATAAAGGTAATAAGGACATGGGGAAGAAAAAGGAAAGAGGAAACTGGGATAAATTAGAAAAGATAAAGAGGAAAATAAAACTATTTTTATTTGCAGTAAATGCAAAATGAAATTACAGATACAAAATTCACTTCTACTGTTACATTCTTAGTAAAATTGATACATTTCTGTAATAAAAACCTAACTTAATTAGCAAATCCCAGTTCCGATTTCATATTTTTTTCTGCCTCAAGCAGAAATGGTTTCCAGTTAGAAAAATCACATTTACATACCTTTCAACAGAGACAATAAGAAGCATAAGGTTAGGGTCTCTGCAATTATCTTCCTTTTTGTCTTGTCTTGCCTTCAGGTCCCCCGTTTCTTTGTGGCAGACCCTCAAATATTGGAAGACTCTTACTGTGTCACCCCTTGTCGTCCTCTTCACTAGACCAAATATACCCAATTCTTGCAACTGTCTATTATTGTATGGTTTATTGTACGTTTTAGACTCCAGGCCCCTCATCACCTTTGCTGCTCTTCTCTGCCCTCTTTCTAGAGTCTCAAGATCTTGTTGTTGTTGTTGTTGTTGTTGTTGTATCATGGTGATCAGAAATGATTTCAGGATTACGAGGGTGGCCTCACCAGGGCCATATATAGCGAGCGGTATGTGGTCTCAGCATGCAGGCCTTCTGGGATCTCCCTGGATCCAGTGGCCTCCACACTTGGCTAAGCACCAGATGGGTTTCAGGTGAAGGGGTTGTCTGGTGGATGGTTGGAGCCGTGGCTCTGAATGGGGATCTCAGCTGAGCAGGAGAGGTTGGGATATCAGAAGGGACAGGGAAGCCAAGAGTTCCAGGAGGAAGACTAGATGATCTCCACCATCTTCCTGTCCCCCACTCCTTAAAAGAAAGGGAGATACTCAAAGGAAACTGGGGATCGCGGCAGGAGAAGGTCCGAGCTGTATTCTCCTCCTCTCCTCAATCTGTCTTCTAGTCCAGCCCACTGCTGAAGCAGGAGACCCTATAGTATACCATTTCAGACAGGTGGCTGTCCAGTCTCTTCTTAAAACCTCCAATGATGAAGCACCCACAACATCTGAAGGCAAAGCTGTTCCACTGGTTAATTGTCCTCACTGTTTAGAAGTTTCTCCTTAATTCCAGGTTGCTTCCCTCCTCGATTAGGTTCCATCCATAGTTCCTTGTCCTGCCTTCAGGTGCTTTGGAAAATAAGGTGATCCCCTCTTCTTTGTGGCAGAGCCTCAGATACTGGATTACTACTACCATGTCCTTCCTAGTCCTTCTTTTCTCTAGACTAGTCATACTCAAGTCCTGCAACTGTTCTTCACATGTTTTAATCTACAGGCCTTTAATCCTCTTAGATTTTAGCACTTTTTCCAAAGTGTCAGCATATTTTGGGAATGTGGTGACCAGAGCTAGACACAGTGTTCCAGGTGTGATCTTACTAGGGCTTTATAAAGAGTACTAATACACAATGTGATTCGATTCTCATCATCATCATTTCAGCCATTGTCTATTGCAGGATGAAACCTTCTTCAACGTGTTTCCAATCAATATGTTCCTGAGCTTTCTTTTGCACATTGGGCCCCTAATGATTGCTGATCAAATGAGATCCAGTCTGTCCCTCTGTTTATACAACCAAGGATTGTATTAGCTTTCTTGGCTGCTGCCACACACTGCTGGCCCATGTTTAAATGAGGACTCCAAGATCTCTCTCATAGTTACATTTTTGAGCCAGGTTTTGCCTAATCTGCACCCTAACCTATACCCTTTGGCTTTTCTTGCCTAAGAGTAAAACCTTGCTTTTCTCCACATTAAATTTTATTTTGTGGGACATTGTTCAAGTCCGTCAAGATTGTTTTGGATCCTGGCTTGTCTTCTGGGCTTCTGGTTACAGCTTGTGAAATAAAATTATGACTAGAAGCCAGCACACAGATTTGTTAAAAAATACATCTTGCCCAATCAATCTTATTTCATTCTTTAACAAAGTAACTAAATTAGTAGACCAGCAAAGTGCTGTGGACATACAGTAATGTATTTGGACTTCAGCAAAACATTTGACAAAGTAGACTCCAACCTACTTCTTGGTAAATTAGGAAAATGTGGGATAAACAGCATCGCCACCAGATGGATCTGTAACTGGCTGACAAACTATTCAACGAAGTGTCTGTCAGGGTGGAATTTCAGCCCTGCTCCCCTCCTGGGGTAATTGTATTTAATGAGGGATGAACCGTGGTTTTTCTTTGAAGTATACTTCAAAATTAAGAAAAATAAACACGAGATATATTCCAAGAAACACATTTGATTGTAAAGAAAATGAAAACAAAACTTACTAGCTAATGATTACATTTAGGCAGTGTTCCTGCCTACCTTCTTGGCAGGCGAACAAAATAAAAAATAAAAAAAAACGTGGACATGTGTAGTGAGCTTAGTGATACGAGTCACATCAGTCTACCGTATGTCTTAGACTTTAAGCACAGCTGGCAAACAAAAAACGCAGTGACAGTGTCCTTAATGGTGCTACATCTACATGGAGGGAGGTAAGCAGTGGCTCCGACTTAGGCCCAGTACTCTTCAATAGCTTCATAAAAGATGAGGGAATAGAAGGGGAACTCATCAAATTTGCAGATGACACTAAGCTGGCAGGAATAGCCAACACCCCAAAGCAAATCCTAGGCTACATTAATAGAAGGATAGAATCAAGATTACGTGAAGTATTTGTACCCCTTTGCAAAGCCTTAGTAATACCACATTTGGAATGCTGTGTCCAGATGTGGTCACCACAATATAAAAAAGACTCTGTAGAGGCTCTGGAAAGAGTATAGAGAAGAGCCACAGAGATGATTAGGGGGGTGGAGGCTAAAACGTATGAAAAGCAGTTGCAGGAATTGGGTGTGAAAAGATCTAGTGAAAAGAAGAACTGGGGGGGGGGACAGTGTTCTGATATTTGAGGAGCTACCACAAAGTTGAGTGGGTCAAACTATTTTCCAAAGCATCAGAAGGAAGAGAAGAAGCAACGGATAGAAACTAAGAAGAGAAGCAACCTAGAATTAAGGAGAAATTTCCTGACAGGGAGAACAATCAACCAGTGGAACAGAGCTTGCCCTCAGAGGTTGCGGGAGCTTCATCACTGGTGGCTTTTAAGAACAGCCATTTCTCCAGAATGATAACATGCTCCAGCAGGGTGGTTGGACTAGGGGACCTCCAAGGTCCCTTCCAACTCTGTTACTCTGTTTCTATTTTTATGCTGCCTCCACTCATCCACATGTCAGGGTTGGTGTAGAGAGCTTTATTCAGTCTGTTCCCCCAACAGTTCTATTTCAGGTTTTCCGCTAACCCCCAGTTGCAGGCTTAGCACAGTAATTGGCTCATGACCAAGTAGATAACCAAAAGATAAACAAACTTACAGCCAAACCAAAAACAGTCTTGGAAACGTAGGTTTCACCTGAGTAAGTTCCCAAAACAAACAGCCAAAATCCCCTCCAAGGTCAGAGGCCTCCACTGAGGTTAATCAACAAGTCCAGTGGTCCAGGTTTCAGGGCTTGCAAGAAGAAGTCACAGGAATAGTCCCAGCCAGGAGTTTAGGGGGTCTTTTTCAGCGAAGCCACCACGAGCAAGCCAATTAGTCCACCCGACAAATAACCGGCTGCTCTAAACACAACACAAACGCTCTCCGCAACTGAATTAAATCCATGAGCCACAGAGTCCTGGAAACACAAACACCATCTGGCCACAACACACACACCAGCAGCACCTCCCTCTGCCTGCCGTGCTAAATAGCCCCTCCCGGTGCAGCCCATTAAGAGGGGCGGGCCCTTTTCGCCATCAATCTGGCAGATCTCCGCCTCTCTGCCTTGGGTGCTCTAGCCGGTAGCTCCTCCCTCTCTTCCTCATTGGCCTGCGAGCTCTCCCCAGCCGAGGCATGTTCTGCTGGCAGTTCAGGGTCAGCAATATTAGACGCGCCAGGAATCCTCTCATTCTCCTTCAAGGCCTCTGAGGAAGAGGTGGAGGAGCCGTCGTCCACAGGAGACATCACAGTTTTAAGTTCAGTTTTAACGCGAAAAACAAGTGTCTAATCATAACCATAGTCATAATCACAATTACGAAAATAACCATTATAATCATGATACTTATAATCAAGATAATCAAAATCAACAGCCGCATCAGTGACACCAACAAAAAGCTGCTTCCGTTCTCCATTGCGCAAAGTTGAAAAAATGCCTTCCATAGCTCTCTCGGGCCTCCACCTTCCATAGGTTGTGCTGTTCTGCAGAGGAAGAAAATGGAAGAAGTCAACACCCTGGTTTGTATGGGGAGTGTAGGAGATGACCAGGCTGAGCCCGAGGGAGGAGGGTTCAAATGTGTCATCCGTCATGAGTCCCTTCATGCCTACAAGAGACTTAAGTCCATCTCACCTTGACTTCCTTTGACTCTTATCTACGTCCAAATTGCTTTGACCATTAGACGTTCAGATTCTTGTGGAGACCTTAAGCTTGCAATAAATCTTTATACCCCTTGAACAGCCTGGATCTTCTGATTTCCTTGAAACATGAGCTGGAGGAGTAAAAGGAAAGAGACTCTAAGGGGAGAAGTGAGGATTCCCTCCCCCAAATTTCCTCTCTCCAGGGTAGGGCTGTCTCTGTGGGTGAGAATTTGGAGCTTTCTCCAATTTGGTTGCTTGCTCCCAGGCCTGCTGGGAATGGCTTGGGAGGAGAGCGAGCCATGGTGAGGAAAGAAAGATCCCACCCTGTCAAGCACCAGGGAAATCAGAAGATCCAGGCTGTTCAAATGGGTATAAAGATTGATTTCAAGCTTAAGATCTCTGCAACAATCTTCAAGGACTAAATGTCAAAGCAATTTGGATGTAGATAAGAGTAAAAGGTATTCAAGGTGAGATGGACTTAAGTCTCTTGTGGGCATGAAGGACTCATGACTGATGACCTGTTTGACCCCTCACCTCCCTCAGGCTCAGCCTGGTCATTTCCTACACTCCCCATACAAACCAGGGTGTCGACTTCCTCCATTTTCTCTCTCTGCAGCACAACACAACCTGTTCTGTCCCGTGATTCTAAGGAATATGCAGACACAGGCTTGGCTGTCTGCCACGACTAATGACGGAGATAAAGCCACCCCTTGGCTAGGAGCCTAGAACGCTATCTTCAAGAAACCAAGATTAGACTTATGGAATGCTTTCTCAACGGCTAGTAAAAGGGACTGTTGTTTCCTGCAAAGATTCCCCTCCCGTCGCTCCACCTATAAACTCTTTGGGAGGGGCCACAACCATAGCCACCTGTCCCTATTTCTTTCTATGATGTCTTCTCCACAGCTGCTCCCTTCTCCTCTCAGCTCTACACACAGGCACATCAGGGACAACCTTCCTCTGTTCCTCCTCACTGCTCCTTGACTCAGATGCCTCTCTAGTTTCTGCTCTGACTCTAAACACCCTCCAGAGTCTTTCTCATCCTTCAGAGCAGTCCCATAATGGTCATCACTGTCAGAGTCTACCAACAGCTCAGCCGGCCGCTGCTGGGCCACAACAACAACCTATGGATGGTGGAGGCCCAAGATAGCTCTGGAAGACGTTGTTTCAACTTTGCCCAAGGGAGAACGGAAGCAGCTTTTTATTCGAACTCCTGATGCTGCTGTTGATTTTGATCATCTTGATCATACTTATCTTGATCATAATGGTTACTTTTCTGTCATTATGATGATTATTATGAACGTTTACTTGTTATTCATGCTAAGAAAAAAACAGAAACAGAGTAACAGATTTGGAAGGGACCTTGGGGGTCTTCTAGTCCAACCACCCTGCTGGAGAATGTTATCATTCTGGAGAAATGGCTGTTCTTAAAAGCCTCCAGGGATGAAGCACCCACAACCTCTGAGGGCAAGCTCTGTTCCACTGGTTGATTGTTCTAACTGTCAGGAAATTCCTCCCTAGTTCTAGGTTGCTTCTCTTCTTAGTTAGTTTCCATTCATTGCTTCTTGTCTTGCCTTCTGATGATTTGGAAAATAGTTTGATCCTCCCAACTTTGTGGCAGCCCCTCAAATATTGGAACACTGTTATGTTCCCCTACACCAGTTCTTTTTTTTTTCACTAGCCATACCAATTCCTGCAACTGCTTTTTATAAGTTTTAGCCTCCAGCCCACTAATCATCCTTGTGGCTCTTCTCTATTTCCAGTGTCTTTACATTTTTTAATATTGTGGTGACCAAAATTGGATACAGTATTCCAAGTGTGGTCTTACTAAGGCTTTGTAAAGTTGTACTAATACTTCATGTGATCTTGATTCTATCTTCGTATTAAGGATACAGCCTAGGACTGTGATGGCGAATGCATTGGCCAGCTGACTTTGGCCTTTTTTGAGGTCATTTTTTGCCCTCTAGAGGCTTTCTTGAAGCCTCTGGAGTGCGAAAAACCATCCCTAAAGGCAAACCGGAAGTTTGGAAACATACTTCCAGTTTGCTCGTAGGGCTGGTTTTAGCCGTCGGGAGCATTCAGGGGCCTTCAGGAGGCTGGTTTTTCATGCTCTGGAGGCTTCAGAAAAGCTCCTGAAGCCTCTGGAGGCCCCCCGGGGGACGTGGGGGAGGATGTTTTCGCCCTCCCCTGTTGCAATTATTAATCAGCCTGGTGCCTTGTGGAGACATACTTCGGTTTTACACATAGACTTCAAAGAAACACATTTCTCTCTGGCTGTCCAAGGACGGACAGATAACATTCCTTTCCTGGCCGTAATGAAGGGGAGGCGTTCATCTCTATCTCTGGCTGTGTAACTACTTTTTATAATCACGTGTAGCGTGTTGCTATGTATGAAATCATAATTTTCCCTTTTGCTATTCCTTTGTTTGCCTTCTGTAACCACCCACTTTTGTAACCAATAAACGGGGCGCGTAGGCATAAGTCTGGGTGCTTCCATCCCAAGAAAACTTTCTCAGAATTGGTTTGTTTCATGGAAGACCCTCCGGTGAATCTTACACTCCCCAAGCTTCTATAAAGCCTCTGGAGCCTGGGGAGGGCACAAAAAGCACACCAAAATGGGGGGGGAGCGCTGGTCATGCGTGCATGCGCACTAGAGTCATGCGCATGGCATTATGGGTGTGGCATGCCCGCGCATGACTCCCCGTGCGCTCCCCCCTCTTCTGGCACATGAGCCAAAAAAGGTTTGCCATCACTGCCCTAGGATTTACTTTGGGGTGTTGGCTATTCTTGTCAGTGTAGTATCATCTGCAAACGTGATGAGTTCCCCTTCTATTCCCTCATTTAAGTTGTTTATGAAAATATTGAAGAGTGCTGGGCCTAAAACAGAATCTTGTGGTACTCCACTGCTTCCTTCCTTCCCTGTAGATGCAGTTCCATTGAAGACTACATGTTGAGTGTGGTTGGTCAGCCAGTTACAGATCCATCTGGTGGTGATGCTGTCTATCCCACATTTTTCTAGCTTACCAAGAAGTAAGTTGTGGTTTACTTTGTCAAATGCTTTGCTGGGTTAAATATACTACTGTATGTCCACAGCATTTCCCTGGTCTACTAATTTAGTCACTTTGTTAAAGAATGAAATAAGATTGGCTGGGCATGATCTTTTTTAAAAAACAAACCTGTGCTGGCTTCTAGTTATAATTTTGTTTCTATATGTTCAGAGGTTATAACCAGAAGCCCAGAAGACAAGCCAGAATCCAAAAGGATCTTGACAGACTTGAACAATGGGCCCTATCCAACAAAATGAAATGTGGAGAAAAGCAAGGTTTTACACTTAGGCAGGAAAAGCCAAAGGTACAAGAACAGATTAGGGGAAACCTGGCTCAAAAACAGTAACTGAGAGAGGGATCTTGGAGTCCTAGTGGACAATCATTTAAACATGGGCCAGCAATGTGGGGCAGCAGCCAAGAAAGCTAATACAATCCTTAGTTGTATAAACAGAGAGACAGAATCAAAATCATAGACTGGATCCCACTTGATAAAAAGCATCCACAAAAGAGAAAAGAAGATGGATCAACAGCATCAGCAAGCATTACGGGGCCCAATTGGCAAAAGAAAGCTCAGGAACATTGGTTGGAAACATGTGGAAGAGGCTTTCATCCTGCAGTGGATAGACACTGGCTAAAATGATAATGATGATGAGAATCAAAATCACATGAAGTATTAGTACGCTTTATGAAGCCCTAGTAAGACCACATCTGGAACACTGCATCCAGCTTTGGTCACTGCATTACAAAAAAGATGCTGAGACTTTGGATAAAGTGCTAAAAAGAGCAACTAAGAAGATTAATGGCCTAGGGAGAAAAACCTATGAAGAAAAGTTGCAGGACTTGAATATGACTAGTCTAGAGAAAAGAAGGACTAGGAAGGACATGATAGCAGTATTCCAGTATCTGAGGCTCTGCCACAAAGAAGAGGGGGAGGGGGGTCACCTTATTTTCCAAAGCACCTGAAGGCAGGACAAGAAACAACAGATGAAAGCAAATCACGGAGAGAAGCCATCTGGAATTAAGGAGAAACTTCCTAACAGTGAGAACAATTAACCAGTGGGACAGCTTGCCTTCAGATGTTGTGGGTACTTCATCACTGGTGGTTTTTAAGAAGAGACTGGACAGCCACTTGTCTGAAGTGGTTTAGAGTCTCCTGCTTGAGCAGGGGGTTGGACTAGAAGACCTCCAAGGTCCCTTTCAGCTGTATTCTGAATTGAATTGAAATTTAACACACAGTGGTGGCTGTAGCTATTAAGCCTTGCATCTACTAGTGTGATTATCCACTGGTTGATCTGGGAACAGCCCAATTTAATGTATTTTAATGTATATACTATGAGACCATTTTTTGTCTGTATCTTGATGAATTAATTGCTTATTATTTAGCACCATTTTTATCTGTATATTGATGTATTAATTGCTTATTATTTAGCACTGTTTTTGTCTGTATCTTGATGAATTAATTGCTTATTATTTAACACTGTTTTTGTTTGTATCTCGATGAATTAATTGCTTATTATTTAGCACCATTTTTATCTGTATATTGATGTATTAATTGTTTATTATTTAGTACCTAGAGGTGACATTGTAACTACTGATATGGCTATTTACTGGTTTACTACAATAAATGAAATTCAGACCATCAGCCTTCCTGCCCAAGGATCCCTTTCCATTAAGGTGGTGGACGAGATGCTGAAAAGAAGATACTACAAGAACTAACAATTTGTCAGGAGAAACCACATCTGCTATTTGACCTTGAATGTAACAAGAAAAGATACGTTGAAGCTGTGAGAATCAACAGAGAGGATTTGTTTTTGCAACAGTGTTTTGGACTGGACTAATTGTTTTGGTGGAAGATAAAAAACAAATAAAAAGTGGAAGTGGACTTAGAAATTGGAAATAAAAAAAGGGAAAAAAGAACTCTAATCCTTGTGATATAATAGAAAGCTTTAAAAAATTGTTAAACTAATTAAACAGATAATATGGAAGTTTGGGTGTATAATGAAATACTTGCTTTGTTAAAAATGCTGTAGATCAAGTCAACTATTAAAACGATGGGGGGTATCGTGGTGTCTGCGTTCACCCAACAGGCATTATCGGATGATGATCTTTGAGTGTTGTGGGAAGCATCTGGCTAGAACACCTCCCTCTCCTTCCCTTCCCTTCCCTCCCCTCCCGTCCGCCATGGCCTGGAAGGAATGGAAAGAGAAAGCACTGTTTTCTTTCCTTGAGGATCCCCATTTTGGACGGGCGGAGAACTTCGTTGGAACTGAAAAGAGGCACATGGCTGGAGGCGATGTCGCTAAGTTGGACGCCCCTCTTGCTCCTGGGGGCGGAGCTGGGGGCCTTGGTGCCGGGGGAGGGGCTGCTGTGGTGAATTCCTGGGAGGGAGGGAAGCACTAAGGGGAAGTCTCTGTCTCTCTCTTTCTCTCTGTGTCTATCTGTCTGTCTCCTCTGTCTCTCTCTGTCTCTGTCTCTCTCTGTGTGTCTCTCTGTCTATCTATCTGACTCTGTCTCCTCTGACTCTCTCTGTCTCTGTCTCTCTCTTTGTGTCTCGGTTCTCTGTCTCTCTCTCTGTCTACGTCTCTCTCTGTCTGCGTCTCTCTCTGTCTCTTTCTCTGTCTTTCTGTCTCTGTATGTGTCTCTCTGTGTGTGTGTGTCTCTCTCTCTCTCTGTCTCTCTTTTTCTCTGTCTCTCTCTGTGTCTCTCTCTCTCTCTCTGTGTCCCTCTCTCCCTCAAATGTATTCAAATATGTGGCCAAGAAAAACAACCACCACCTGCGAGTTTGCAAGACGGCCTAAGGAATGAAGCTGTCCAGAATCTAGCAGTCCTGCCAGAGATGCTTCCAGATCTCCTCCTGCCAGTGGGGAGCAACAGAAACAGACTGTGAAGGGGGCGTTGTGGGGCGGGGTTGTGTCTAAGAACGCCTCGAGCTCTAAGCACATAACGCTTATAAGCAGCATCAGCACATTTAAATCGAATACCAGATTTAAATTAAACGCCGAACTTTATAAGCGAAACTCCGCGAGGCAGGAGGGGGTGGGGTGGGGATCCCTTTCCGCTTCCGTCCCCCGGGGGCTCAGATCCTACCAGAAACTCACTGCAGCAGCTTTACGGCACTGAAGACCCCAACGCCGCCCCCAGGAGCAAGAGGGGCACCGGGGCAGCGGCATCGCCCTTCAAAAACGCGCGCCTTGGCACCTGCGCTCCTCCACTGGCAGCGGCGCTCTCCGCCCCCCCTCGTCCCGCCCCTTCTGAGCTCCGCTGAAGTCCTTACAATACAATACAATACAATAGTAGAGTTGGAAGGGACCTTGGAGGTCTTCTAGTCCAACCCCCTGCCTAGGCAGGAAACCCTATACCGTTCCAGACAAATGGCTATCCAACATCTTCTTAAAGACTTCCAGTGTTGGGGCATTCACAACTTCTGGAAGCAAGCTGTTCCACTGATTAATTGTTCTAACTGTCAGGAAGTTTCTCCTCAGTTCTAAGTTGCTTCTCTCCTTGATTAGTTTCCACCCATTGCTTCTTGTTCTGTCCACAGGTGCCTTGGAGAATAGCTTGACTCCCTCTTCTTTGTGGCAACCCCTGAGATATTGGAACACTGCTATCATGTCTCCCCTAGTCCTTCTTTCTCTTAAGCTAGACATACCTAGTTCCTGCAACCGTTCTTCATATGTTTTAGTCTCCAGTCCCCTAATCATCTTTGTTGCTCTCCTCTGCACTCTTTCTAGAGTCTCCACATCTTTTTTACATCGTGGCGACCAGAACTGAATGCAGTATTCCAAGTGTGGCCTTACCAAGGCATTATAAAGTGGCATCAACACTTCACGTGATCTTGATTCTATCCCTCTGTTGATGCAGCCTAGGACTGCATTGGCTTTTTTAGCAGCTGCTGCACACTGCTGGCTCATATTTAAATGGTTGTTCACTAGGACTCCAAGATCCCTCTCACAGTTACTACTATTGAGCACGGTACCACCTATACTGTACCTGTGCATTCCGTTTTTGTTGCCTAAATGTAGAACCTTACTCTTTTCACCATTGAATTTCATTTTATTAGATAGTGCCCAATGTTCAAGTTTGTCAAGATCCTTCTGTATCTTAAGCCTATCTTCTGGAGTGTTGGCTATTCCTGCCAGCTTGGTGTCATCTGCAAATTTGATGAGTTCCCCATTTATTCCCTCATCCAAATCATTGATGAAGATGTTGAAGAGTACTGGGCCTAAAACAGAGCCTTGGGATACTCCACTGCATACTTCCCTCCATGTAGATGCAGTTCCATTGAGGACTACACGTTGAGTGCGGTTGGTCAGCCAGTTACGAATCCATCTGGTGGTGATGCTGTCTAACCCACATTCTTCTACTTTATCTAGTAGTAGGTTATGGTCTACCTTATCAAAAGCCTTACTGAAGTCCAAGTAAACTATATCAACGGCATTCTTCTGGTCCACTAATTTTGTCACATTATCAAAGAATGCAATAAGATTAGTCTGGCATGATCTGTTTTTGACAAATCCATGTTGACTTTTGGCTATTACTTTGTTTGCTTCTAGGTGTTCGCAAATTCGTTGCTTGATTATTTTTTCCAGAATCTTTCCTGGTATTGAGGTCAGGCTGATAGGTCTGTAGTTTCCTGGATCTATTTTTTTCCCTTTTTTGAAGATGGGAACCACATCAGCTCTTTTCCAGTCCTCTGGTAGTTCCCCGGTGTTCCAGGATCTCTGAAAGATATAATTCAGTGGTTCTGAGATCTCGTCTGCTAGTTCCTTCAGAACCCTGGGGTGTAATCCATCCGGTCCTGGTGATTTGAACTCATCTAGGGTAGACAGGTGCTCACTTACCATTTTCTTCCCTATTTCAATTTGTGTTCCTAATCTGATTTTTGTGGTGCTGCTTTTGACAGGTTGGACTGTTTTATCCCTTTTATCTGTAAAGACAGATGCAAAACATGAGTTAAATAGTTCTGCTTTCTCCCTGTTGCTTGTCACCTTCTTGCCACTTTCTCCTAGCAATGGACCAATTGTTTCCTTAACTTTTTTCTTGTTTTTAACATGTTGGAAGAAGCTTTTTTTGTTAATTTTTACTTTTGTGGCAAGCCTTTCTTCATTGTGAGCCTTAGCTTTCCTCACTTCATCTTTACATGCTCGGGCTGTTTGCTGATATTCTGCCTTAGTTATGTCCCCCTCCTTCCACTTTTTATACTTACCTTTTTTGTCTTTCAGTTTGTCAGATAGTTCTTTATGCAGCCATGCTGGTTTCTTTTGGGAGCTGATATTTTTCTTCTTCATTGGTATTGTGCTAGACTGGGCTTTTGTAATCTCATTTTTCAAAATTTCCCAAGCTTCTTGAGTTGTTTTCCCCTTGAGGGTTCTCATCCATGGAATTTTTCCCAAGCTCTCTCTAAGTTTATTGAAATTAGCTTTCTTAAAGTCCAAGACTCTAGTTTGGCTTTGTTCTTTGTTCTACTACTTGTGTTTGGATAATGTTGAATTCCAATATTGCATGGTCACTTGCCCCCAGGGTTCCTATGGCTTCAACACCTTCTATCATTTCCTCTCTGTTAGTGAGGATTAAGTCCAATATGGCTGATCCCCTTGTTCCCTTCTCTACTTTTTGGAAAACAAAGTTGTCTGCTAGGTTTCTTAAGAACCTGTTGGATCTTCCACTTGGTGCAGAGTTTGTTTCCCAGTTGATGTCAGGGTAGTTAAAATCTCCCATTACTATTGTGGTGTGCTTCCTACATACCTTAGTTAGCTGACTAGCAAAAAGTTCATCTACTTCCTCTGCTTGGTTGGGTGGCCTGTAGTATAGACCTATGGCAGTGTCATTTCCCCCACAACCTTTAATATTGACCCAAATGCATTCAAGATAGTTCTCATCATTGTTGTGTTCTATTTCTGTAGAGATGTAGTTATTTCTTATATATAGTGCAACTCCACCTCCTCTTTTATTTGGTCTATTTCTTTTAAATAATTTAAATCCTTCTAGCTGTATGTTCCATTTGTCGGTTTCATCCCACCAAGTTTCTGTAATGGCAATAATGTCGTATCTGCCCTCTTTTACTTGAATTTCTAATTCACCCTGTTTATTCCTCATACTCTGTGCATTAGTGTATAGACATTTGAGTCCATTTTGATTGACCCTGTGTTTACTGTCTACATAACCTGTGTTATGACTGACTGCCCCTATTTTCTTGCCACTTGTGTGATTCATGCACATGGTATGGCAATCACTATTAAATGCTTGGTTTTGCTTGACAGCAGGAGTGATAATCTTACCCACACACACATCTATGTTACATGCACTTATAACCCTATGAATTTTAGTTTGCTGGGGACAGAAATGTTCTGTATCTATTAATTCTCTGTCCCCGCTCTTCAGTTTAAATGTTTATCAAGAAAATCTGTGAATTTAATGCCAAGTAACTCAGTCCCTTTCTTGGATGGGTGCAACCC
The DNA here is from genome assembly GCF_964273705.1 of Natrix helvetica. Lineage (NCBI taxonomy): Eukaryota > Metazoa > Chordata > Lepidosauria > Squamata > Natricidae > Natrix > Natrix helvetica. The sequence continues at coordinate 374,392,046 of NC_138548.1, forward strand.
ATCTCTTTTGTACAGTTTTTCATTGGACCAGCTACAGGCATCATGACTAATAAAACCAAAGCCTTCCCTTTTACACCACTCCTTTAGCCAAACATTAAACTCTGCTACACGCTGGCCCTTCCCTTTTTGTTCCTTATATACAGGTAAAACCTCTGAAAAGATAAGCCTACAACCTATACTATTAAGTTCATATCCCAAGTTCTGGAAATCATTCTGCATAGAAAGTACATCTTTTTGGGACAGATCATTTGTGCCAAGATGTATAATAGCATCAACGTCACAGTCCTTACTTGCATTCTTGACTATCTTAAGAATACGCCTCTTGTCTCTGCTGGCAGTAGCACCTAGCAGACACCTGACCTCTTTTAAAACCTCCATATCCTCTCCTAAATTTACATCCCTTACAATTGAATCACCAACCAGAAGGTGGCTTCTCTTTTTGCTTACCTTGCTCTTCTTCTGTGACTGATGTGTGATACCTGGTTCCCCATTTCTCATTTCCGAAGAAGGTACTTCGTTTTGGACCATGATCCCCTGCTTATTTGAGTCATCATTATCACACCTACCTTGACCTATCTCTTTAGTGTCCCCATTAAGGTCAGCAAGGGCACTATATCTGTTTTGCTGGGTCACAGAAAAAGCTTTGTGTTTATGGTTCACAGCTCTCAACCTGCCAGATCCCACGGTTGTCCAGACTGCTCTTCTCCTGCAAGATCTTTGTGGCAGAAGGGGCTGATAGCATGGCATCTCCATAGAGTGGAATGGCTGAAGTAGACATCTAGTTTCTGCTTGGAGAGCACAGATTACAGATTCTAGATAGGTAATCTGTCTATGTAGACTAGTAATTTGTTTACAAAGGGGACAGTATCCAAATTTGAAAAGAGTACTGCGAAAGACAGGTGCAAGAGAGCTATTACATTGAACTAAGCCGGTCATTTTGAAATAAAATAAAATCACAATCTCAAGCACACTAATCCAGAATGTGTTATTGCTATTTTGGTTTATAGATATATGATTCTCCATATCATTTGAACCTTCCTGAAGCAGGGATTGGAGCTTGCTGGACAGAAGGGGGTGAGTCACAGAGACAAAGAGAGAGTGAGGTGGGGGCCCTTAAACTCCATATCATTTGAACCTTCCTGAAGCAGGGATTGGAGCTTGCTGGACAGAAGGGGGTGAGTCACAGAGACAAAGAGAGAGTGAGGTGGGGGCCCTTAAACTCCATATCATTTGAACCTTCCTGAAGCAGGGATTGGAGCTTGCTGGACAGAAGGGGGTGAGTCACAGAGACAAAGAGAGAGTGAGGTGGGGGCCCCTCTTTTTTAGTGTATAACTTTAATCCCCCGCCCTCTTAGTTCTCCTATACCTTTTTAAGTACTGACCTCGGTCCTCAATGGGCCAGGGCCTTTTGAGGCTTAATGTTTTCTGTACTTTTGTGATGAATGTTAATAATAGGTATGTTTATTATACAAAGCTGAAGTTCTTTGAATTGCTTGTAGTTCTTTTTCTGCCATCCATTCCAAATTTCCTTCAGATGCCATTACGTTTTCTTTAGCTATGGAAAACATTCCATTTTGGACTATATGCCCCCTCCCGTCCCACGACTGGAAAAAGTTCTAAAATACTGCTGTGACCTGTGCAAAATTATTTTACAACAGAAAGAAAGGCAGTAATTCAAGAGTGAACAAACCAGCATCAAAGCCATAGAATGTGGTTCTAAAGTCATTCCACAGAGAATCAATATGCAACCTCAGCCCTAGAAGCTCAATTCTCAGCTCAGCCTACCTCACAAGGTTGTTGTGTGGACAAATGGAAAGAAATGCTGAAGGAAGGGTGGCATTGTAGGGTTGGCTGAGTGAGTTCCTAGGCAGGGGCCAGGTAGCCCTGGGGACAAGGGCCACGGGAATCCCCCAAGTCTGGTTCTTTCTTTTTTATATATAAAAAGTTTTATTATTTTTCAATTACAAAAATAAACATTCCATCTTTCCTTATGCAGCATGTCGTCTGGGTACAAACATCTCTGTGCAATATTGTTCCCCATTTTCTACATTTTTCACATTCATATTAACATTATTTCCCTAAGTTTAGTATTATAATATATTGAGCATTTAAAGGTTATAAAACTCTCCATTTTTCTTCTTAATATCTTCTAATGATAATACCATATTAACATTAAACCTCATTATTCTCATCATATACAGACGAACAGTTTTCATCTTCTTTATATCTCTATCCAGTGGCGTAGCGTGGGTTGTCAGCACCCGGGGCAAGGCAAGTAATTTGCGCCCCCTAACCCGTGGATTTTAGCACTCGAGTCTCTTCCACTAGATTAGTTAAAGAAACCCTTCCCCCCTAAGCACATGTATTGTTTGTTATGAAAATACTGATGTAATTAAAGTAAAATGCATCTAAATACAAGTTTATTTTCAAACACTTTATTGAGTGCGAACATGCATTACACATTCTCCACATTTTCAGCAGGTCTATGAATACAAATCTACAAATGTAGTAACCTAGCATGGGCCATGCTATAATATGTCGTCTCACAACCATCGTAAACGACAAAAAATATCAAGAACAAAAACTAAACATCAAAATGGAACCATACCCTGGAGATGATCCAAGACTGGGCTAGATGGAGCCAACTTCCTCAATCCTGTACCTCTAATTGTAATTCTTTAATAGAAGTGCAAGATATCAATCTGTATATACAGATTAATTTAAATTCGCCTGCTTTTAATTAGCGCAAATTTTTCAACAACGGAATTGAAATCTACATTAAAGTCTCTCTCAATGGACAGTATTGCTAGATTACTCAGTCTTTCTTGGCTCATTGTAGATCTCTGATATGTTTTAATTAGTTTAAGTTTTGAGAAACTTCTTTCACAACTCGCTGTAGAAACAGTGATAGTAAGAAAGATTCTTAATGTGACAACAAAGTTAGTTAAACTTTCTTGCAGCTTCCACTTATACACCCAGCGAAGCAAATCTAAAGCTGACCGCTGCTAGAAGGATAACTGGCTTCTAAAAGCCAACATTGTGGAATGAACTAACATGTCTCTGTCCATATCTAAATTGTGGCATATTTAAATATAATCCTATATTTTAAATATAGTTATGAGTGAACAGGATTTTTAAGTGTTTAATTGGTAGCCAATATGTAAATTAGAATTTACTTTCAAATAATAACCAAAGAATATATAATACTGAGAAGGTGACATAGACAAAGAAAATTGCATGACCGTAACAGGATGAAAAAAAAGGAATAGCATGGCCATCTTTGCATATTGAGACTAATCTTGGGGCCCAACGTAACTTTTTATCAAGCAGACATCTTTCTTAAATTGGTTTTTAATGCCTTGGGACCTATAGATGGATATAGGTTATGCACATCTGACAAATTATGCTTTATTTATTTTTATGTATCATTGTGGGATTCACTTTTTCAAGCATGGGTAATAAAATGCTTCAAATAAGTACAAAACCTGATATATTTATTACCATTGTATGTAGTTAATATTTTTCAGTGTCACCGCTGGAAAATACAGATTAATGTTTCTAGCCACTTTTCTCTTTTAAGTTACTTTTTTTTTTTCAAAAAAATTTATTGGTTTTTTAAAAACATTTACTACGAAAAGGGTATGTGGAATAATATACAAATTTTGGCAGTTGCAAGTATGGCAGATGCCCCCTCCCTCCAAACTCATAATATACATCTAGATATAAAACATTAATACATAATCATGTAAAATCAGCATATAGAAATAAAAGTTTTCAATCAACTTATATATTATAACATATTTTCTAAATATAATTTCACTATTACTTTCGGTATGTTTATAGCAATGTGGTTTTCTTATTCATTTTTGTGATCTGAGCTTTCTTGGTATTGCCCCTTCCCCCCCCCCCCCGCTGGCAGAGCTCCGGCCCCTCCGGTGTCCTGTATAACCGTTGTAGAATCTTCTGTTTTTTCTAGGTTTGCTTTATTTTTTTCCATAAAGGCCTGAGCCTCTATGGGTGTATTAATTCTAATTCTTGTCTCCTCCCAGAATATCAACATCCCTTCAGGCATCAACCATCTAAACCAAACCCCTTTCTGGTATAATTTATTCGCCAATTGCGAATAGCTTTTCCTTTTCTCCCTAATTTTTTGGGGGATCTGCTTCAAGATGGTTATCTCCATATCGTGGTATGTCAATGTTTGCCCCCTTTGTACACCCAGAATTGCGTCTCTTGTGCTTCTCCTAAGGAATTTAATATGAACCTCCCTGGGTACATTGTGTGTCCTAGCGTATGCTGAATTCACTCTATAGGCCAAGTCTATCTCCCACTCCATTTGTTGTTTGTCTTTGTGTATGTATTCAGCTAAGATGTTGGTCATAATGTCCCTTATATTTTCCCCATCTGTTTCTATAACATTTTGAAATCTAAGATAAAAGGACATTCTCTCAAACTCTGTTTTCATTTGTTGAATATCAAGTTCTTTGTTACTCTTCTGCAAAACTTCCACACACCCCCTCGCCTCCGCCACCCCACCCTCCACAAGGTCCAGTCTCTGTGAGTTCTTATAAATTTGGACTTGATTCTCTTTAATTTCTTCCTTCATTTCCTTTAGTTGTTTCTTAATTTCTTCCTGGCCCTGTATGAGTTGTTGAAGCATTTGCAGCAAATCCAACTCTGTACTCTTGGGTTGCATCATTTCTGTAATGTTTGACTGTGTGGCAGGGCTGGATGTTGCAGATGTCGGTGCAGAAGTAGCAAAGCCAGGTTTTCCAGGTAGTGGTCTTTTTGGAGACATAGTTTATAAAACAGAGAAATCAGTCAGTGTAGAGACTGGACAGCTGGAGAAGTAGAGCAGGCAGATGAGTCCAGGAGGCAGAAAATCCAAACAAGTGAGAGTTTCTTTGGTCAATCTAGCGTTAAGAAAAGGTTTCCTCTCCAGAAGGTTCAGGAAATAGCAATCCACAAGAGATTCCTCTGGGTAGTACGGAGACAAAGACCGGAAGCCTAAGTTTTAAAGGTGGAGTCAGGTTTCACAGTTCATGAAGACAACGGAAGTGTGCCATCTTGCCCTGCCAGCTTTGGGCTCAGAGGCATAGTAAAATTTCAAAAGTTCACAAAGTTCTCAGGTCATCAACAAATTATAAAACTAAGTCCAGTGAAAATCACTTTTACAGGGGTGAGGCATCATTAGTTGGCTCTCCCCCCTCCTCCTTCCTCCTAGGGGCAAAAGCAGAATTTTTTCAAGCCGCTTGTCCAAGGGGGGGAAATCCCCCCCTCTAACTGCACCTCCAGCGAAGCTCCGAAAGTTTAACTTATAACCTTGCTGAAAAGTCCATCAATTCAACAAAAAAGGAATGGAGAAAGGAAGCACCTCACCATACCGCCGCTGCTTCCTTCAATTTTACGCTGCCCGATCGGCATGGGGCGAGACGCAGGCGCGCCCTCCGAAACTGCTCCCCGGTGCCTAGAGCAAAGCGGAGAAGCCCCCACCAGCCGCTGCCGATGCCAGGGCCCTCCGCGAGCCGCTCCCTCGGCAGGACGCCTCTTCGGGGCGTCCTGTGCCCCCCCAGAAGCGGGGGAAGCCCACCGGGAGAGCAGGAGCGGGCAAAGACTTGCCCGTCGCCGTAGCCGCCGGAACCGGAAGTCCCCCTTTTAAGTTACTTCTAATTACTCCTTTTGCAGGATTAATCAATATTGATATACAAAAAAGTAGTAATAGTACAAAAATAGTAACAACTAACATCAGATAAAGTATTTCTGTAAGTATTAGAATCCATGTTTATTTACAGCCATGCTGCCTGAACTGTTCTATGACCCATGTTCTGTAATGCTTATCCCTACAGGGTAGCTATAGCTCACTTGTGAAATTAAGAGTTGAGATAGCAAAGAACAGCCTGTCTGCAGTTGCTTACCCATCCTTTCTTTCTGGAAGACAATTTTTTAAGAATAGAGAGTGATGAATTATCCAGAAAAAGAAGTATTTTTTAACTTACTTGCGTTCTTTTTATATAGTGTAAAGGAGAAAAAAAATGAATTAGAAACAAACTGCCCAGAGAGAACACGTACACAAGACAATACTGTCTTTTTATATTTCATCCTGGCTTTATTTGGGCCTGTGAAACTTTCCTCCCAAACAGCACAATCAATCATTTCTGCCATGTCATCTTCTTTCTGTGAACAGCAAAAGGGTCCAAACTTGATCAATTTTTCTAAATGGTAAAGAATGAGTAAAGTTATATAAGAAAGTTAGGGGTATCATTTTATACAAAACACACTAGCTTTGGAGATTCTGCCATCAGGGATTGAATTGAGCAAGTGCACTTTTTATTGTAAAGTCCTAGAGGAAGAGGAAAGAGAGGAAAAATTATGAGCAAGAAACATGGTAGGGATCTCATTGAATGAATAACAAAAAGTAATACGCTGACTTTTTCTAACCTGAAATCCATAAGGCATCTTTTAGCATGATCAGCCATCTGAGAGGTTTTCAATAAGCATCCAATACTGGATGAATCAGTGATAATATGTCTGGGCTTCAAAAAACCATATAACCACTAGATAGCAGCAGTGATGCAAAAAAAAACCTACTCTTTTTTTTTTTGCTGTTAGTAGTTGTTCGGTTTTTTGAGCTTTGGTAAAATGCTATTGTAGCACTAAGTGTGATTTAACCAGCTCATATTGAATATTGCCCAACCAGAAAGCAAGGAACTAACTAGATACCAAAGTGAAAATGCATATAAACAGTCTGAAATGTAGTAATTATTCTTTATAATCATCAATTGAAAATGCTGGTATTTTGGTGTGCAGGGAAGATCAAAAGAAGCAATTCCTATTCCACTGCCCTTTATTCCTCTCAGAATGGAATACCAAAGGAGGAGGAGCCTTCAGTCATATGGGCATGTGCAAATTTTCTACCTGTTGACACACCTCTCTTTGTAAGATGCTTGCTGGAAAGTCAGGCTCCAGAGGAAGTGTGTAGGAAATAAGAGGAAACAGCTTTGAAGAATAACTATATTCTTCTGTTTGTTTCCCTGCTTTTTACACAATACTGAGGAAAGGACAAGGCTCATCTAGCCTAGCTCCTATTCATATGGAGAAAAGGAAATGGAACAACATTGAAAATCTGGTGCCTCCTTCCTACCATGCTACTCCATCACAGAAAGTACATGATCAACTATTTTGGCCCAACACATTTCTGCCGTCTTCTGTTCCTTAAGGTGGGGCAGTCAGAAGTGGAGAATGGTTCGAAATCGGCTGTTTTTATTTATTCCTGGATGGTCCCATCTTAGCACAACCAGGGGCGGGATTCAATTGTACCCACCAGGCACCCTTTCGCTGTCTTTTTTGGCTTAACCTTCCAACCCGCGCCTCAAGTTCTTCGCCTCGATTGGTTCAGCTCTCCGGTTCTCTGGAAGGCCTGCACACGTATATTGTACTCTCTCTCTCTCTCTCTCTCTCTCCCTCTCTCTCTCTCTCACACACACACAGTTTTTTTGCGCGTAAGTGTGTGCTGGAAGGAGAGATAGACAGAAAGAGAAGGAAAGAAAAAGGGAGAGCGCGGCCGGGAAAACCGGGGGGGGAGGGAGAGAGAGAGAGAGAGAGAGAGAGAGAGAGAGAGAGAGAGAGAGAGAGAGAGAGAGAGAGAGAGAGAGAGAGAGAGAGAGAGAGAGAGAGAGAGAGAGAGAGAGAGAGAGAGAGAGACTCAGCGAGCAACTCCTGACAGAGTCTAGCCCGACAGCGCGCCTGAGACTCTTCAACTGGGAGAGCGTGAGAACGCGAAAGCAGTAACAGCCCTTCTCGGCTGCACCAGCCGCTTCTCTTCGCCAGCTGCAAGCGCCCGACTATCGCCGGGAGAGAAAAGGCGGGGAGGGGATTCTGGAGGGGCCACATTCCCTGAATCCAGTTTCACTCTTTCTCTCTCCCTTCCCCAACCCCAACCTCCTCTCTCTCCCCCTCCTCCCCTCCCCGCCTCCCTCTCCCCTCCTTTCTTCCTTCCTCTCGCTTCCCCTCTCTCCTTTCCTCCGCGCGCCCCCCAGATGTTGCGCCCGGTGCGGCCGCCCCCCCTGCACCCCCCACGCTACGCCACTGTCTCTATCTAAGTGTATTGTCTACTTATTATTTAGCCTTCATTTCCAAACTCCTTTTTTATTCTCCAACCGTTGGTCAAATACTTCCCAAATCATATAATATTCAGTTTGCTCTTTCTCATTCATTGCTAATGTTAATCTGTTCATTTCTACACATTCAAATATTTTCCTGATCACCTTCTCATCAACAGGAATCTCTACACTCTTCCAATGTTGTGCAATTGCAATTCTAGCTGTGGTTAATACATGAATGATTAAATATACGTTCTCTTTATTATAAATTTCAGGTAGGATTCCTAGCACAAATGTTTCTGGCTTCAGCTCAATACGTTGTTGTATCGATACAACATACAACCACAAGTCTGTTTCTAAGATAGGGAAGGGGGATTCCCTTCCAAAGCCCTTTATGGCCCAGATTTTCCCCAAAGCTCCAGGCACTGAGTGGGACATCAAAGAAAACATCGGTCTTTTATTAGGGGTTTGCCCCTACTCCTAACACTCTGCTGCAAATCCCACCCCCAGCCACCCCCAGCAATGCCTCTGCTTCTCCAGGGGCTCTAAATTGTGCTGTTGTTGTTAGTTGAGAAGTCGTGTCCGACCCATCGTGATCTTATGGACAACGTTCCTCCAGGCCTTCCTGTCCTCTGGAGCAGGAGTCTCCAACTTTTCGGACCTCAGGGATCACTAAATTCATAATTTTAATCCCCATGGACCACTAATATGATCTGCCTAATGACTGGCTGGGTGGGCGTGGAAAGGTGGTCAACTCGATGTCACTCATGTCAAGGGGCGCCTTGCCCCTCTACTCGCCACTTCTCGCCTACCCATCCAGGCTCCTTGGGGCCCCAATAGGAAGTAGTTGTTGGAGCTAAGCAGCCACCACGAGAAAGAGTTGGCAAAACAGTTCAGTTCAAATTGGATCTGAAAAGGAGGCTCAGCAGAAGCACCTTGCTGAGGACTACAAGCATAGGCTTTCCAAGCAGAGACAAATGGCTGTCCAGATTCTTCTTAAAAACTTCCAGTATTGGAGCATTCACAGCTTCTAGAGGCAAGTCTTCTGGTTCCTGGTGCTCCAGGGCAGACATGCATGCTCCTTCCAGTTTGGGCACTCAGTACCGAAAAGATTTGCCATCACTGTCCTAATTCATAAACCATGGATTACCATTGTGATCACTCAACATGCAAGCAAAACAAATAGCAAAACCCAACCAATCATAGGATCTCAAAGTCTGTGAAGCGAACCAGACCATAGCAGCAGCATCCTTCCCCTGGAGTGCAGAGGGAATGGAGATTTTGCAGTATCCTTCCCCTGGAGTGGGGAGGGAATGGAGATCTTATAGTATCCTCCCCCTGGAGTGCAGAGGGAATGGAGATTTTACAGTATCCTCCCCCCCCCCACTCCAGAGTGTGGAGGGAATGGAAATTTTATAGTATCATTGCCCTGGAGTGTGGAGGGAATGAAGATTTTGCAGTATCCTTCCCCTGCAGTGGGGTGGGAATGGAGATTTTGCAGTATCCTTCCCCTGGAGTGGAGAGGGAGTGGAGATTTTGCAGTATCCTTCCCCTGGAGTGGAGAGGGAGTGGAGATTTTACAGTATCCTCCCCCCCCCCCCCCGGAGTGTGGAGGGAATGGAAATTTTATAGTATCCTTCCCCTGGAATGTGGAGGGAATGGAGATTTTGCAGTATCCTTCCCCTGGAGTGCGGAGGGAATGGAGATTTTGCAGTATTCTTGCCCTGGAGTGCAGAGGGAATGGAGATTTTGCAATATTCTTCCCCTGCATTGGGGTGGGAATGGAGATTTTGCAGTATCCTTCCCCTGGAGTGTGGAGGGAATGGAGATTTTACAGTATCCTTGCCCTGCATTGGGGTGGGAATGGAGATTTTGCAGTATCCTTCCCCTGGAGTGTGGAGGGAATGGAGATTTTACAGTATCCTTGCCCTGGAGTGCGGAGGGAATGGAGATTTTGCAGTATCCTTCACCTGGAGTGCAGAGGGAATGGAGATTTTACAGTATCCTTCCCCTGGAGTGGGGTGGGAATGGAGATTTTGCAGTATCCTTCACCTGGAGTGCAGAGGGAATGGAGATTTTACAGTATCCTTCCCCTGGAGTGGGGTGAGAATGGAGATTTTGCAGTATCCTTCTCCTGCCATGCCCACCAAGCCATACCCACAGAACCAGCAGTAAACAAAATTGAATTTCACTGCTGGGTGGTGAAAGAAGGAGAAGGGCCTTTTGATGAGAGGAAGGAGAAGGACCTTCTGCCTTGGTGGATCCTTCCCTGTGGAACATCATCCCCTGGGGATCAGATTGGCTCCCCATCTTGAGACTCTTTCCAAAGGCCCTGAAGTTTTTGCCAGTAGACCTGGCGCCCCACAGAGATCATTATTTGACTTTTATCACCAGGAAGGATGTGGGAGATTTATGAGATTTTGCATTTGGGTTTTTACATCTGTCAGTCACTCGGAGTCAATGTGTCATGTCTTACATTGTCTTACTCAATTGTAATACAGGCTGACTCAGGCACCCACTTCACACACCCACATCCCAGCCATTCCTGCTTGGATTTCTGCACTTGCTCCCTGAAGTGTGTGTGGCTCATGAGCAAGCAGCAGGAGAGAATACAGAATAGCAGAGTTGGAAGGGACCCCGGAGGTCTTCTAGCCCAACCCCTGCTCATATAGGAAACCCATATCATTCCCCACATAAGGCTGTCCAGTCTCTTCTTCAAGAGCTCCAGTGTTGGAGCATTCACAACTTATGGAGCCAAGTCGTTTCACTGATTAATTATTCTCACTGAAAGGAATTTTCTCCTTAGTTCTAGGTTGGAACCCAGCCGGACAGATTTTTGCCCCGAAGCCTCCTTTCGCTCTGGCTCCTTCCCTTTCCTGGCTCTCTAGCGGGTCTCCTTTCCTTCTCCCCTGCGAATGTCCGGTGGGCTTCTCATGAGGGGCCGAATCATGAAAGAGGCAGAGGCTGCTTTCTCGGGATGAGAGCCCAGATCTGACTCCGTAGCTCTCTTTTATTGGTTTCAATAGGGTGGGTGGATACACATTCATAAACAAGAAAACTACGTAATGAAAAGATACAGTTTCATGTATGGAAAACTTCACATGTACATATATCATTGATTAGACAGTCAGAGATATCACCGTGACAGTAAGGGATGGAATGTTTATCTATGAGCCCCTTTTTATGGCGGCCATAAATAAGATGTTATCTTCGAGAAATTTCTTAGTGCCCTTGTTTACCTCACACTCAGAAGTGTTAGACTTCGTGGCACCAAATAAATCAATTAATCCAACATAATTCAGAAGATCTGCAACACTCCCCAAAGGGAGCTTTGGCACTGGGACCCGGCAGATGTCAAGGACCTCACTTTCACTTTACAGCGCTCGATCCCTCCCATCCCCCCTTTACAGACTCTCTCCTTTGCCACCAGCTGATCCGGCTGCCGTGACCAGATGAAGGGTAGAGGTGGGGTTTTTTTTTTGAGAGAGAGAGAGAGAGAGGGGGGGGGGAAGCTCCGCTTTTTGTAGCACCTCAGCTTCCTCCTCTTGCCCCCCTCTCTCTTTCTCTCTCTCTCTGTCTCTGTCTCTCCCTCTCCCTCTCCCTCCCTCCCCCTCTCTCAGACAGACAGATAGACAGACAGACTTCTCTGCCTCCTCGCTCCTTCCCTCCAGCGGTCCTGGACGGAATGGGAGGAGGTTAAAAAATAAGAGGGGGGGAGAATGGGGGGTGCTTCCTTGTCTTCTTTCAATTTTGAGGCGTCCTCACCCCCTCCTTTGTCCCAACCTGTGGGAGGACCAGATTCTGGGGCGGGGAGAGACTCAGATTTCCCAAGCGGCTAGAAAGGTCTTGGAGGCTCCTCGCTCAGGAGCGCAGGGGGCGGGAGTGAGACAGAAGGGACGGGGCTTGTCTGTCTCTTGGATGATTTTTGGTAAAGCAGAATTCTGCGGGAAGAATTTCTCAGCAGGTTTCAGCTCTGCCGGTTTAGAGCAAAAGATCTTTTTGGCTGAACTCCAATGGATGCGGCTGGCGAACTTCGGATATAAAGGATGAGGTGACTGAAGGGCGGTGCAGCTACCACGATGCAGCTCTGGCTCCTGGGAGCGGTGCTGGGTTCCTTCCTATGTGGGGGCTTCTGCGGTGAGTGCCTGGAGAGGGACTTGCGTCCCGGAGGGGAGGGGGAGCCGTAGTCCTGGGCAGGGTCTCTCCGCCTCTAAGATCCTTTCCCAGAAGGAAAAGTCTGCCTTCCCTCGGGACGCTTCTCCGAGCCTCGTTTAAGAACGTTTGGCGTTTCCTTTGTCATCCGTTCCAACAGGCGCTCGAGTCTCACTGCCCTCGGAGGCGCGCGCGCACACACTCCCGCTGTCCATGGGATTAAAATTTGTCCTAGACCTAGGACAAAAGATTTCCCTCCTACTTACAAAATTATAAATGGAGGAAGTCATATATGTGCGCATTCCCCGGGCAGGCAGAGGCGTTTTGGCACGCGATGCCAAAAAGGTTAGATTTCTGCAAGATTTAATTGCAGGAGGGGAGGATCCAATAAGAAGGAAAGTGACTCGCTTGAAGACTTTTGGGGAAAGTCATTGTCCCTTAAAGGCGGAGTTGTCATAAATGAAATGCCCTTTATCCACCATAGAATCCCTCCACTAAATTCAATCTTGACTGTCCAGAGTCCTTAGAGAAAATTGTGAAGAAAACAGTCCCAGGAAGCTGCAACCACTTTGGGCCAAAAAGACCCGGGGGGGGGGCTGGTGGAGGGGTCTTGGGGGGGGGGGACTGTACCTAGAGGTGGAGTTGGGAGTTTGATCCTGGGTAGAGGCAGATTTAAGGTCTCCAGTTTGGGCAGGAGGTTGGACTAGATGACCCGCAAGGTCCCTTCCAACTCTGTTAATCTGTCTGTCTGGCACCCCTCTCCCCCTTTCTGGGCGCCTAAAGGCAGCGGACAGGGGGGGCTGTGAGGGGTCAGATATCTGAAACGGTTAAACGGGCAGGACTGGGACAGAAGGGTTGGTTGGTTTTGGTTCTTGGATGATTTTGTGTAAAGCAGGCTGGCATACATTCCTATGGGATGATAAAAATAAAACGCACAAATACTTTCAAAATCATTTAATTAGAAGAGCGTTATTGCAAAAATGGCTCAAAATAAAAAAAAACCACTATGTGAAAATTCCGAATTGGCTATCACCGACAGAAAGGACGACCCATCCAAATTTTATAGATTTGAACAAAATGCAAATAAGATATAGAGACAATTGATAGACAAGGAAACTTAAAAACAATTGAAGAATTGGCAGAACAGAACATTTTTTTTAAATTTAATTTTAATTTAATGCTTCTAGACCGCCCCCTCTCCCGAAAGGGACTCGGGGCGGTATACAGTTCATACAAAATATAACAAGATACAATAAAATTAAATATGTACAGTTGACAGTTGACATGGAGGAGGTTAAAATGCCGTTAAAAGAACTGTACAAAGCAGATATAAAATAAATTCAAACCCCTAAAAACAAATACAGTAAATTAAAAAACCCCTAAAATAACCAGATATAGTACGTTTGCCAGGAGGGACAGTTGAATTATGCCAGGCCTGCTAATCGGAACAGGTGAGTCTTCAGTTTTTGACGGAAGGAGCGGAGGTCAGAAGTGGTTCTAATGTCGGGGGGGAGGTCATTCCAGAGGGTTGGGCCCATCACAGAGAAGGCCCTACTCCTCGGTGTCGCCCGCCGGCATTGTCCAGTGGATGGCACCAGGAGAAGTCCCTCCCTGTGTGAGCGTATTGGCCGCAGGGATGTATGTGGGAGGATGTGATCCCGCAAGTAACTAGGTCCCGTGCCATGGAGCGCTTTAAAGATGGTAATCAGCACCTTGAAACTCACCCGGAAAACCACAGGTAGCCAATGCAGCTCGCCAGGAGAGGTGTTACGTGGGAGTACCTCGTACTCCCCATCACAGCCCGCGCGGCTGCATTCTGAACTAACTGCAGTCTCCGGGCGCGTCCCAAGGGCAGCCCCATGTAGAGAGTGTTGCAGTAATCCAGGCGGGACGTCACCAGTGCATGAGTGACCGTGCGTAGGGCATCCCGGTCCAGTAGGGGGCGCAATTGGCGCACCAGGCGAACCTGGTGGAACGCCCCCCTTGCCACGGCCGCCACATGGTCATCCATTGACAGCCGGGCATCAAGGAGGACGCCCAAATTGCGCGCCCGTTCCACAGGGGGCAATTGCTCGCCCCCTATGGCCAGCGATGGAATCAGCTGGCTGAATCGAGGTGCCGGTAGCCACAGCCACTCAGTCTTGGAGGGGTTGAGTTTAAGTCTGTTGTCCCTCATCCAGACCCCGACGGCCTCCAAACACCGGGACATCACTTCGACAGCCTCGTTGGGGTGGTTTGGAGTTGAAATATACAGCTGAGTATCATCAGCGTAGAGGTGATACTCAACCCCAAAACCACGGATGATCTCACCCAGCGGCTTCACATATGTGTTGAACAGGAGAGGCGAGAGGACCGACCCCTGTGGCACCCCACAAGTGAGTGGCCTCGGGGTCGACCTCTGTCCCCCTGTCAACACACATTGCCTCCGGTCGGAGAGGTAGGAGCCGAACCACCGCAAAACGGTACCTCCGACTCCCATCCCCTCCAACCGGCGCAATAGGATACCATGGTCGATGGTATCAAAAGCCGCCGAGAGGTCTAATAGGACCAGGATAGAGGAACAACCTCTATCTCTGGCCCTCCAGAGATCATCAACCAACGCGACCAAGGCTGTCTCTGTGCTGTGCCCAGGTCGGAAGCCGGACTGGCGTGAGTCTAGATACTCGGATTCGTCAAGGTGTCGTGGAAACTGCTGGGCCACCACATTCTCAACAACCTTCGCTAGAAACGGAAGGTTGGAGACTGGACGATAGTTAGCTAGCTCCATTGGGTCGAGTGAGGGCCTCTTAAGTAAGGGCCTCACCACCGCCTCTTTCAAGGCGGTTGGTAAGGATCCCTCACCCAATGAGGCATTCACCAGGCCCAGAAGCCAGCCTCGTGTCACCTCCCAAGATGCCAGTACCAACCAGGAGGGACACGGGTCCATTAAGCATGTGGTGGGTCGCAGCCGTCCACGCAACCTATCTAAATCCTCGGGGGCAACAGAATCAAACTCCTCCCAGGATGGTCTCACAAGACTCGCTGTTGGCGGCTCGTCTGGTCCACTGAGTGGGGCCCATCCGCTCCGGATCTGAGCGACTTTGTCCTGCAGATATTCCCCAAATTCCTCTGCTCTGCCCTGTAAGGGTGCCCCCTGCGTCCTCTGTGACAAGAGGGAGCGGGTCACCCTAAACAGGGCGGCAGGGCGGTTATCCGCGGACGCAATAAGGGTGGCACAATATCTACGTTTGGCCGCCCTTAATGCCACCAGGTAGGTCCGCAAGTAGGATCTTACCTGTGTTCGATCAGATTCGGAGCGTGAGGACCTCCACCTGCTCTCTAGACGTCTCCTGTGGCGCTTCATCACCCTCAGCTCCTCGGTATACCAAGGAGCCCGGGTGGGTCGCTGCCGCAGGAGAGGTCGCAAAGGCGCAACCCGGTCCAAGGCCCCAGCCGCCGCCCTATTCCAGGCGGCCGCTAGGTCCTCCGACCGAGCGCGGGTCAGGGCTACAGGTAATGGCCCAAGCTCCGTCTGGAACCTATCCGGCTCCATCAGGCGCTTGGGGCGGTACCAGCGTGGACCGTCTGGTCCCGCCTCCTCGCGGTGGGGGGTAGCGCCAGGGAAGTCAAGCCGGAGACATGAGTGATCTGACCATGACAGGGGTGTAACAGTAAAATCCCCTCTACCCAGATCACTCGTCCACTGCTCAGATACAAAGACAAGGTCCAATGTGTGGCCTCCTTCGTGTGTGGGGCCCTGAATTAACTGGGTCAGGCCCATGGCTGTCATGGAAGCCATGAACTCCCGAGCTACCTCAGATGCTGCTCCCGTCGACGGCAGGTTGAAATCCCCCATGACCATAAGCCTGGGGATCTCAACCGCCGTCTCCGAGATCAGCTCGAGGAGCTCGGGCAGGGCTGCTGATGTATAGCGAGGAGCCAAGTATACAATCAGCAAACCCAACTGCCTCCGTGGGCCCCATTTCACACCAAGGGACTCACACCCGGATATCTGAGGAACAGTGAACTCCCTCGGCTCAAGACCTTCCCGTATAACTACCGCCACCCCACCACCCTTACCCAGGGCCCGAGGTTGATGGAATGCACGGAAACATGAAAGTTGACTGGCTAACTTACCTTCAAATCAAAACTAAAAACAATAAAGATATCAAATTATATGACATCGAAACAGAACCACACAAATTGGATAAAATTATTCAAAGCTCAGATAGAAAGATGATAGGGAGAATATACAAATTTCTCCTGAAGTATACAATGGAAGAGGAAATTGTGAAAGAACAAATGATAAAATGGGCGCAGAACTTTGGATATAATATTGAATTAGACAAATGGGAAACATTTTGGGGAACAAACTTAAAAATGACACTCTCAGTTGCATACAAGGAAAACCAGTACAAAATGTTTTATAGATGGCACCTGGCACCAACAAAGTTAGCTAAAATATCAACAAATACCTCCCCAAAATGTTGGAAATGCAAATTGATACACGGAACGTATTACCATTTATGGAGGACCTGTGAGGAGGCTAAAAAATTCTGGAAAAAGATCAAAAATTGGCTGGAGGCAATAACTGAGGTTAAATGGAATGGAAACCTGATTTTTTTTTAATTAGGAATAATGTCTGTGAAATACAAAAAAGAAATCCAGTATTTAATACTACATATAATTACGGCGGCAAGGATTGCCTTTGCCCAGAAATGGAAAAACAAACTAACTCCAAGCGAAGATGAAATAATAAGAAAGGTTATGGATTGTGCTGAAATGGACAAACTAACTAAAGAAATTCAGGGAAAAGAAGAATCAGAATTCTATCAGATATGGGATAAATGGATGGAGGAAAGAAACAAGAATCAATGAAGGAATATAACAAAACTCAAAAAATAATACCGTGTTTCCCCGAAAATACAACCTGTCCTGAAACTAAACCCTTGCGACATTTTTCGCATGCGCGAAAATATAAGCCCACCCTCGAAAATAAACCCTCTGGACAATCCCCCCCCCTCCGACCAGGCAGAGCACCGCTCGCCGACCTAGCGGTATCCCGAAGGCACCAAGCCACGGGAATGAGGTGGGGGCAAAGGCGCTTGCGTTGCTTGGTGCTTTCGGGGTACCGCTAGGTCAGTCAGCGGTGCTGTGCCCAGCTGAAGAGGGGGGGGGGTTGCTGGGCAGCTGCTCTGTTGCGAGCGGGCTCCCGAAGAGCCGGGCACACCCTCAGGGTCGAATGGCTGTGTTGTGCTGTCGCAGCAGCAACGCAGCAGCCATGAGGTGACGAAGCTTATGAGCAGCCGCCCAGCAACCCCCCTTTCCAGCCGGGTACAGTGCCGCTCACCGACCTAGCAGTACCCGGAAGGCACCAAGCAACGCGAGCGCCTGTTCGCCGCCCTCCGCCTCCCGCGGCTCGGTGCCTTCGGAATGCCCCTAGGTGAGTGAATGGGGCTCTGCATGGCTTGAGGGGAGTTTCGCAGCGGCTTTTCCTCTCCCCGCTCGCGCGAAGGGCATCTGCGCTGCTGGCGCCGTCCGCCGCTTGGGTTTTTTTTTCAAAGCACGGAGGATGGATGCCGCTCTGGAAGTACGCTCTATGGTTGCACAATCTGCAGCCCAGATGCCCTTCGCGCGAGCTGGGAGAGGAAAACCCGCTGCGAAACTCCCCTGAAGCCATGCAGAGCCCCATTCACTCACCTAGGGGCATTCCGAAGGCACCGAGCCGCGGGAGGCGGAGGGCGGCGAACAGGCGCTCGCGTTGCTTGGTGCCTTCCGGGTACTGCTAGGTCGGTGAGCGGCACTATACACGGCTGGAAAGGGGGGTTGCCGGGCGGCTGCTCATAAGCTTCGTCACCTCATGGCTGCTGCGTTGCTGCTGCGACAGCGCAAGACAGCCATTCGACCCTGAGGCTGTGCCCGGCTCTTCGGGAAACCAGGCACAAGGGAGCAGCCGCCCGGCAACCCAAAAATAATAAGCCCTCCCCTTTAATAAGCCCAAGGCCATATTTCATGGGTCAAAAAAATATAAGCCCCTGGCGTATTTTCGGGGAAACACGGTAGTTATGAGTAAAATAAGAGAGTTATGAATGGTGAAATCCAAATGAAATACAATAGAAGGGGAAATAATATAAGGTGAGCGGTATCGATTGATAATTGCTATTAGAAAGAACAGGAAGCTCCTGTTTGTATCCTGCCCCATACATCCCTGCAACCAATTCGCTCTCACAGAGAGGGACTTCTCCGAGTGCCGTCCACTAAGCAATGCCAGAGGGCGGCGCCGAGGGGTAGGGCCTTCTCTGTGATGGGCCCAGCCCTCTGGAATGACCTCCCCCCCGACATTAGGACAACTACTGATCTCTGCTCCTTCTGCACGAAACTCAAGACCCACCTGTTCCAACTAGCCGGCCTGGCTTGAATTATAATTACATTTTCTAATCCCCCTGGACAATTTTAAATTTTAAATTAAGTCTGACTTTTTGGGTATTTTAATTGTTTTAATCTTATTGTGTGTTTTAACTTATGATTATTTATTTATGTACTGTAAACTGTTTTTGTATATACCTCCTCCTCATCATTTGTTGTATATTGAATTGTACGCCGCCCCGAGTCCCTTGGTGGAGAGGGAGCGGCCTATAAATTGAATAAATAAATAAATAAATAAATAAATAAATAAATAAATAAATAAATAAATAAATGTATTGCATTGTGTAAATGTGGTGTACGTCTACGTTTTGTGTGTGTGTATTTTACATGTTTTTTAATAAAATTGAAAAAAAGAAAAGAAATTGGGGAGGGGAGGGGCTTTCCAGCAGGTTTCAGCAGGTTTCAAAGCAGAGGGGAGCAGGGGGCGGGGAGGGGCTTCTCAGCAGGTTTCAAAAAGGGTGATGTATTTTTGCCTGAACTCTGATGGATACTGTTCCCTACTGACAGACAGTATGGTAGTTTCCATCAAGGTCCTCTGTTCAGGCAGGAACAATACTTTAATCTGATTGGTCGAGAGGTCAGACAGAGCCTTTGCTGGATTGTACATAGTTGTCATTTAATAAAGAGCTGTTTGTTGCTGGAGCCTGAGTCTGCCTCATCCATTTACCCGATCTAACACTGGCAACGAGGGTGGGATTGGAAGGCAACTAAGCACCAAAAAGAACAGATACAATCCAGTCAAGCCAACTCCGATACAATCAGTCGCTTGGTCGGTACTGCAATAGATGCTGCAGACACACTACGCTCCCAGACTGTCTAAATATGTGCAAATTCCACCTCCGCAGCCAGAAAGAAGGTGGAACAATCAACCAGTATGTTGTTGCACTTTATAAGGTTGCAGCCTACTGCAAATTTAAGGACTAAGATGAACTATTGCCGGACAGAATCATTTGAGGTGTTCAGGACATTAATTTACAGAGGAAGTTGCTTGCCAAGACAAACCTCACTGTACAAATCGCCCTGGAGGAGGCCAGGGTTACCGAGTCTTCAACCAAATCGATGGAGATGCTGCAGAGGCAGAACAGCCCCAAACATGTGCACAAAACTGCGGTAGTGCATCGCAAGACTGCAGAGCAAGAGCCCTCTGATAGTGAGGGGATGGAGCTCCAGTGCAGACCCCCTCATTCTACCTTTCTCCTTCCTTCCCCTCCAGGCTCCCTCTCACACTCCCTGTGCTACTTCTACCTGCATCTGCCAGAGCCCAGCCAGAGGCTACCTCCATCCTTCGTTAAGTTCTACTTGGATGACCAGCCCATCGCTCGCTTTGACAGCCTCACCAGGAAGATGGAGCCTTTGGTGCCCTGGATGGAGAAGGCTGAGAATGAGACTTTTCTGCCCTTTGAGTGGGTCTTCAGAGACGACCTGGAGAAGTTATCAAAACTGGACCGCCGTGCTGCAGGTGAGCAGAGCCAGTGGCATCTTTGGCCAGCAGTGCCTGCAGGGGACATACTAGTGAGATTTTCTTTCCTGAAAAGGAGGGACACCCCACCCCCACCCCCTGATCCCCAATTATCTCCCTCCCTTAGAAATTCTTCATGGCCTGACCCCAGCCGAAAAGGGTTAACTGAAGTAAAAGATATTTCTCTCTGTGTGATAAAGATTGGAGGGAGAAATCAGGTTTCTCTCCCCAGGTGGGAAGTTTTTTTTTGGGGGGGGAATAAACTTTCATGATGTGTAGGAAAAAATCCCTGGACCCTTTTCATTCACCACTCTCTGGGTCTCTTTCAGGACTTCACATCTGGCAGGCAGTTTTGGGCTGTGAGCTCTGGGAATACGGGAGCAAAACAGGGTTTTTGCACTATGGCTACGATGGGATGGACTTCATCAGCTTCGACAAGAAGACCCTGAGATGGGTGACAGCTCAGCACCAGGCCCAGAAGGTCAAGGAGGCATGGGAGGAGGATCCAGGATGGTCCCAGAGCAATAAAGTCTTCCTGGAGGAAACCTGCATTGAGGGGCTGCAGAGATACCTGTCCTACAAGAACAAGACTCTGCAGAGGATTGGTGAGTGACAATGCTCTATTGAGTATGTTTCTGTTGGCTCCCCCCCCACCACATATTATCTCTGGCCTACACAGCCAAGCCACCCTTTGCAGAAAAGGGTCAGCCTGTATCCCACATCACACTACAGAAGGAAAATAATCTTCAATTTCCCCCAAAATAAATTCTTCGTGAAAAAAAAAACCCGTACCTGAGCAGGAAATTAATGTTGAAGGTCTCATTCTGTTTCCCTGGGAAAATCTTGAAAAGTAGAAGAAACCCACGTCCTGTTTTTTGGGTCAGAAGGAAAAGATCCGTCCGTCCCTGACTTCTATCTAGAACAACTTGAGCAAATTCAGTTGGGGGGGAGGGGTACAATTAAATCAAACCCCATCAATTTGAGAGCTTTACCCCAAATTCTATGCAACCCTTTCAAAGATAAATCTAAAGAGCTTCAACATCACATCTTGGAGGCTCCCAAAAGGTTCAGAGGAGGAGTTGGAGCAGTGGAACAGGATGGACAGAGTAGGCCTTCCCTGTGGTTAAATCATCTTGACAGAAAAAGTAGAAATCCCAGGAATCTCAGGTGTTTTGGTTTCTGCAGAGCCTCCAGTGGGGAAGGTGACTCGCAAGATGGTGAACGAGAGACTGGAGGTCCTCATCTGCCAGGCCTTTGGCTTCTACCCCAAGGAGATCAGGACCACCTGGATGAGAGACAGAGAGGTCTGCCAGTATGAGACCCTCCATAGGAACGTGGCCCCCAATTCCGATGGGACCTATTATATCCTGCTCAGCATTGATATCGATCCCAAGGAGAGGCACCGTTTTACGTGTCACCTGGAACACGAGGGATTGCAGGAGCCCCTGGTCTTGGCCTGGAAGGAAGAAAGAGGTGAGAAAGTGATGAGTGAACGAAGAAGTAAACTTAGTGTAGAAGTAAACTTTACGTCAGTATTTGAAAAGGGGGGGAAGAGTTTTCTGCTGCATCCTTTCATGTTTTCAGGTGGTGAGCAGGAAATATAGCCCTGCATTTAGCAATGGGAGAGAAGTGATTTCTGCCAGAAGAGTTGGAATTGGTAACTTAATAGCAAAAGTATGAAGATATGAAGATATATGAGATGACTGGTTGTGGCTCTTCCTTCTGCCTTTCAAGGCCATTCCCTCCATCCTCTACAGTAGTGAGGATGCTCCTGTGCTGAAATCATGCACACGTGTGTGACAACATACATGTGAGTGCCTACACCTATTATGCAATGCACCCCCCCCCAAAAAAAACATGGTAACGATCCCCCCGTGCCCCATTTTGGGCCTAGCAGGTCTCCCTAAAGCCTCCTGGGACCAAAAATGGGTTGCATGCAATCCCCTTCCCTCCCACCCATCTCCCACATGTGCATCTCCCACATGTGCGGCAGAGACTCAAATATCAGCTGGCCAGCGGGAGGTACACGCATATGCACAGTGGAGCTGAGCTGGGTGAGAGCTTGCCTCCCCAAGTGCCATAGGTTCGGCATCTTGGCTTTACAGTAGTGGTTCTCAACCTTCCCAATGCCGCCACCCTTTAAGACAGTTCCTCATGTTGTGGTGACCCCCAACCATAGAGATCTAGCTTGCCATTGCTTTCGTCATAGGTCTTTCTTTCTTTCTTTCTTTCTTTCTTTCTTTCTTTCTTTCTTTCTTTCTTTCTTTCTTTCTTTCTTTCTCCAGCTGGGTTAGCTTCAGCACTTATTGCAGTCTGATTCAGCAAAGCTGATTGGCGGGTGGACGGGACTGCAGAATACCCCCAATCAGCTGTTCCAGGCTACAGGGATTGCCACAGACCATCACTGCCTCCATGCCTCCCATTTTTGGCCTCTGGTGGAGGGGCTACATTCGGTGTATAAGATGCACCCAAATTTTCACCCTCTTTTTTGGGGGGAAAGGTACGTTTTATACTCCGAAAATTATGGTAATTTTATTACATGACCCAGGCTTTAGCCCCTTCCTCCCTTATCTGACTGCTGCTTCAGTTGTGGTTCTTCTTTCTGTCCTCCATGGCCATTCCATCTGATCTTGGTGGGCTTTAGGCAGTGCCCCCCCCACCTAAAGGAAGCCCCTCCCCTTCAATGCTGAAGAGGGAATGGCTTTGAAGAAGAAGAGCTTCCTTCAGGTAGAGACACGTCCTGGAGATCAGTTGGGAAATGCTTCCATTGCTCAGCATCTCCACTTCTGGGAACTCAGGATCTATCTACTCTAATCGTAATTCTGTGTCTCTTTCTTTAACTACAGAGTGGTGGATTCCTGTGGGAACTGCAGCATGTGTAATTTCTGGAGCTGTGATTTTCTTCCTGATGTGTAAGTGAAACAAACACTTCCACTCACCCCCACCCTGGGTCTTTCTGTGTTGACTGAGTTGGTGTGAATGTGAGAGAATCTCTCTGAGAGTTTCAGCCATGATTTCCCATGAGGCTCTTCCCCACAAACAGCATTTTGACCAAGAGTCAGAAAGGAAGAAGAAGCTATGCAGCCATTTTGTTTTCAATTTTCTGTAAATCTCAGAATGTTTCACCTTCCTCTTGTCTGGGAGGAAGTCTCTTTGGCCTTCATAGATTGATTTCAGAGGGGCTCAAGAATCAAAGGTAAGTCCCATAAATGACCTGGGAAGCCCTAGACCAGTGATGGCTAACCATTTTGCTGGGGAGTGCAGGAAGCTCGTGCATGGGCGTGGCCACACCCATAATTCTATGCACGTGATCCCCTGTGTATGTGTATGTGACACCCTGCAAATGCATGCACGACCCCCCCCCTTGCCCCACTTTTGGCACGTGGACCCGTTTTTCACCCTCCCCAGCTCCAGAAGCTTTCTAGGAGCCTGGTGAGGGCAAAAACGGCCTCCTCCTCCCCTCCCCCCCCAGAGGCCCTCTGGAAGCTTCAGGAGGCTTCCTGAACTTCCGGTTTGCACGTTGGGTTGTTTTTGGCCCCCCATAGGTTTCAGGGAAGCCTCGAAAAATGGCCGAAAATTAAGGGCGAAGTCAGCTGGCCAGTGCGTGCATGCGTGCTGGTGCTCTCAGGGCAATGCCTCGCGTGCCCTAACAAATGGCTCCGCATGCTACTCGTGCCCTAGGTTCGCCATCATGGTCCTAGACCAGTGGTGGGCAACCTTTTTTTTCAACTGAGCCAAATCTCGCCAAAACCACGATTGAAATTTATTTTGAGAGCCACATTTTTAAAACCGAAAATACATAAAATACACACTGTTTTTAGTTTCAATAAACTCTGGCATTTGAAGCACGCAAGTCTTAAAGCTGTCAAGTTACAAGATCCTTGCATCCCTAACCCTTTAGGAAAAAAACCCCAAGGGGTCTTCAAACCTGACAGCTTTAAGACTTGTGGACTTCAACTCCCAGAATTCCTCCTCCAGTCATGTTGGCTCAGAAACTCTGGCATTGAAGCATGCAAGTCTTAAAGCTGTCAAGTTACAAGATCCTTGCATCCCTAACCCTTTAGAAAAAAAAACCCAGGGGTCTTCAAACCTGACAGCTTTAAGACTTGTGGATTTCAACTCCCAGAATTCCTCCTCCAGTCATGTTGGCTCAGGAACTCTGGCATTGAAGCATGCAAGTCTTAAAGTTGTCAAGTTGCAAGACCCTTGCACCCCCAACCCTTTAGAAAAAAAAAACCCAGGGTCTTCAAACCTGACAACTTGAAGACTTGTGGACTTCAACTCCCAGAATTCTGAGAATTGAAGTCCACCAAGGGCATCAATCATATTAGCCCAGGGATCTGCAAAATTGGCTCTTAAGACTGGTGGACTTCAACTCCCAGAATTCTGAGAATTGAAGTCCACCAGTCTTAAAACAGCCAACTTTGCAGACCTCTGTGTTAGCCCAAAGCCTGGCGCTGGGCGGGCCTTGCTCCCCCATTGGTGGAGCCCCAAGAAGCGAGGAGGGAGAAAAAGAGACGGAGGCCAAGGAGCTTCCCCCCCGCCCCCTCCCAGCAAAAATCTAATCGGGGAGCCAGGCAGGCAGTAGCAAATTAGCCGATCACACCGTGTGGGCAGTAGCAAATTAACCGATCACGTGGCGTGATCGGCTAATTTGCTACTGCCCGCCCGGCTCCCCGGTTAGATTTTTGCTGGGAGGGGGCGGGGGGGAAGCTCCTTAGCCTCTGTTTCTTTTTCTGCCTCCTCGCTTCTCGTCCCCGCCTGACTTCAGGATCTTCCCTAATCATTGTGGGTCGAAAAGAAAAAAGGGAAAGGGGCGCTTGTTTTGAAGTGCCCGAGAGGAGGGAGGGGAGCGGGCGCCCGGCACACAGAAGAGCCGCATTAAAATGTGTAAAGAGCCGCATGTGGCTCGCGAGCCGCGGCTTGCCGACCACTGTCCTAGACAATCCACAATCATGTCCCTGAATAAGATCCATGTGCCATCTCACCTGGCAAGAGAGACCTTCAGGGAAGCCCTGGTGGCATTTGGGGGGGGCATGGGTGGAGGAGCTCCATGTCCTCTGCCCTTGCTTGCAATCACACCTGGGGACAGACAACAACAGGGGGGAAGGGCCAGGAGTAGACGGAGCTGCTGCTTGCTCTGTCCCTACTCAGAGCAAAAGTAATGAGAGGGAGGATGAATGTGGGAAGTGTCTCCTCAGTTGAGCTCATCCAAATGCGGCTCAACACTTCCAAGCAATTCTCTCAGCAACAGTGAAGAAGTGAAGAAGTGAAGAAGTGCTTTGCCATGTCCTTCTTCCAGGATGGGCTTTTTGACTTGTTTGCAATTTATGTTGCTCACTTGTCGGTCTCGGGTGCAAGTGCTAAGGCAATCAGAGCCAGCTTAGCTTTGCAAGATCAGGCAAGATCTCTGGTGATTGGCGCTGGCCGGGTTGGAAACAGAGGCTTTGAAATATAAATCAAAACAAATGTGGTAAGAGAGGGATTAAGAATTACCGAGTGTGGAACAATGTTCCCTCTAATTTTTTTTTCAGTGTGTGAGGAAAAATATAGTGTTTGAGCGGCACATTTTCATCCCTGAGCACCTGATTTTTTTTAGCCATAATTGCCATCAGAGCAGATGTTGGGGAGGGAGGCAAGGAGGTAAAGGGCCCCCTCCCTCTCCCTCAGATTCCCAGGAAGGAAGGAAGGAAGGGAAAGGGGTGAGGGAAAGGAAAGGAAATGGGAAAGAAGAAAAAGAAAGGAAAAAGGAAAGGAAATGGAAAAGAAGGAAAGGAAAAAGGAAAGGAAAAGAGAAAGGAAAGGAAATGGGAAAGAAGAAAGGAAAGGATGAAGAAGGGAGGGAAAGGGAAGGGAAAAGAAAAAGGGAAAAGGAAATAAGGAAAGGGAAAGGAATGGAAAAGACAAAGGAAAGGAAATGGAAAAGAAGGAAAGGAAAAAGGAAAGGAAATGGGAAAGCAGAAAGGAAAGGATGAAGAAGGGAGGGAAAGGGAAGGGAAAAGAAAAAAGAAGGGAAAAGAGAAACGAAAGGAAAAGAGAAAGGAAAGGAGAAAGGAAAGGAAAAAGGAAAGGAAATGGAAAAGAAGGAAAGGAAAAAGGAAAGGAAAGGAAAAGAGAAAGAAAAGGAATTTAATTTAATTTAATTTATTAGATTTCTAGACCACCCCCTCTCCCCGAAAGAGAAAGGAAAGGAGAAAGGAAGAAAATGGAAAAGAAGGAAAGGAAAAAGGAAAGGAAATGGAAAAGAAGGAAAGGAAAGGGGAAAGGAAAGGAGAAATGAAAGGAAAAAAATGAAAAGCAAAGGAAGATAGAAGGACAGAAAGGGAAAAGAAAGAGTGGAATGGTACTGCTCAAAAGTCCAGTCTCAAGATCCCATGGACCCCTTTGGCTCAGACAGTCCAATTCCACGCTGGTTCCCTCTCCCCCCAAAGCGAAGGGATCGCAGAAAGATTGCCCAGTCCAGAACGGGGCTTCAGACGATGCAATGCCTTAGAAACCCTGGATATGCAGAGAAAAGCAGGCTACAACCAGCGAATCACGTTTTCCCAGGAACCAATGAAGCCCCACAGGACCAATGGGAATTCTCCATTCTGCAACGTCATCGGTCTCCGGGCAGAATCTTCCTTGATTTCACCAATCATGGAAGAGAGAGTTCGGTGCAGACAGAGAGAAGGGAGGGATGGGGGATATTTTCACTCATATTTTAAGATATTAAAAAACACTGTGTGCAGTTTAAAACTTGTGCGCGGTGTTTCCTTGTTATCTGTGCGGCCGCGCAGGCACGCAGCTTAGAGGGAACAATGGTGTGGAATCTGTGGGGAGGACCATCTGTCTTGTACCAAATAACAGGATTCCCAGAGATTTAGCCTCATTGCTTAAGAGTAATTGGTGGTGATTTAATAAAAGGTTTTATTGGGAGCAGCCCAATGGTTGAGCCAGCTTGCAATGGTTTTAGTCAGAGGTGGGATTCAGCCGGTTCTGACCAGTTCTGGAGAACCTGTAGCGGAAATTTTGAGTAGTTCGGAGAACCGGTAAATACCACCTCTGACTCGCCGTGCCCCCATCTATTCTCTGCCTCCCAAGTTCCAGCTGATCTGGAGGGAAAGGGGATTTTGCCGTAACCTTCCCATGGAGTGGGGAGGGAATGGGGATTTTGCAGTATCATTTCCCTGCCTTGCCCACCATGCCATGGCACACCCACCAAGCTACGTCCATAGAAACAGTAGTAAAAATAATTGAATCCCACCACTGGTTTTAGTGGTGGTGGACTGTGATTTTCCATGAAAGCTCTAATAGGAGCAAGAATGGTTTCAACTTGATTATTTCTCAGTAACACCCAGGGATGTTCCTTTTCATTTCCCTGTGGCCAGCAATGTTTGACAGCCAACAGCTTTGTCTTTTGTCCATAACAAACAGATGGCAGCACTAATTCAACACTCTCAAGGTGCTGGGTTATAATCCAGATTTAGAAGTCTCCTAGAGGTCTTCAGCATGAGTCAGTCTCCATCTGAGGCAGGAGCTGCTGCCCCCAAAATTAGCCAGCTGTCTTCTCTTTTCCCCATCTAACAGGCAGGTTCTGGAGACGTAGAATGAGTCCCCATCGGAGTGCAAAGTCTTCGCTTGATGATTTTCCATCAGAAATACTTTCTTCTTCCCTTAATTGTGGCATAGATGATAAGATTCAATCAAAAACGATGCTCCAATCAGAAGTAACCTCAGAGGTGAGTCTGATTGTTGCTGAAGTCTATGTAAGATGCAAAACTCTGGGCTTGGGAAATACCCAAGAGCCAAGACCATTGAAGGGTTGGGTGGGGCAACATTCATCCCCAAAGTCTTTGCAAGGCAACCATGAAGAGATTATGAGCTGCTTGGGGCTCCTCTCGGGCTCTGCGATCCTCTCGCACCCATCAGCTCTGAGGGAGAAGAATGAGATGGGGATAGATAGATAGATAGATAGATAGATAGATAGATAGATAGATAGATAGATAGATGATATATAGATTGATTGATTGATTTGTCCTTCCTCATACAGAGAATATAAAATGAACGGATGATGGACATTTGTAGATGGATAGAAATAGCTATAGATTATATAGAAAGTAGATGATAGATAGATAGATAGATAGATAGATAGATAGATAGATAGACAGACAGACAGACAGACAGACAGACAGACAGACAGACAGACAGACAAGAGAAAGAGAGGGGGGAGAGAGGCAGGAGGCAGGCAGGCAGGTCTATAGATAGATAGGTAGGTAGGGATTGTAGATATGGTAGAGAGGAAGGAAAGAAGGAAGGAAGGAAGGAAGGAAGGAAGGAAGGAAGGAAGGAAGGAAGGAAGGAAGGAAGGAAGGAAAGATGTTTGAGAGAGAAATGAGGACCAGCACACACCCACATACACCAGGAGCTGTTCTGTCAAGCCTCTTTGGCTGCTTGCCCTCATAACTGCCAGGGTTGTGGTGGGAATAACAGATCTCATAAGGACTTGCCTTGAGCAGGCGGTTGGACTAAAAAACCTTCAAGGTCCCTTCCAGCCGTATGATTCTAAGTGGAGAAGGGGGGAAAGCATTGCTAGTACAGAGTATAGTTCTGATGTCTTCGTTTTCTCTCTTTGCAGGACAGGGTATCCTATGAAGCATGGAGTCCCCAGAGAGCTCTTGAAAACTCTGGGTCAACCTTGAGCAGGCAAGAAGGGAAGCAGCAGCCGTGCAGAAGGTCAAAGTCCTGGACAGGTGAATTGGAGACCGGGGACAATGTAGAAGCAACAGAGTCAGAAGAGAATATGTTATGGGGGCCCAAAGCAGAGAAAGTGGCTGTGAGATCTTATAGAATAGATTCTTATAAAAGAGAGTTTAGAGAAGAGAGACAGACATTTCCTATATACTGCCCCGGAGGAGAAGAGGGCTACTATAACTTCAAGCCACCTCAGGAATTCCTGCTGCCACCGTCAGGGAGGCCCCACCATTAGCACCAGGGCATTTCCCCTTCACTTGCATCTTGGGAAGAACATCAACAGAAGCAGCAGCAGAATGACGAGGATGGTCCCCGCTGGAACTAGACATTCTCCAGCCAAAAGAGGAGAGAGAAACATGCTTCTGATTAGATTGGAGGCTGCTCTCCAGGACTTCTTGCACAAATGCTGAGTCCCCTGATATAGAAGGTGCTGAGCAGAGGAAGCCCCTCCCCACCATGCGGGGACTTCATTTGGAGGACATCCTGGCTCTCCCAAGTTCATACTTTCTTCAGGCAAATGTTCTTCAACACCAGATGTTACAAATACATCTGGCGTTGATGCTACCTATCCCACATTTTTCTAATTTACTAAGAAATAGATTGCCATCTACTCTGTCAAATGTCTTACTGAAATCTAAGTATACTATTTCCACAGCATTTCATTGGTCCACCAATTTAGTCACTTTGTCAAAGAATGAAATAAGATTTATTTGGCACCATTTCTATTTGACAAACCCATGTTGACTTCTGGTGTTATGTTTGCTTGTTTCTAGGTGTTTGCAGATCAGTTGCTTGATTTTCCTACTTTTCTTATTTTTTTTACATGTTATTATTATTTTTGATATTTGTTGCAAGTCTTACTTCATTCTGAGCTTTAGCTTTCCTGATTTCATATTTGCATATTGTGGCTTTCTGTTGGTATTCTGCCTTAGCTATAAGCCCCTCTTTCTATTTTTTATGATTATTCTTTTTGTCTTTAACAGAGAGTTCTTTATTCAACCATGTTGGTTCTTATTTCAAAAGCCGTGGTGGGATGGACGGAGCTTCACATCGTGGTGCCACGACAATCTTCTAGGCTCTCCAGACAAACATTGAATTCAGGTCATCTGGACTGTCCAATCAGGACTAAACCGTCCTGAAGAGACAGTGAAAGATGGGGGGAGATCCTGCGGTCCCAGGGACATTTGCAAAGTCTCTGGTAACCCGGAAAAAAGCCCCCTTTGCCAGCAATGTAGAGTCATACGTCAGTCTGAAGATGCTGCCGACAGTTCCCATACGCAAGCGCAGGAGAGTAGCAATTTGTTCTGATCAGAGTTTTTAAATCTTTTTTCTATTGGAGAGAGAACACCCTAAAGTTGGAAACTTAAGTTAAAATAAAGGCTGATGAGAGAGAAAGCGGCGGATCTAAGATGGCCAATTGAAGTTTTTTCTTTTTTCCCTTTTTATTCTTGGAAGCCAAGCTGGACTTTCAATTGTAACTTAATGTGGATTGGCTTATTGTTGTTTTTTTAATTCTGGACTTTGTGGGGATACTAAATTTAAATTTTAACTGCTTTGAAGTTTTTTTTCTCTTTTTTTGGCTTTTCTTTCTGTATTTCTGAATTCTTGTTTTCTGCAGGTAAAAAAAATTAAAAATGGAGCTGGGAAAATATAAGCATTGAGGGTGGATACAATTAACACTGCCACCTAGTGGACTTGAAAACATTGTTACTAAGTGTTACTATTTGAACTGTTTAGAGAGAAGCTGTTCTCTTGAAGGCTATCTGGTTAAGAACTGATAGGGGTAGGACAGTTGTTTACACAGCTGTTTCCTGTGGAACTTTCAGTATCTGGAAACCTACTTCAGACTAAATGGAAGCTTTAAAGGAAAATTCAGAATGACCTTGGAAAGATTTTCATCTTTTAAAAAAAGAAGAGACTTTGAATTCTCTTTTCCTAACTTTGTGGCAGTGCATATATTATTTTGCTGTGGAGGTGATGATTTTTTTTCTTCCTTCCTTGGCTCCTTCCTTGGCTCCTTGAATTCTTTTTTTTTTTGAAGCTTTTGAAGTATTGATTTTTGATTTTGCTTTGCTCTCTTTTCTACTTTGAAGATATTGGACATAAATAGACGGCTTACTTTAAAATTTGAGTAAATTGGATTGAAGAATTTTTTTATTATTATTTTTCTTCCTCTCCCCTCTTTCCTTTCTCTCTTTCCTTTTTCTCTTTCAAGCAAGAGATCACTATTTCTCTTTTCTTTCTTTTTTCTCTTTTCATTCTATCTACAATAAGCTGAATTATAACTGAAATTCTGGTGATACTAATTAGACTAATTGGACTAAACCACAAAAAGGTAACACCTGTTGGTTCTACAACAACAACCCCTGCCTCCTCACCTGCAGGAGGACAAAGATGCTTCAACAAGAAATAGATAAGGGAGTAACTTTAGATGCAATCATGCAAGCGATACAGAAATTACAAACAGGAGATGATTGTAAGAAGAAAAATTAGATGCTATTGTAAAAAAGACTGAGAGTATAGAAAGAAGAATTGAGACAATAGAACAACGAACTGAAAGCATAGAACAAAAAGTAGCCAAAACGGAAGGAAAAATAGAAGATATGCAAAACTGGATGATGAAATAAGAGGACAGAATCCAAAAAATTGAAGAAAAAGTCCAACAAGAAGAGAAGAAGGTTGAGGAGTTTGATAGCAGATTGAGCGATGTGGAAAGGGAGAGTAGTGGAATATTAGGGTGGGAGATGGATAGATCTGAATTTTTCTTAAGATTTCAAAACATAGAAGAAGAAAGAGGAGAGAACCTGGTACAAATAATATTTGAAATTTTGATAAATGTATTAGAGATATCCCAAGAGAAGATGATGGATAGCATAGATGAAGCGTACTGAGTATATACAAGATATGCAATGAGAAATGCTCTTCCAAGGGAAGTCCATGTAAGATTTACTAAGAAAGCAACTAAATTACAAATACTACAGAAAATGAGAGATAGAAAATTAGAATATAAAGGTAAGGAGATTGTAGTTCTGAAACAAATTCCAAGAAGAGTGAGAGAGAAGACAAGAGAATATCAATTTTTGACCAAGGCTCTGATTAAAAAAGGTTTTAATTACAGATGGCTCATACCGGAAGGCCTATTATTTGTATGGCAAGGACAAAGATACAGAATAGACACAAGTGATAAGGCAGAAGCTTTCTATACAGAACATTTCAGTGAAACGGCTGAGAAAACTGGAAAGAAGAATCATCGGTGCAACTACTGGAAGCACCTATAATTGAGATGGAAAAAATTGAAGGTGCTGTAGGTGGAATTGATAAAGAAGAAGGCGCGGTGGGTGGAGTAAATCTCAGAGAACAACGAGAACCCAGATCAACTAGAGCAGTGATGGCGAACCTTTTTTGGCTCGCGTGCCACAAGTGGGAGCGCAGGGGGGTCGAGTGTGGGCGTGCCGCACCCATAATGCAACGCGACCCCCAGTGCACATGTGCGCACAACGTGCGACACCCCCCCCATTTTTACATTTTTTTGCCCTCCCCAGGCTCCAGGGGCTTTATAGGAGCCTGGGGAGGGCGAAAAGAGCCTCCCGTGACCCCCCAGAGGCCCTCCGGAGGCTTCAGGGACTGTCCGGAGGCTTCCCTGAAGCCTTCGGAGCACTTAAAACCACCCTCCGAGCAATCCGGAAGTGACTTCCGGGTTGCTCGGAGGATCGTTTTAAGCGCTCCAAAGGCATCAGGGAAGCCTCGGATGATCCCTGGGTCATTTTAAGTGCTCCGAAGGCCTCAGGGAAGCCTCGGACGGTCCCTGAAGCCTTCGAAGCACTTAAAACCACCCTCTGAGCAAACCGGAACTCGGAGGGTCGTTTTAAGCACTCCGAAGGCATCAGGGAAGCCTTGGACGGTCCCTGAAGCCTTCGTAACGCTTAAAACGACCCTCTGAGGGTCGTTTTAAGCATTCCGAAGGCTTCAGGGACAGTCTCTGAAGCCTCCGGGGGGGCGGGGGAGACTCTTTTCGCCCTCCCCAGGCTCCTATAAAGCCTCTGGAGCCTGGGGAAGGCGAAAAATAGCTTTTAAAAAGGTGAACTCAGCTGGCCAGCGCACGCATGCGCGCTGGCCAGCTGACAGATGTCACGTGCCCTGACAAATGGCTCCACGTGCCACTTGTGGCACGCGTGCCATAGGTTCACCATCACGGAACTAGAGCTATAAATCCTGTATATAAAGTATAAATATGGAGGAAAAAAATGATCACAATCAATATAAATTGACTTAATTCAGCAATTAAAAGAAGGAAAATATTTCACAAATTAGAAAAACTAAAATTTGACTTAATCTGCCTACAAGAAGTGCATATTCAAAAGAGATATGTATATTTATTAGTACAACCAAAGCTTGGAAAAATGTTTACTACATTGGCAGACTGTAAGAAAAGAGGAGTGATCTTCTATATTAACGATAATATCCCAGCGAAATTAATTTATACAGACAAAGAGGGAAGAATTCTGAAGAATATTTTTTATTCAAATAGACATTCATCATTTTCCAGAATCAATATGATATGAGCCTCAACGGAACTGATTTGTAATGTACAATAAATTGAGATTGAAACAAGCACCAATTATAATCAATTGGAAGAGCCAGAGGACAAGATATAGATGGACATTAAATAATACCATATTGAAAGAGAAAGACTTTGTACATAAAATGAAATGAGGGCTGAGATCAAAGAAGAACTCAGAGTGGTTAAAGAACATATAGCTGGAAATACACAGCGAATTT
Source organism: Natrix helvetica (assembly GCF_964273705.1). Taxonomy (NCBI): domain Eukaryota; kingdom Metazoa; phylum Chordata; class Lepidosauria; order Squamata; family Natricidae; genus Natrix; species Natrix helvetica. Next base: position 374,425,673 of record NC_138548.1, read on the forward strand.
TGGTGTTAGAGGACGGAGTGGCGGGGCTGGGGGAAGAAGTGAAATCAATGCGTAAGGGAAACATAGATATGGAAAATTTTCAGACAAAAGTAGAATTTGAAAGAATGTCCTTTTTTTCTTAGATTCCAGAAGTTACCAGAAGCAGAGAATGAAAACCTTAAAGATATTATGAGTACAATCTTAGCAGATTATTTTAAGAGGGACAAAAAACAAGTATGGTGGGATATGGATCTAGTATATAGGATAAACTCAGCGTATGCTAAAAGACACAATGTTCCAAGGGAGATACATGTTAAGTTTGTCAGGAGATCCACAAGGGATGAGGTACTTGCGACCCAAAGGGAGGGACCATTGAAATATAAAGATGAAGAGATCACCATTCTCAAACAGATCCCCCAAAAAAACAAGAGATAGAAGGAGGAAATTTCCCCTCCCTAGCAAAAACATTGTATGAAAAAGGGATCTGGTTTAAATGGCTGATACCAGAGGGGATGTTAATCTTCTGGGAGGGAAATAGGATCAGAATTAATACAGTTCAGGAGGCGGAGGCCTTCATCAAAAAGAATTTTCTGTTCCCAGAGGAGGAATTGAGTGGGAGTAGTGAAAGAGACAGTAAAACACAAGATAGCAAGACTCAAGACGGGAAGGAGGGGGGCACTGAGGCTCTCTCTGGTGACAGGGAGGAAGAAGCAATATCGAAAAGTCTCAGATCACAAAAATAAATATTTGGAACAATAGCAGTTAGTGATATATTAGAGAATGACAAAGAGAAACATGTAGGAACACAGGACTAACAATATAGAGTAAGATTTGGTTTACTGTTTTCTTTTATAATTTTGTTTGTACAATGTTATATATGTGAGTATCGTGCTGGAAGCTCTACCAACAGTATGAAAGCTGCCAAAAAAATTTGTATACCTATTTACCCTCCCCTATATATTTGAAAACCAATAAAATTTTGTTTTTAAAAAAAAGAAACAAAATAACGGAAAGGCCCCGGGACCAGATGGATTACCAGTGGAATTCTACAAACATTAGAAGAATCCATGTCCCTCCCACTTTTAGAAGTTATGAATGAAGTGATGTCTGAAAGTAGAATACCTAAATCATGGTCAGAAGCATACGTTGCATTGCTACCGAAAGAGGAGACTGATTTAACACAAACTAAGAACTATAGACCAATCTCTTTATTAAATTCAGATTACAAATTATTTGCATTCATATTAGCAAAGAGACGTAAAAAGTACCTAAATAGTTTTATCCACTCTGATCAAAATGGATTTTTACCAGACAAATTAAAGACAATATGAGAATGATTTTGAATACTTTGGAATATTATGAGGCCCATCCCGAAAAACAAATGGCTTGGATGTTTCTTGATGCACAGAAGGCCTTTGATAATGTGAATTGCCAATTTATGTTTTACAATTAGAACAGATGAATTTTGGTAAGAAATGTATTCAAACTTGTGGGAATGAGAGGTAAGGCTTACGTAAAGATATGCGTAGAAACTACCATGATCTCAGTGGCTATTTATCTTGGAAACCTACAAGCTCACCTAATTAGCAGAACCAAATGCAGGAATAAAGGAAAGGTGATGCACAGTCTGTTATTTTTAGCTCATTAATTCACCAGAGCAAAGGCATGAGTTAACCTTGGCCTGAATAGTATTCTTGATTCTCTAGGGAAGATTTGGGGGAGTAAAACCGAAAGTAATGTGTTGTTGCTCTGTGCTTTGCTTGTAAAAACTTTATAAAAGCCAAATAAACTCTGCGAGAGGCAGACAGATATTTTGGACACAAACTGTGTGATGGATTTCTGAAACCTACATCTGGTGCCGAAACCCGGGACCTCTCACACCCTTCAGGATCAAAGACACCCTTCGGGGGAGCAACAGCCAACATAATTACCTCCCATCTGGAACAGACCCCAAAGTGCGCTTCGTCCTATGGGACCCCTCAGAGGTAAATATGGGTTGCAATCTTTCTCACCAGCAGCAAAATCATGTTCAAGAACTTAAGTTCTTGTTACAGAAGTCAGGTGTTACCACACCTGAGGCAGAAATAAGGAAGCTAGTTGGTGAGATAGGGAAACATTGTTTTTGGTACCCTGAAAGGGGAACGCTTCGTTTATGTGACTGGGAAAAAATAGGGCAAACTTTACATCTTGAACCCAGAGCCCCAGTAAAGACATTACAACTATGGTTTCAGTGCCATCATGCAGTGGAAAAATTTGGCTCTAAGGTTTTCGCAAAACAACAATTGACCACAGTGCCTCCACCTAATTGTGAGCAAGTAAAAATTCTTCCCCCAAAATCATCTTTAGTTGGACTTTCAGCTCCTGACGGAGAGGTTAATTCTTCTGCTTCTCCACAGTCAGAGGAGCAATTAGCAAAAGAGGAGGGGAAGAAAGAAGATATGTTTTTTGTTTGTCCACCTAAATTGATTCCACAAGATCATGAAGTAATTGGTTTAAAGGATTGTTTTTCTTCTATTCTTTGCCCTGCTTTGCAAGAAAAGTTTGACTTTACTGCCGGTCAGGAAAAGTCTGTTTTCTGTGTGTCTGCTTCCCTCCCTGGCCGCCCCCTTTCTCCCCCTTTTCAGGAAGAGTCTGTGCAGGTTTATGATGCTTTAAAACAACAAATAGATAATTCTGAGGCTCAGATGAAGTTTTTGGTGAAATTAGCAAAGGAAAACGCCACTTTTGAATGCCGAAAGGCAATCATTGGCTTTGGGAATGATCCTGAGTTGGCAGAAATGATTAAAGCATGTCAAGATATAGGAACAGCCTCTCATCAGGCTAATTTATTGGCAGCCGCTTTCTCGCAAGGCAGCAAACCTCAAGGGCTGAAGCTAAAAGCAAAATACCCAAAATATCAGATTTATGTTGCAGAATTGAATCCTTTTTGTAAGCGTCATCCGTTGGCTTTGGTAAATCATTATATGGATGATATTTTAATTGGAGCCCCAAAGATACCACCTAATTGTCTTTCAGAAATACAAAATGATTTGGCTGTTTATGGGTTGCAAATTTCCCCAGAAAAAAGTACAACTACACGCTCCTTATCTGTATTTGGGTCATAAGATGTTGCATTCCTATTCTGCCCCAGCATTTCTGTTAGATATTTGCATAAACTGCTGTAGTCTCCACTCAGGTCTGCCGCCAGGGCGGGAACAAGGGGTTGTTCTGATTGGACAGGAGGTCTGCCAGCTCCCCATAAAAGGGGAGCTGCACGACCCCGTATTCAGCTGGATCACTGCTACCTAACTAATAAAGAGCTGTTGTCACAATCGTCTCGAGTCTGTCCTCTCGTTGCCCGAATCTAACACTGGCGACGAAGGTGGGATCGAGAGGCAGATAGGAAGAAGATCTACTAGCAAGAATCTACTGAATCGATCCAGCCCCGGGTTTCAGCGGAAATCCCGGCAGCCATCTCAGTGCGGCAAATTCAAACGCAAGACAAGATGGCGATGCACGCTCCACCAACCCCGTACGACCCAGTAGCCGAACATTGGGAATCATACATGTTGAGATTCGAATGCTTCCTCGAGGCAAACGATCTCATGGGAGTACCGGACTCCCGGAAAAAGAATGTGTTCCTGGGCTACTGTGGTCGAGAGGTCTTCGAGACGGCCAGGGATCTATCGGAGCCAACCCCCATCCAGGCGGTAACATGGACGGCGCTACAACAGACGCTACAGACGCACTATGTGCCAAAACCTTCCTGCCACGAATTCCACATGAGGAACCAGAAAGCGGACGAATCCATCAACCAATACGTTACAGCGCTTTGAAAGGCAGCAACGTATTGCAAATTCAGGAATCTGGATGAGCACATCCTAGAACGCCTCATATGCGGAGTGTGGGACATTTCTTTGCAGAAACGGTTGTTGGCCAAACCCAATTTAATCCTGCAAATCGCACTTGATGAGGCAAGAGCATCGGAATCGGCGGACAGATCAACAGAAACGCTGCAATGCCAGTACAGCGCACCCCAATCCGGGACCAGACAGACCCGGGTGCATCACGAGGCCACCGACCAGGAGACCGAGGACAGTGAGTGTGAAGACAGCCATTGCATGCGCAGTAGCCACACAAAACCGGCGCGAAAATTCGAATCCCGTTTGCCGCCCTGCGCAAGCTGCGGAGGGAAACATCCCCGATCTACCTGCTGTTTTAGAGACGTTGTTTGCCAACGCTGCAACAAAGTAGGGCACATTGCAAAAGTGTGTCGGAGCAAAGTCCCTGCCACAACATGGCAACCGCCATCTTACCGCCAACAGAAGCCCACCCCAGGGGCTTGGCGAAAAAACAAAGGGCGCCCAGAGAGAGAACCAAGGGAGTCAGCCGAGAGAGAGTATTCCCAGAGAGAACCACTAAGAACCTATCTCACAACAATAGGACAGGTCCGCACAAAGCGACCTAAAAAGCTGAAACTCACTGTCCTCCTTGAGGACTCCCCATGCGAGCTTGAAGTCGACACGGGATCATCGCTGACGATCATCTTGTGGTCAGCAATGAAAAAGGCGATTCCTAACCTGAAGAAGCACCAACTGCGGAAACCAGACATCCTGCTTCGCGATTACCAGGGGAACAGGGTCCCCATCGTGGGTCAAGGCACGTTCCGAGTACAGTTCAAAGACATCACAGCCCAGCTGCCCGTGACCGTAGCCAGCGCACCACTACAAAGCCTCCTGGGATTGGATTGGTTCGAAGCCCTGGGACTGGAAGTCAAAGGCATCAATGCCGTGGGAAACAGCAGCGCCGAGGAAATTTTTAAGGAGTTTGAGGATGTGTTCAGCCCCGGCCTTGGTAAGTATGTGGGGACACCAATCTCATTGAATTTGGATCCAAATGTGGCGCCTATCAGACTCAAAACCAGGAGAGTGCCTTTTGTGCTCAAACCCAAAATTGATAAGGAAATTGATAAGCTGGTTGAGCAAGGAATCCTCGAACCAGTGGACCACGCTCGCTGGGAAACCCCAATCGTGACCCCGGTTAAGCCAGACCGGTCAGTCCGCATCTGCGTGGACTATAAATGCACAATTAATGTCGCTCTCCAACAGAGCGCATATCCCGTGCCCATAGTACAACACCTATTGCACTCATTGGGGCCAGGAAAAATCTTTGCAAAATTAGACATGGCACAAGCTTACCAGCAGCTGCCAGTGGATAGCGCCACGGCGGAGGCCCAAACTATAGTGACACACAGGGGTGCATTTAAATGCAACAGTTTACAATTCGGCGTAAGTATTGCTCCGGGACTATTCCAAAGCGTCATGGAACGGCTTTTGCAGGGCATACCAGGGGTCGTCCTGTATTTCGACGACATCCTAGTATCGGTTGCAAATGAGGAGCAACTATTAAAGTGTGTTAGGATTGTTTTGGCCAGAATTCGAGAAAAGGGTCTCCGCCTAAAAAAGGAAAAATGCCAAATTAACGTGCCCAGTGTAGAATTCCTGGGTTACAGGATCGATGGACTGGGTATACACCCGACATCAAAAAAAATTAAGGCAATTCAGGACGCCCCCACACCACGAAATCAGACCGAGTTGCAGGCCTTCCTCGGACTTCTTAACTTCTACAGCATCTTTCTCAGACAGAAGGCTACCGTTGCTGAACCGTTGCACCGACTTCTAGCAAAAAACGCCAAATGGACCTGGGGACGTCCCGAGGCGGCTGCCTTCGCCGCAGTCAAGCGCCTGCTAACGGCCAACTCTCTGCTAATCCAGTACAGCCAAACCCTACCTCTGGTGTTAACTTGCGATGCCTCACCTTTCGGCGTTGGCGCAGTACTCAGCCACAGAATGCCAAACAGAAACGAAGCCCCCATCGCATTCTACTCAAGGACATTGTCATCGGCGGAACGCAACTACAGCCAACTGGACAGGGAGGCATTGGCCGCTGTGGCGGGAGTCAAGTGTTTCCATGAATATCTCTACAGCCACGATTTCGAACTTGTGACGGACCACAAACCATTGCTGGGTCTACTGGTGGGAAACTGACCCTCACCGGTCTCCCTCTCCCCGCGCATGACCAGGTGGACTGTTTTCCTGGCTGTGTACTCCTACAAACTGGTACACCGACCAGGTTCTACATTGGGACATGCGGACGCGCTCAGCCGTTGCCCGTTACCGGAACTGTTAGCCGACCCCACTCCGGAAACACCGGTCCTTTTGATTGACTGTTTGGACACTGGACCGGTATCTTCTGTGGACGTTGCTAGGTTTTCTGCTAAGAACAACGTAATCAGACAAGTGCAAACTTGGGTATGGAGGGGTTGGCCCAAAGGGATTGTGGGACCCGAATTCAAACTGTTTTGGTCTAAGCGGGATGAACTGTCGGTTTTGAAAGGTTGTTTATTGTGGGGAGATCGAGTTGTTATACCGCACAAACTGCGGAAGAATGTATTAGAAGCTTTACATGTGGGGCATCCAAGGATTGTAAGGATGAAAGCATTAGCAAGGAGCTACGTTTGGTGGCCTAACATAGACAAGGAGATCGAGGAATGGGTGGCCACTTGCAATCCGTGCCAAGAGTCCAGACCAGCTCCCCCTGAAGCGCCCGCTACGGAGTGGGACAAACCGCAGGCACCCTGGTCGAGAATACACATAGACTTCGCAGGACCAGTTCAGGGCCAGACGTTTTTAATAGTTGTGGACGCATACTCCAAATGGTTAGAGGTAGTCCTGATGACCTTGATCACGGCAGAGGCGGTCATCAAGGTACTACAGAGACTTTTCTCCACGCACGGCCTGCCCGATGTTGTAGTCTCCGACAACGGGCCCCAGTTCACGGCCATGCAATTCAAATCCTATTTAGCGAGTCAAGGAATTCGGCATGCCCTCGTTGCACCATTCCATCTGGCATCAAATGGTCAGGCGGAGAGAATGGTGCGAGCTGCAAAAGAGGCCCTCGCTAGGATGGGCCCGGAGGATTGGCAAACACGGGTCGACCATTATCTCCTAATTCAACACATTACCCCTAGCGCCACGATGGGAACTTTAACTTTAACTTTATTTAGATTTATAAACCGCTCCCTCTCCCCAAAGGGACTCGGGGCGGTGTACAGTCAGAGTAAAAAACATACATATAGATACATATAGGTAGAGGAGGCAATATACAAACTGTACAGTAAAATAAAATTAAGAACAACGTTAAAATCAACCCCTAAAATCTACCCCCAAATTAAAAATAATTAAAAATAACTGCCAGGAGGATAAGAATAGAACTATAAATGGGCTAGGCCAGCTAATTGGAACAGGTGGGTCTTGAGGGTTGGGCCCATCACAGAGAAGGCCCTACTCCTGGGCGCCGCCCGTTGGCATTGCTTGGTGGACGGCACCCGGAGGAGTCCCTCCCTGTGAGAGCGAATTGGTCGCAGGGATGTATGGGGTAGGATGCGATCCCACAGGTAACTAGGTCCTGTGCCATGGAGCGCTTTAAAGATGGTAATCAACACCTTGAAACGCACCCGAAAAACCACAGGTAGTCAGTGCAGCTCGCACAGGAGAGGTGTTATGTGGGAGTATTTAGTACTCCCCATGATAGCCCGTGCGGCCGCATTCTGGACCAGCTGCAGTCTTCGGGTGCATCTCAAGGGGAGCCCCATGTAGAGAGTGTTCCAGTAGTCCAGGCGAGACGTCACCAGCGCATGAGTGACTGTGCGAAGGGCGTCCCGGTCCAATAAGGGGCGCAATTGGTGCACCAGGCGGACCTGGTGGAACGCCCCCCTCGCCACGGCTGCCACATGGTCATCCATCGATAGCTGGGCATCTAGGAGGACGCCCAAATTGCGTGCCCGCTCCACGGGGGCCAGTTGCTTGCCCCCGATGGCCAGTGATGGAGTCCACTGGTTGAACCGGGGCGCCGGTAGCCACAGCCACTCCGTCTTGGAGGGGTTGAGCTTGAGTCTGTTGTCCCCCATCCAGACCCGAACGGCTTCCAGGCACTGGGACATCATTTCGACGGCCTCGTTGGGGTGGTTCGGAAGGAGCCCCGCTGAACTTCTCATGGGTCGCCGGCTAAGGTCTCACCTAGACCGGCTACACCCAAATTACTCTGCCACATCGCCCCCAGACTCCACAAGCAAAATTCGGAATTTTAGCATAGGGGACTCAGTATATGCCCACAACTATGCAAGGGGGACGCTGTGGATTCCGGCAAAGGTAATAGGCATCACCGGGCCTCGTTCATATTTGTTAGAATTGGAGGACGGTAGGAACTGGAAAAGACACATCGACCAACTCCGAGGTCGCCTAAATCATTCCAGTCTGAGGTCACCTAACGAAGAGCTAATACGATCGGAAGGGTTGCCGACACAACAACCCTGCACACCCATCACAAATGACTACAGCATGGCGGAACCGAGGATGGAACCAGAGGCCGGCGTAAGAACAGAGCATGTCCCGAGTGAGCGGAATCAACAATCCCCAACCAGATCGGAGGAACAAAAAGAACACTCCGATCAAGCACCAGTTCAGGCGCAACCCGAATTACGCATGTCCACCAGAGCAAGGCAGAAACCCGCTTACCTACAGGACTTTGTAACAAACAGGAACACTCCATCTAAGAGGGGAGGGGTGTTAGATATTTGCATAAACTGCTGTAGTCTCCACTCAGGTCCACCGCCAGGGCGGGAACAAGGGGTTGTTCTGATTGGACGGGAGGTCTGCCAGCTCCCCATAAAAGGGGAGCTGCATGACCCCGTATTCAGCTGGATCACTGCTACCTAACTAATAAAGAGCTGTTGTCACAATCGTCTCGAGTCTGTCCTCTCGTTGCCCGAATCTAACAATTTCCTTGTTTGAAATTGCCTAACGTTATGTCACTAGTTAACTTACAACAGTTATTGGGTACTCTTAATTGGGTAAGGCCATATTTTTCTTTGCTGACACATTTATTGTTTGAATTACTGACCAAAGGAAAACAACCTGGAGATGTTATCGTGATTTTCTCAGCTGCATTTGCCGCAGTTAAGGAGATTAATGATCTTTTGAGCATTCAATTTGTGGATCGTATCCCTTATATAAATTGTCAGCTAACTCTTTTGATGCTTTTATGACAGAAGATTCCGATTCCAGAAAGGTTCCAGACGGAGCTTGGGCCACTTCCTGTCGACCTGACCCGCTCCCGGACGGAGGACCTGGTGGCCGCATGGAATAGTGCGGCTGCCGGGGCCCTAGACCGGGTTGCGCCTTTGCGGCCTCTCCTATGGCAAAGAACCACCCTGGCCCCTTGGTTTACCGAGGAGCTGAGGGTGATGAAACGCCATAAGAGACGCCTAGAGAGCAGATGGAGATCTTCGCGTTCCGAATCTGACCGAACACAGGTAAGAGCCTACTTAAGGACATACCTTGTGGCATTGAGGGTGGCCAAACGCCGATATTGTGCCACTCTCATTGCATCCGCAGATAACCGCCCTGCCGCCCTGTTTTGGGTGACCCGCTCTCTTCTATCACAGAGGCCGCGGGAAGCCCCTCTGCAGGGCAGGGCAGAGGAATTTGGAGAATATCTGCAGGATAAAATTGCTCAGATCCGGAGGGAATGGATCTCCCTCAGTGTTCCAGGGGAGACGTCCGACGCCAGTCTTGAGAGACCATTCTAGGAGGAGTTTGACTCTGTTGCCCCCGATGATTTGGACAGGTTGCGTGGGCAACTGCGAGCCACCACATGTTAATTGGACCCATGTCCCTCCTGGCTTGTACTGGCATCCTGGGAGGTCACACGAGGCTGGCTCTTGGGAATGGTGAACGCTTCGTTGAGTGAGGGGTTCCTACCAGCCGCCTTGAAAGAGGCGGTTGTGAGGCCCTTACTCAAGAAGCCTTTGCTGGACCCAACTGAGCTAGCTAATTATCGTCCGGTCTCCAACCTTCCCTTTTTAGCGAAGGTTGTAGAGAGTGTGGTGGCTACGCAGTTCCCACGCCACCTGGAGGAAAATGACTATCTAGACCCGCGCCAGTCCGGTTTCCGACCCGGGCACAGCACGGAGACGGCCTTGGTCGCGTTGGTTGATGATCTCTGGAGAGCTAAGGATAGGGGTTGTTCCTCTATCCTGGTTCTGTTAGATCTCTCAGCAGCTTTCGATACCATCGACGATGGTATCCTATTGCGCCGGCTGGAGGGGCTGGGAGTAAGAGGCACCGTTTTACGGTGGTTCTGCTCCTACCTCTCCGACCGGACGCAATGTGTGTTGGCAGGGGAGCAGCGGTCGACCCTGAGGCCACTCACTTTTGGGGTGCCACAGGGGTCGGTCCTCTCGCCTCTCCTGTTCAACACATATATGAAACCGCTGGGTGAGATCATCCGTGGTTTTGGGGTGGGATACCATCTGTACGCTGATGATACTCAGCTGTACATTTCCACCCCGAACCACCCCAACGAGGCCATTGATGTGATGTCCCGGTGTTTGGAAGCCATACGGGTCTGGCAAGGGGGGCGTTCCACCAGGTTCTCCTGGTGCGCCAATTGCGCCCCCTATTGGACCGGGATGCCCTTCGCACAGTCACTCATGCGCTGGTGACGTCTCATCTGGACTACTGCAATGCTCTTTACATGGGGCTTCCCTTGACATGCACCCGAGGACTGCAGTTGGTCCAGAACGCGGCCACGCGGGCAGTGATAGGGAGTACGAGGTACTCCCATGTGACACCACTCCTGCGCGAGCTGCACTGGCTCCCTGTAGTCTTTCGGGTGCGTTTCAAGGTTTTGATTACTATCTTTAAAGCGCTCCATGGCACAGGACCTAGCTATTTGCGGGTTCGTATCCTGCCCCATACATCCCTGCGACCAATTTGCTCTCACAGGGAGGGACTTCTCCGGGTGCTGTCCACCAAGAAATGCCAGAGGGCGGCGCCGAGGGGCAGGGCCTTCTCTGTGATGGGGCCAGCCCTCTGGAATGACCTCCCCCCCGACATCAGGACAACAACCGATCTCCGCTCCTTCCGCATGAAACTCAAGACCCACCTGTTCCGACTAGCCGGCCTGGCTTGAATTATAGCTATTCTAATCCCTCTGGATACAATTTTAAATTAGGTTTGACTCTGGGTGTTTTAATTGTTTTTTAATTGCTTTTTTGCTGTTTTAATTGATTGATTATTTATTTATTTATTGTGTGTGTATAATGCTTTTTGTATATGTCCTCCTTGTCATTGTCATTATTTGTTATGTAGTAAATTGTACGCCGCCCCGAGTCCCTTGGTGGAGAGGGTGGGGCATATAAAAATGATTAATAAATGATTAATAAATAAATACCTATTTCCCTGGCTCAACTGATAAGGAAGAGAACCCGTGGCTTAGTGGTTAAGACTCCTGCCTAAGATATATACAGCCCGGGTTCTAATCCCAGTAAGGGTATGGCTAGCTGATGAGAGCTAATTAGCTCGAAATAGATCTATACTAGTCTCCCTTTATTTATTTATCAGTACAAATACAAAACACACACACACAAACACACAACATTTGTGATATATATATATGTGTGTGTGTGTGTGTGTGTGTTACAACCCCTGGTATGACTAAATATGGGAGGAAGGTCACTACTCCCTCTTTCTGTCCTTCAGCTTATCACAGAAGACCATGCAGGCAGAAAACCATATTTTTATTTTTATTTTTAATGTTGCCTTTTTATATTTGTTTATATTTATTTATTTATCAGTATAAATACAACACACACACACACACGCACAAATACAAACACATATATATATATCACAAATGCAACACAAATAACAAAGGCAACATTAAAAATAATGGCTTTCTGTCTGGATGGTATCCTGGGGTGAGCCGATAGACAGAGAATGCTTCCTCCCATATTTGGCCATACCAGTGGTTAGAATGCAGGCTAATTCTGCCGACTGCCAGCAGTTTGATCCTGAATGGCTCACGGTCGACTCCGCCTTCCATCCTTCTGAGATTGGTAAAATGAGGGCTTAAATAGGCTGACTCTGTAAACCACTTAGAGAGGTCTGTAAATGTTGGAATCTTTGATTAATGTTGGACTCTTTGATTAATCTGGCGCCATCTCATGTCAAGGCTGACACTTCAGCTGAAACATGCACAAGGACAGTGAAGGGAGTTTCCCAGAGATAGCATTCCATTCCTGGTCGCGATAAATGGGTTCAAAGAAAAACATTCCATCCCTGGCCACAATATCTCTTACTGTGTAACCAATGATATATTCATGTGCAAAGTTTTGCCATACATGAAATTGTATCTTTCCCCACACTGTTCCCTTGTTTGTCTTTTGTATCCACCCACTTTTTTATAACCAATAAAAGGGACGTGCGGAGTTAGATCTGTGCGCTCCCATCCCGAGAAAACTCTTGTGTGTGTATTCTCTTATTCGGCCGGTTTCATGGGAGGCCCGCCAGCGGTATCCTTACAACTGGTGACCCCGATGTGATAGCTCCTAGGCCAGAGATGGCGAAACTTTTTTGGCTCGTGTGCCACAAGTGGGGGGAGCGCAGGGGGGTCGTGTACGGGCATGCTGCACCCATAATGCAACGCGCGCCCCCCCAGTGCGCATGCGTGCACAACGCGCCCCCCCATTTTTACATGCTTTTTTTACATGCCTCCGGACGGTCCCTGAAGCCTTCGGAACGCTTAAAACGACCCTCCGAGCAACCCGGAAGTCACTTCCAGTTTGCTCGGAGAGTGATTTTAAGCGCTCCGAAGGCGTCAGGGAAGCCTCCGGATAGTCCCTGAAGCCTTCAGAACGCTTAAAACCATCCTCCGAGCACTTCTTATTTGCTCGTAGGGTGGTTTTAAGCGCTCCGAAGGCATCAGGGAAGCCTCCGGATGGTCCCTGAAGCCTTCGGAACGCTTAAAACCACCCTCCGAGCAATCCGGAAGTCACTTCCGGTTTGCTCGGAGGGTTGTTTTAAGCGCTCCAAAGGTGTCAGGGAAGCCCCCGGATGGTCCCTGAAGCCTTCGGAAAGCTTAAAACGACCCTCCGAGCAACCTGGAAGTCACTTCCGGTTTGCTCGGAGGGTGGTTTTAAGCGTTCCGAAGGCTTCAGGGAACCCTCCGGACGGTCCCTGAAGCCTCCGGGGGGCTTCCGGTGGGGTGGGGGAGGCTCTTTTCGCCCTCCCCAGGCTCCTATAAAGCCTCTGGAGCCTGGGGAAGGCGAAAAATAGCTTTTAAAAAGGTGAACTCAGCTGGTCAGCGTGCGCATGCGCACTGGCCAGCTGACAGGGCAGCGCCCCGCGTGCTCTGACAAATGGCTCCGCGTGCCACTTGTGGCACACATGCCATAGGTTCGCCATCACTGTCCTAGGCTATAAGTCCCTTGGACCTCCTGTACTCATTGCCTGGAAGAAGCCGTGCAGACGATCCCGTCTGCCCTTGGAGCAAGATGGCGATCCCTTCGTGAGTATTGGGGGAGGGTTTTCTAAGATGCAAACAATGTATTTGCAAGAAATTAGCAAACTAACCAAGTCCTCTATTATTTTACAAAAACCAAGTAAATCTGATTTGGCCTTTTTACTTGCTTATATTTGGAAACAATGCCCTGCTTATCCGGAAAAGGGCTCTATAAAAACGTCTATGTGGAAAAGATTGGGAGTTTACTTCCACGAGACACCAAGAGCCCCCACAAAAGTGTTGTCTAAAATTCTTTCCCCAAAATCATCTTCAATTGGTTTAAAAGAGGAGGGGAATAAATATATGTTTTCTGTCTGTCCACCTAAATTGATTCCACAAGATCATGAAGTAATTGGCTTAAAGGATTGCTTTTCTTCTATCCTTCCTTGCCTCGCTTTGCAGGAAAAGTTTGACTTTACTGCTGGTCAGGAAAAGTCCGTTTTCTTTATGCCTGCTGCGTTCCTCCCCCCACCTCCCCCTCTTCAGGAGGAGTCTGTGCCGGTTTATGCTTTACAACAACAGATAGATAATTCTGAGGTGCAGATGGAATTGTTGGTGAATTGAATCCTTTGCATAAGTGATATCCATTGGCTTTGGTAAATCATTATATGGATGATATTTTAATTGGAGCCTGAAAGATATAGCCTAATTGGCTTTCAAAAATAAAAAATGATTTAAGTGTTTATGAATTGCAGATTGCTCCAGAAAAAGTATAACTGCATGAAATGTTACAATCTTTTTTGCTCCAGTTTTTCTTTGTTTAAATGTACACGGAGGTATTGTGCTAATTAATTTATGGCAGCTGTTGGGGACCTTTACTTGGGTTCAATAATACAATAGTAGAGTTGGAAGGGACCTTGGAGGTCTTCTAGTCCAATCCCCTGCCCAGGCAGGAAACACTAAACCGTTTCAGACAAATGGCTATCCAACATCTTCTTAAAGACTTCCAGTGTCCATCTGCGTCTGCCGGTACTTAAAGTTCTTTATTTGATTTATCTTTTTCTCTTTTTCGTGCCCTTGCCACAGTTGAAAAGATTAATGAGATTTTGAGCATTCCATTTGTGGATTGTATAAATTGTCAGCTAACTCTTTTGATGTTTTTTAAGACAAAAAGACTCCGTTTCAAAATGTTTTGCCATTTTTTTTAGGCAGTTGTTGAATTAATAACCTTGGGTTTGTCGTAGAAATTGGACTGACTTAATTAATATTATTTTTCCTATTCCAAAATCTGATTTTCAATTTTATTTTCAGAAAAACGTATCTCTTCAGTGTGCTTTAACTAACTATGTGGTCTGTATTTCATATCATTTGCCTAAAGATCTTTGGCTTGCGTGTTTAATGACTTTACTTTTCCTATTTGTCTATTGCTTTCGTTTCTCTGTTTTTGCAACACTGTTTTTCAAGTGCAGGGCAAATGAGAGGAGAGATTGCTTTTAAGGACTCTCATGAAAGTTTCCTACCCTGCAGTACAGTTGTTCCTGCAACACTTAAAATTGTTTGTTGCTATTTTAGCTTTTCACATTTTTTCTCAACAAGCTTTTAAACTAAATTTCTGACTTTCATTATGTGTGTCAATTTATTTTTAATTTTCTAGGTATTTGTTTTAACTATCTTTTTTTTCAGATTTTTTTTTGATTACTTTTTTTTCATCAAAATGCCAGGGGACTGGCACAAACTTGCCATATTCCATTCAACCAGGCCAAGCAGATTGTTTCATCTTGTCCCCAGTGTTCTGGGGCATCCCCCTCTGGGGACACGGAAGTTAATCCCCATGGTTTGGCCTCTAATCAACTATGGCAAATGGATGTCACCTATGTTCCCTTTTTGGCTCCCTAGAAGTAAATTCATTTATCTATTTTTATTTTTTTGGCCACATTTCAACGAGGAGAAACAGCTAATCATGTTATTTCTCATCTTTTTTCAGCCATTACTGCCTTGGGCAAACCTTTCTTTTTAAAGTCTGATAATGGCCTGGCCTATTTTTCATTGGCTTTTTGCAATTTTGTACAAATTGAAACATTGTTTTAATTTTGGGGTTTTTTTATGTTAATTGGTCCTTTAAGGACTGTCTTCTCAAACAAATAAAAAGGAGGGATCTCGGGTACCTAACAATTTGGCGTACCCCAATTTGGCTAATTTGGCATAGGTAACATAACAGGTTAAAAAAGTTTGTTTGCCTCCCCCTCTAGGGGGATGAGGATATGCTGTGCTTGCTTCTACAGGTCTTTGTTGATTCTAGCATGTGATGTTCATCCAGCCAAGAATATTGTGGTACCAGTTCCCAAATCCAGTTCCAGAGATGACCAAGGTGACTTTACAGACAGCACAGCGGCCAATACGATCATGTCGGACCAGCTGTTTCTCTTTATCGATAGCTGCTGTCATCTCACCCAAAAACCCATTTGAACAGTGACTGAAGTAAAAATCTATGGGTGCAGCTAACATCACACACACTGATCTGAATTGTACGTGAAACATTTGCTTTCTACATGCTTGGATCCTGTTTGAATCTTGCCTGCAGTATGCCAGTGCTTGTTGCTTGTATTCATTTTAATATTAATGCGGTTGTATGTAATTTGGTAAAAATAATTAATGCTATTTTTTAGCTATTTTAGTAATTAATGTGTTGTTTTAATCTTTCAGATGAATCCAGAACTATCCAGTACCAATTCAATATTTTACACAATTTGGCCTCTGATTTGAAAATTGATACCCTAGGATCTTGGTGGGAAAGCTTTTGGGCTTGGTTACCCACAGGTCTGTTGGGAAATGTTTTAAGTTATTTAGTCATCATTTGTGCTATTGATGAAGGAATGAGAGGTAACCTTACGTAAAGACATGTGTAGGAAGCTACCATGATCTCAGTAGCTGGTTATCTTGGATACCTACAAGCTCACCTAATTAGCAGAACCAGATGTGGGAATAAAGGAAAGGTTACGGACAGACATACGCATTATAGCTATGGTCTCGAGTAGCCTGTTATCTTTTAGCCTACTATCTCACTGAGCAGTGACATACCGTATCAGGGAGTTATGTGAGATTCAACCTTGGCCTGAATAGAATTTTGGATTCACTAGAAAGAAAATATGGGGGAGTAAACAAAAAACAATAATTTGCTTGTATTAAATGTATCCCGTCCTTAGTTGCTATGGCTAGGAGTTTTTTTTATCAAAAAATCAGCAAATCAATGTTATTACTTCAGTTAATAACGGAGAACAAAAGCTGCTGCAGAAACCACAATTTGTGCTTAGCAGTGATGAGGTATTGGAAGAAAAAACCTCTGAACGCCATAGCTATATTCACATGCCATCGGACAAAGAAGATAGCGTGTTTTGAAAACAAAACAGAGGAGATGTTGGAATCTTTGATTAATGTTGGACTCTTTGATTAATCTGGCGCCGTCTCATGTCCAGGCTGACACTTCAGCTGAAACATGCACAAGGACAGCGAAGGGAGTTTCCCAGAGATAGCATTCCATTCCTGGCCACGATAAAGGGGGTTCAAAGAAAAACAATACAATACAATACAATAGTAGAGTTGGAAGGGACCTTGGAGGTCTTCTAGTCCAACCCCCTGCCTAGGCAGGAAACCCTATACCCTTCCAGACAAATGGCTATCCAACATCTTCTTAAAGACTTCCAGTGTTGGGGCATTCACAACTTCTGGAGGCAAGCTGTTCCACTGATTAATTGTTCTAACTGTCAGGAAGTTTCTCCTCAGTTCTAAGTTGCTTCTCTCCTTGATTAGTTTTCATCCATTGCTTCTTGTTCTGTCCACAGGTGCCTTGGAGAATAGCTTGACTCCCTCTTCTTTGTGGCAACCCCTGAGATATTGGAACACTCCTGAGATATTGGAACATTCCATCCCTGGCCGCAATATCTCTTACCATGTAACCAATGTTATATTCATGTGTAAAGTTTTGCCATACATGAAATTGTATCTTTCCCCACACTGTTCCCTTGTTTGTCTTTTGTATCCACCCACTTTTTTATAACCAATAAAAGGGACATGCGGAGTTAGATCTGTGCGCTCCCATCCCGAGAAAACTCCTGTGTGTGTATTCTCTTATTCGGCTGGTTTCATGGGAGGCCCGCCAGCGGTATCCTTACATGTAAAAAGTACTGTGAAGCAGTATATATTGTTTGTTTGTTTTGTTATACAGGAAACTTGCTAATTTGGAACAACTAATGGTAGCCTGGTGTCATAGGTTTTATTAGGGAGAGTGGTGTTTTAACTGTTTTTTATTGTTAAGATTTTGTTGTGTTTTAAATTTCTCAATTGGACTAAAAAGTCTCACCCTGACACTTTTTGTCTTCTTCAAGAGTTTTTTTAAAATAATTTTTATTGAATGTTTTAATCTTTAAAAACAGTAAAGAAGACACAACAAGAAAAAAAACAAAGTAAAACAAAAAACACAGAACATACATAACAATATACAGTATTTTTACAGCTTTCTGTATCGGCTTTCCTGCTTAGTTTTTATAATTCTCCCTTCTGCATTGCCTTCCTATTACCTTAACCTTGTCCTATAATGTAACAAACATAATATTAACACTTATAATAATATTCATTAGTTGTATCGCCATATATTTGTATTCTCTATTTTCTGTCTTGGCTTCTGTTTTCTAGCCACTTGTACATTTTAAACCATACTTTATAGAAGTCCGATTCTTCTCTTTCTTTTAGTTCTATTGTCATTTTATCCATTTCTGCGCATTCGAGTATTTTCCTGATTGTAGTTTCATCTGAGGGTGTATTGATTTTTTTCCAGTTTTGTGCCAAGGCAATCCTGGCTGCAGTGAGTATGTGCATGATTATGTATTGAGATTGTTTGTCCATTTTTTTGATCTAGTAGTCCTAATAAGAATGCTTCTGGTTTGAGTTCTATTTTTTGCTCAGTAATTACTTCCAACCATTTCCAGATTTTGCACCAGTACTTCCTTGTGATGGGGCACGTCCACCACATGTGATAGAATGTTCCAGGCTTGTGGCTGCATCTCCAACATTTAGGGGATAAATTTGGGTACATTTTGGCCAATCTCGCTGGAGGCAAATGCCATCTATAAAACATTTTATAGAGATTTTCTTTGTAAACTACTGCCGTCGTAAATTTATAATTTCTTTCACATATTTTATCCCATTTTTCTAACTCTATATTATGGCCAAAATTTCTTCTCCAGCTAATCATTGTCTCCTTTACCGTCTCTTCCTCCATTTTATATTTTATAAAAAAATTATATAATCTAATAATCATTTTTCCTCCCGTTACTAGTAATATATTTTCTAATTCCATTTGTTTCTTGTTTATTCTGTATTGTTCCCTATCTTTTTTAAATCTTGTTTTAATTTGTAGGTTGGGCCACCATTCCATATTTATTCCCTACGCTTTCAGATCTTGTACTGATTTTAGTTCTCCCTTTTCATCTAAGAGCTCTGCATATCTTACCATTTTACTGAGGTCTATAGTATTTGGATATGTCATTGCCTCCACAGTTGATAACCAGATTGGGATTTTCAGGTAGTGGGGTTTTTTCCCCAGACCCTAAGCAGGGCATCCCTTATTATATGTCTCTGAAAGTAGGAATGAAACTTATTCTTTCCCTCCCAGAGGAAGCCATGCCAGCCTAGCATAAGGATTCTTTATTTTTTAGTTAGATCCAGTCCTTTAGTCATGTTAGGTCTGCCGCCTGATAATAAAGTTCCCAATCTGGGAGGCCAAAGCCCCCTTTGTTTCTACTATATTGTAGAAGTTTGTATTTAATATGCGTTTTTTCCCCTGACCAGATAAATTTGGATAACATTTTATTTAGTTGTTCAGAAAAAAAGTTCTCTAATTTAATCGGTATTGTTTGAAAAAGATAAAGTAATTTGGGTAGTATATTCATTTTGATTGTTGAGATTCTGCCAATTAGTGATATCTGTACTTTAGTCCAATTATCCAAATCTTTTTGTATCTGTCTTCTTTAAGAGTTATAAACATTCATTGTCCAGCCTTCAAAATATTTTACCCAGGAAAGTCAGTTCAGGTATATATTCCAAGAAATCTTCTTAGATAATTCTCAGAAAATTTAAAGGTCCTGGCAAGGAAGTAAGTTCCATAGGTGGGCCTGTGTCAGGTGTGCCTCCTTCAAAATCCAAGAAAGGAAACCCTCAACTCCATTGATTTAGAGAAAAAGTACTTTTACTGGATATGAAGTGAAAGCAGCGAAAATGAAGCAAGATCTGAGGCAAAAAGGCACAAACTTGTACATATCAAATGTTTACCCAAATCCCTCCTCCCAGTTACCCTGGCCCAATGTCCAGTCTCCAACCCCCAAGGGTGTCATGTGGGGTGTATCTCCTGGTGGCCTCATCCAACTGCTATGCAGAGATGGTTGACCTTGACTAAAACCAAACACGAGCCTTCAGCATGCGCAGAAGATGGTGAGAACAAAACTCCCTCTTTCGAGATGTCTCCACCAGCAAGATTCCCCTCCCAAATACCATGAACCCCTCCCTCCCCATTACTATGGCAGCGGATAGCAAGCAAGCAATATAGAGGCCAAAAGCCTGATTGTAATGCATAGCCTACACTGGATGGAGGGGCCTTTACTTCCATCCACCTAACAGCTTGCTGTCATCCCTCTTGGGTGAAGAATAAAGAACGTAATTCATGAGCTGCTTGTTGTCTTGAAACAGGACAAACTGGGTAAGGAAAAAAAAATATCCCAAAAGCTGCTAAGAGGTCTCGGAGAACAGGATGGGTGCCTCACTGCTGCCCATCTCAGCTCTTCCACAGGTGTGACCAAGCCTGTCTCAATACTAAGAGTCTGTCATGAAACCCGACTTAAATAGGTCTAGATAAGTCATTCCCCCTCGGATTTTCATCAAATGCCAATCAAACTATCTTCTCAACCTCCTTCCCAAAAAGGGAAGGTTAGAGATTGGTCGGGACTTATTGTAAACTGTTTGGTCCGAGACGGGGGCAACATCCACTCTGTCAGAGAGGCCAAGGTTTTGACACAGACCCGTCCACAGATTCGCCTCCCTGGCTGCTTTTACAACCCAGGAGGGTATTGGATCCAATAAACAGATGGCTGTGGTGATAGCACAGGGGGCTCGAACCACTTCCTCAAATGTCACCAGTTCAAATCCATCCAGACCAGCGGTCGCCAACCTTTAATATGCAATTTTTAAAAAGGCTGTTCATTTGTAAAATAATGATCTTTTACAGAATATAAGAATTTATTGGAATATTATTTTTTAGATTGCATTAAAAATGCAAATAATGTCCAGATTTTTCTGTGGACCACCAACATTTTCTCGTAAACCACCAGTGACCTCAGCAACAATGAGACTGAGTACGGGTAATCCTCATAGCGGCAGATCTTAACAGATCTTCTAAGGGATCGTCCCTAGCCAGTAGGGACTAAATAGGGCTGCAGGATGGCTGTCGGCAGATGCAACTTAAACTAAAATTGGAGGGGGAGGAGAAAGATTCTTTCGATGCTGGAGAGCGAATGGAAAATGTCCTTGAGTCCTTCGCTTCAAGCACTCCGTGTCTTGGGTCGCCTTTTCTCTTTTTCCCAGCAGCTCTTGGGGAGGTTCAGCAACCTCAGACAATGAAACCTCCAAGTGAGGCTCCTGAACAGCCATGAAAGGTGCAACGGATGGAGAGAAATTGCAGGTGTTCATCTCCGGAGCTTCTGAGAATAGCAACTGTAAGTTTGAGCAGCTTCTTGGAAAATGTCTGGAGGGGCTAACCGCGTCTTGGGGGGATTTTGCCAGAGGGTTGAGGAAAACCACCACTTCTGGGCCTCTGCCCCATCCCTCCCCTCCTGTGCTCATAAGCAGGACAGAAAAGCCAACTGGAGCCCATGGAGGGGTAGCCCTGTGGGCCATCTTGATCCAGCCTCTCCAAGGCTTTGTAAGTTCCGAGAAGAAGCACTTCGAATTTTATTCGGAGTCCCATTGGAGGCCATGCAAACCCTTCCCTAACCACCACCACCCATTGTAGGGTCTCCCTTACTATACCACCTTATCCCAGCCTGCATGCAAGAAGCAATAGATGCAATTTACATAGACTTCTGTAAAGTCTTTGATTCAGTGGTACACGACAAACTACTTCTGAAACTGAACTCTTATGGCATTTCTGGGCTCCTACATAAATGGATAGCTGTCTTCCTGTTGAACAGGCAACAAGTGGTCAACATAGGAAGCGCTTTACTAAACCCTACACCTGTTAACAGTGGTGGTCCCCAAGGCAGCGTTTTAGGACCAAGATTCTGTATACTTTGCATAAATGACCTTTGCGGTCATACCAAAAGCAACTGAGTTCTCTTGGCTGATGATGTAAAACTATTCAACACCAACAACAATGCTACCATCCTTCAAAAAGACCTTGACTACCTGTCAGATTGGTCAAACAGCTGGCAACTTCAAATCTCAACCAGCAAATGCTCTGTCTTATACATTGGCAAAAAAAAATCAGAACATAATCAACAAGCTAGATGGACATGATCTTGTAGATGACCTGCCCTATATCAAGGACCTTGAAGTACTCATTTCTAAAGATCTCAGTGCCAGAGCCCACTGAAACAGCATCGTCAAAAAGCCAGTAAGAGTTTTTAACCTAATCTTGCCTAGCTTCTTCTCTGGTATTATTGTACTACCCTGTTTCCCTGAAAATAAGACCTTCCCATATAATAAGCCCAATTGGGCTTTTGAGCTCATGCATGAAAATAAGCCCTCCCCTGAAAATACGCCCTCCCCTAAAATATTTAAATGCCAGTCCCCACCATTTCTTAGGGGGAAGGGGGGAACATGCCCCAACCACCCCACATCCACCTGCCATCCATGCAGAACGAACTCCAGCTGCTGCCCCCCCTTCTCTTAGTGGCAGCCGCAAAAAGAGCAGCAGGCCCAAGAGCTTGCCAATCAGAAGGTCAGCAGTTCAGCAGTTCGAATCCCTAGTGCCAGGTAATGGAGTGAACTCCCGTTACTTTTCAGGTCCCAGTAGAGTTTGATTTCTCATTTTCTCTGGAAACCTCCTCAAGGATTCTATCAGCAGAAAATAGGGATTTTAACGGAGTTTTCTGAAGTTATCAAACGCCTTTACAGAATGATGCATTTTTCACACTATTGTACAGGTAGTCCTAGACCTACGATCACAAGAGCCCAACATTTATGTTGCTAAACCAGAAATTTGTTTCAATGAGTTTTGCTCCATTTTACAACTTTTCTCGCCTCGTTTCTTAAGCGAATCCCTGCAGCCGTTAAGTTGGTAGCATGGTTGCTAAGTGAATCTGGCTTGCTCATGGGCTTGTCTTGTCCGAAGGTCGCAAAAGGGGATCACATGACTCTGGAACACTGCAACCGTCATAAATACGAGTCGGTTGCCAAGGGCCTGAATTTTGCTCATGTGACTGTGCCGAGGCGGCAAGGGTCATAAGTGTGAAAAACGGTCATAAGTCAGTTTTTTCAGTGCTGTTGTAACTTTGAACAGTCACTAAATAAACTGTTGTGAGTCAAGGACTACCTGAGTTATTGCGCAGGTCATAAGTTCTTATCTGACAGTGATGTACTGCGCATGCTTCACACATTCCAGAGCTACTTCTGATCTTTGTCCGGCTGCCAGAAAAACTGGGAGACGGAACTCTTTTATCAAAATGTAACAATTAGTTAGCTTCGTTTTATTTCCATTTATTATTTTTGTATTAAAGTTTGTTTATTAATTAGAATATGTTTCTTCAGAATGCTTATTTCTTTTTCTTCACATCTTAAAGAATATGCCTGTTGGAAACAGCCCCGATCTAAGACCTCATCTAGTTCAGGGTGAAATAAATCTTCCCCTGACAGGCCTGAATTTTGCTCATGTGACTGTGCCGAGGTGGCAAGGGTCATAAGTGTGAAAAATGGTCATAAGTCAGTTTTTTCAGTGCCGTTGTAACTTTGAACAGTCACTAAATAAACTGTTGTGAGTCAAGGACTACCTGTAATCTTTTCTTCTCCTGATCTGGTCCTTTCCACACTTTTCTTTTTTAAAGGTTTCTATTCTTCCCTCCCACCCTTTATTGTTTTCCTTCTGTAATCATTTAATCTTTTCTTTTTATTGCCCTAAAATTATAATCTCTCCCCTGGGCTTGTTTTTTTCTTTGAAGACGTTTCGCTTCTCATCCAAGAAACGAAATGCACAGGTACAGTATAGGTGGTATCTTGCTCAGTAGTAGTAACTGTGAAAGGGATCTTGGAATCCTAGTGGACAAGCATTTAAATAGGAGCCAGCCGTGTGCAGCAGCTGCCAAAAAAGCCAAGACACTTCTAGGCTGCATCAACAGAGGGATAGAATCAAGATCACGTGAAGTGTTAATACCACTTTATAATGCCTTGGTAAGGCCACACTTGGAATACTGCATTCAGTTCTGGTCACCACGATGTAAAAAAAGATGTGGAGACTCTAGAAAGAGTGCAGAGAAGAGCAACAAAGATGATTAGGGGACTGGAGACTAAAACATATGAAGAATGGTTGCAGGAACTGGGCATGTCTAGCTTAAGAGAAAGAAGGACTAGGGGAGACATGATAGCAGTGTTCCAATATCTCAGGGGTTGCCACAAAGGAGAGGGAGTCAAACTATTCTCCAAGGCACCTGAGGGTAGAACAAGAAGCAATGGGTGGAAAATAATCAAGGAGAGAAGCAACTTAGAACTGAAGAGAAATTTCCTGACAGTTAAAACAATTAATCAGTGGAACAGCTTGCCTCCAGAAGTTTTAAATGCCCCAACACTGGAAGTCTTTAAGAAGATGTTGGATAGCCATTTGTCTGAAACGGTATAGGGTTTCCTGCCTAGGCAGGGGGTTGGACTAGAAGACCTCTAAGGTCCCTTCCAACTCTGCTATTGTATTATTGTATTACTCCTTGCAGACAGCTGGCCATTTGCATTCTCTTAGTGAGCTGATAAGGCCACCTAGAGGTTTTTCTGTGTCATCAAATAGAGGGGGAGATCATCTATCTCCAGTCTTTAAGAAGATGTTGGATAGCCATTTGTCTGAAACATTTCCTACCTAGGCAGTGGGTTGGACTAGAAGGCCTCCAAGGTCCCTTCCAACTCTGCTATTGTATTGTATTGAAGCGCTTAGGTTGTTTAAGTACTTACCTTGAGTACCGTTAGCCTGTTTTCTAAGAGCATTCAAAGAAATATAAACTAGCCAAACAGGCTGGGATTGCATGACATGCTGAGTTGGACAAGGACAAAGAAGGGTGAAGAGACCTATCGCAGTTAAACCCTCAGCCTGGAAGTAGAAAGATCCATGAACAAGTCCTTCCTTAGCCATGGAAGTTCTCCGGGAGATCTTCTTGCTCAGCCCAACCAACCTCCAGACCTGAGTGGGGCAAATCAAATCAAATCAAATCAAATTTTATTTGCTTAGCCGCACCCTCTCCAGAAGGACTCGGGGCAGTGTACAATTAAAAACACATAAAATATACAAATATAAACAGTAACATATGCATGGAGGAGGTAAACAAATGGATAAAATAGAATTAAAATTTCAATTTAAAAATCCCCTCAATTACGATACAAAATACACAATTAAAAAAAAAACCCGTCAGGAGCGATATGATAAAACTATGGTTGAGCCAGGCCAGCTACTTGGAAGAGATGGGTCTTGAGCTTTACGCGGAAGGAGCGAAGGTCAGAGGTGGTCCTGATATCAGGGGGGAGGTCGTTCCACAGGGCTGGGCCCGTCACAGAGAAGGCTCTGCTCCTAGGCGTCGCCCCCCAACACTGTCTGGTGGACGGCACCTGGAGGAGGCCCTCTCTGTGCGAGCGAATTGGTCGCAGGGATGTATGGGGCAAGATACGATCCCGCAAGTAACTAGGTCCTGAGCCATGGAGCGCTTTGAAGATCGTTATCAAAAAATAGTTCCTGTAGTCTGCATTATTTTTTTCTGGAAATCCGTTCATACTCCCACACCTTCCGAAGGGTGTTCATCCCAAATTGCACAGCTAAAAGTCTGTAGAGATTCTCATCTACCAGAAGCAAAACATTTTCAAAGAAAAAAGACCAAGACATTCCAGTTGCCTCTTGAAAAAAGCACCTTTGGGACAACCATGACCTGGATGACTGAGAATCTCTACAGACCTATTCCAGGTGTGGTCTTACCAAGGCCTTATAAAGTGGGACTAAACTCCATGTGATTTGGATTCTTTCCCTGTTAATGCAACTGAGGATTGCTTTGACTTTTTTGGCTTCTGCCACACACTGCTGGCTCATGTCTAAGTGATTGTCCACTAGGATTCCAAGATCCCTCTCACAGTCACTGCTACTGAGCCAAGTTTCACCTAATCTGTACCTGTGCATTCAGTAGAGACTTTACTTTCCTCCACATTGAATTTCATTTTCTTAGATAAGGCCCAGTGTTCAGGTCGGTAAGGTCTTGTGAATTTTGCAGACACTAGTATCTTCTGCAGTGTTTGGCTATTCTTGCCAGCTTGGTGTCATCTGCAAATTTGATTTCCTGGTCTAGATTCTTTATGAAGATGTTTTGCCACCTTCTTCAAGGGTCTCTCTGTCCCCCATGCCCACCTCACCACCCAGAAATCCCTGTGCCTGGAAGTTGGAAGAGCCCCAAGGAATGGAAAGGTCTTTATGGAAGGAACAATCAAATCTAAACAAACTCTTTCTTCGGTGGATTTATTTTTTGCAGGATTGGAGGGAGGGGCATCCTGGTGTCCATTGTTTCATACGTTGTCTGGGGAACCATATTTCTTTCCCCCTGATTTACACACCAGCACAATTTCACATCCGTTGTTGCTGTGCCAACCTCAGAGACCGCAACCAGAAAGAGAAATACCCAAACCACTAAAAAAAGGGGGATAGGGCAACGGGCGAAGAGAAACCACAGCTGTTCATCTTCAGAGCTTCCGAGAGCAGCTTCGTTTGACACCTTCCTGGAAGTTGAAGGCCCTCACATTGCTCCCATAGACACTAAGCCAACATAGGTGGGGAACAAACCCTGTCCTTTCCCCTGAACCTCTGTGGAGGTCTTGAGGGGCTTGGTCATATTCTGAGGCAGGTGATCTATTTATCTATCTATGAATCTATCTATGAATCTATCTATCTATCTATCTATCTATCTATCTATCTATCTATCTATCATCTATCTATCTATCTATCAATCATCTATCTATCTATCTATCTATCTATCTATCTATCTATCTATCATCCATCCATCCATCCATCATCTATCTATCTATCTATCTATCTATCTATCTATCTATCTATCTATCTATCTATCTATCTATCTATCTATCATCTATTCAAATGTGTACAAGATAGCAGGTATAAGTATAAACATGGACATGAACGAAGGAAATGAGTCGAAATCAATGGGGACAGAAGGACAGGGACGGTAAACACACTGGTGCACTTATCCCCCCCCCATTTACGGACCTCTTAGGAATGGGGTGAGGTCTACAGTAGAGAGTTTAAGGCTGTGATGGCTAACCTTTTCCAGACTGAGTGCCCAAAATGCCTGAACCCCCAAAATGCAATGTGCCCCTTCCGTGCATGCACCCCTGCACATGCCCCCATGTGCCCCACCCCATACATGCACACACAACCCCATTCTTGCTCCGCCCCTTGCACATGTGTGCATGACCCCATCCCGCATGCATACGTGACCCCCCTTGCACCTGCGCATGCACGCATGACTGCCCTGCATGCACCCCATCCCCCCATGCATGCACAGTAGAGACCCAAAGGCAGCTGGCCAGTGGGAGGCGTGAACGCATACGCCGTAGAGCTGAACTGGGGGAACGGCTTGTGTGCCATCAGAGAGGGGGCCATCATGGGTTTGAGGTTCAGGTTTTGGGGTTTGAGGATGTAACTATGCAGTCAGGTAGAGCATTCCAGGCGTTGGCCACTCTGTGGCTGAAGTCATATTTTCTGCCATCGAGGTTGGAGCAGTTTATCTTCAGTTTGTATCTCTCGTTTGCCCGAGTATTATTGAGGTTGAAGCTGAAGGAGTCGTTGACGGGTTGGACGTTGTAGCAGACAATTCTGTGTACGGTTCTTAGGTTCGGCCTCTATTCAGCAGAGGCGGGTCAGCCTCGTTTATCTCTCCCGCGGAGGAAGGAGGCCTTTCCCCTGTTCCCGGTCCGGAGGACGCTGTGGCCAGGATCCGCTGGCACAAACCGAGGCTGCTGCCAGAGAATCGAGGTGGGACGTGAAGGGCGGAGCGGGTGGAAGTGAAGGGCGGCAAGGACGCCAACGCTCCAGGGCTCCCGCTCCTTCCTCCGTGGCGTTGGGAAGTCCGTAGCGCGGTCTGGAAGGGAGGCAGCGGCGTAGCCCTCGGGACGCCCAGAAAGCGAGCCTCGATCCCGGAGACAGCGAGTGAAAGTGGCCCACTGGGACTTTGGGTCCCTCCTGAATCTTCAGCCTTTGGCGGCGTCGGGAGGGAGGGAGGGATGCCCGCAGCGTCCTCTCACTTTCCCTGCCTTTCTTCAGTCCTTTCTCTGGTTATAAATCCACGACCCAAGGGAGCTGAAAACTGAAACTACGAAAGAGGGTGGAAATACACACACATACACCCGCGCGCGCGCGCTCAACCTCCAGGGCTCCGGAAGACGAGAAAAGGGCGACGCTGTTTTGTCTCTCGCAAACTTTGCACCTCACCATAAGGCGAATATCCGCCCAGCTGAGCCGTCCTGGACAGACCTTGGTGATCCCGTCAATCGCTGGATACAAACTGATGGTTCCGGCGGCAGGTGCAAAAGGCCTCCCTGTTCTGGGGGCGGCGGGGGCGATGCCGCTGCCCGCGGGGCCCCTCCTGTTCCTCGCGGCGGCGCTGGGGACTTTCCTGCCAGGGGGCTTTTGTGGTGAGTTTCTGGGAGCGAAGAAGCGAGGGGGGGGGGCATTATCCTGGGTTGGGTCTTTCTCCCCCTCCTTCCCCAGAAGGAAACGGCTTCCTTCCTTCGCGCTACGCGGAACCTTCTTTAAAAACTTTGGGGCTCGATTTGTAATCCATTTCCTTTCGCATTAATGAGAAATTAGAGCGTCATTCAGAGTTCAGATAAGTTGCCTTCCTCTTCCTCCTTAACCCCCCCCCCCTTCACGGTCTTCCTGCTCCTGCTCCTTCTCTTCATCCTCCCCTTTCCCCCTGCTCCTGCTCCTCTTCTCCTTCTTCCCCTCCTCTTTCTCCTCCTCCTCCCACTCCCCCTTCCTGCTCCTCTTCCTTGTCCTCCTCCTCCTCCTCCTGCTACTCTTCCTCCCCCTCCCTGCTCCTGCTCCCCTTCTTCCTCCCCTGCTCCTGCTTCTCCTGCTGCTCTTTTCCTTCTTATCCCTCCTCCTCTTTCTGCTCCTGCTCCTCCCTCCCCCTCCCTACTCCTTCTTCTCTTGCTTTTCCTGCTCCTGCTCCTGCTCTTATCCCTTCCTCCTCCTCCAGTGCCTGCTCCTGCTCCAGCTCCTCTCCTCTCCCCTCCTCCTCCTCCTCTTCCTCCTCCTCCCCCCTCCTCCTCCTCCCCCCTCCTCCTTCTCCTCCTCACTCTCAAATGGTCCTGCCCTGCTCCCTGCCAGCAGACCTCACCCTGGCCTCCAAATGTTGCCTCTTTGGGGAGCAGCCATGTTTCCAACTCACTTGTTAACCTCCTTACAAATAGGGTCCCATTGATTCTCCCTGCCTTTGGCAAAACGGGTTGTGATCAGGATGAGCCCCACAAAAAGCCAGCTGGGATCTCCAAGGCCCACAGGAACTGTGGCAGCAACCTAGGCAGTTGTGGGCCTGTCCAGCTGTTTCCCAGGTCAGCCGAGGGCTGCTGGACCTTCCCAAGCAGAGCTGAAAAAAGGTGGTAGACCACTTTTGGGGGTGGGGGTAGCTAGATAACATTAAGATGTTGGTGGGGATAGACCTGCAGTGCAGACCCTCAAATTCTCCTCCTCTCCTTCTACCTTCTCCAGGCTCTCCCTCGCACTCCCTGAGCTACTTCTACTGGCAACTGCCAGAGCCCAGCCAGGGGCCGCCCCAGTTCTTCATTAGGGTCTACTTGGATGACCAGCCCATCGCTCGCTTTGACAGCCTCACCAGGAAGATGGAGCCTCTGGTGTCCTGGATGGAAGAGGTTGAGAAGGAGAGGTTCCTGGCCCCTGAGTGAGTCTTCAGGGCTGACCTGAAGAAGATATCAAAACAGGACCATCATGCTGGAGGTGAGCAGAGGCAGTGCCATCTTTGACTTCCAATGGCTGCCAAAAGTGTATTTTGTTTCCTTAAAAAAAAATACACACACCAAATACACCACTCACATTTCTCTCCCTCTTTCTCCTCCCTTAAGCTTTATATGCCTTGCTCCACCCCAAGGTTTAATTGAATCACCTGACTAGACTTTGCTCTTTGTGGAATTTTTTCATTCCACAAAGGACAAATCAGGTTTTGCTACCAAGGAGATAAGATAAGATAGTCCATTTAGCCCCAGTCCATTTAACCTTAACTCAGCTTTATGTATGTATTGATAATTTGCTATTTGTGCATTGACGTATTATTATTTAGCACATAGAAATGGTCATAACGTGCCAGCCTGCTTGCAAATCATGGCCATCCAAAGTCAAAATTCTTTTATTCTTTAGTTCTATCCAATCCTTCACCCATGTTATTGATACTGCTGATGCGTATAGATCCCAATTTGGTAATGCTAAACCTCCCCTCTCCTTGCTGTCTTGCATTGACTTTAGTTTAATCCTCGCTTTTCGTCCCTGCCAAATAAACCTAGCGGTTATTTTGTTTAATTCTTGAAAGAATTTTTTAGCCGGATTAATAGGTGCGGCTTGCAACAGGAATAAGATTCTTGGTAGAATATTCATTTTAATTGTCGCTATATGTCCCATGAGTGATAGTTGAATATTTTTCCAATTTTCTAACTCTTTCTTTATTTGTATCACTAATTTATTATAGTTATCATCTTTAATTGTAGAACATTTTGCCGACACCCAGATCCCCAAGTATTTCACTTTCTTATTTATTTGCATTCTAGTTGTTACTTCCAGTTCCTCTTCTTGCTTTTTTGTGATGTTCTTGGTTATCATTTTTGTTTTGTTTTTATTGATCTTTAATCCTGCCACTTCGCCATATTCTTCTAATTTTTGAATTAATTTACGATTGGATTCTACTGGGTCCTCTAGTATAAATATTAGGTCATCGGCATAGGCTTGGGCCTTATATTCTTCATTTTTGAGTCTAATCCTTTTATTCCCTGGTCCTTCTGAATTTCATTTAATAAAATTTCCAAAGTCAATATAAACAGCAAAAGAGAGGGGGGGCATCCCTGTCTGACTCCTTTTTTATTTCAATCTCTGTTAATTCTCCATTCATCAGAACTTTGGCTGTCTGATTGTTATAAAATCATTCTATCATTTTTATAATTTTTTCACCGAATTTCATCTCATCCAATATTGTTATTATAAATTTCCAGATTACGTTGTCAAATGCTTTTTGTGCATCAAGGAAAACCAGTACCATTTGTTTTTCTGGATGCGCCTCATAGTACTCTATTATCTAGGATGATTCTCGTATTATTTCTAATGTGTCTGTGGGGTAAAAATCCGTTTTGGTCTGGGTGTATTCGTTCATTTAAAACCTGTTTGATTCTTCCTGCCATAATTGCTGCAAATATTTTATAATTGGAGTTTAGTAATGAAATTGGCCTGTAGTTTTGAATTTCTTGTAGGCTGGTTTCTTCTTTTGGGATTAGCAATATTATTGCTTCTGTCCATGATTCCAGTATCTTGGCTTTTCCTAAAACTTCATTAAACATTTCCACCCCTAACTCTTCCAATATTATTTTATTATATTTGTATAGCTCCACCGGTATTCCATCTGGTCCTGGTGTTTTATTATTTTTCTGGTTTTTCAAGACTAGTTCCACTTCGGCTAACGTTATTGGCCTGTTTATCGCCTCCCTTTGCTCTTTTGAGATTGGTGTTATCTTTGCTGTATTTAAATAATGCTTTATTTTGTTTTCCTCCATACTATCTTGTGCGTATAGTTTTGTGAAGTATTTATGAATAATTTTCTTCTTTTCTTTTGCTTTGTATTGAATTCTTCCCTCATTATCTTTTAATTGATATATCATCCTTTTTTCTCTTTCATTCTTCAGTCTGTATGCCAGCCATCGTCCAGGTTTGTTGGCTTGTTCAAAGTAATTTTGTCTGGCTGCTTTAATTTTCTGATCTAATGCCTTTTGATTTATTAAGTTGAGCTTATGTTTGATTATCTCTCTTTTTTCTTTTTAAATTTTATTCTTTGGGTCTTTCTGGAGTTCATCTTCGGCTTCCATAAGTTCCTTTTGCATACATTCTTGTTGCTCTTTTTGTTTTCTAGTTTTTCTTGCCATGTAGGCAATCGTAAGGCCTCTTGTGTATGCTTTCATAGTGTCCCAGAGATTTTGAATTGAGGTATCTTCTTTTTTATTTATTCTAAAAAAATGTTTTAGTTCTTTCTCCAGCATCTGAGTGTATTCTGTTTCGTTTATAACATTTGAATTCATCATCCATCTTTTTCTTCTTCTTTGACCTTTCCATCTTAATTTTATTGGATTGTGATCTGCCCACTCATTTGCTTCTATTCCAATTTCATCTACTTGGTTGCATAGACCAGATGAAATCCAAGCCATGTCAATTCTTGATAGTGACTGATGAGGGTTCAAATAAAAGGTATATTGCTTTCTTGTTTTGTGCCTTTCTCTCCAAATATCGTGTAATTTGTATTCCATTGCCATCTCAAAAAAGGATTTGGGTAACGTATTTTTTTTCGTTTTATTTTTCTTTTTGCTTTCCTAGTCCATTTTTTAATCCACTATTGCATTATAATCCCCAATTAAGCAAATATTTTCATATTCTAATTCGTTTATTTTGTTGTGTAGTTTCCTATAGAATTCCTCTTGTTTCTGATTTGGTGCATATATGACTATTAGTATTATCGGTTTTTCTGTTGTCTCTAATTCAATCATTAGTATCCTGCCTTCTTCATCAGAGTAGACTTCTTTGGAATTTATTTTTTCCTTTATATAGGTTGCTATCCCTCTTTTTTTTCCCCTGCTAGTGCTGTGTATAATTTCCCTAGTTTTTTGTTTTCCAATAAGTTCTTATGCTCCCTTTTAATATGCACTTCCTGTATGCAGATTATATCTACCTTCAGTTTCTTAAGTTTGTTAAACATCTGCGCTCTTTTTTTTTGGTGCGTTCAATCCATTCAAGTTTGTTGAAATAATTGTTATTTCCTGGTCCATCTTTAGATGGTTTTTTTTTTTGTTGCTTCTAGTTTGTATCTGACTTTTCCCTCTCGCGCCCTCCTTTTCTGCTCTCTCTCTTTCTTGCCTCTGTTCTTCTTTCCTGTTTCTTTCTTTGTCTTCTGATGTTTCTTCCTCTTGGCCTCGACTTCCACTTTCTAGGTCCTCTTTACTTCCTTGTTCTTCTTCCCCTGTGCAGTATTTCTCATAGAATTCCTGCGCTTCTTCTATATTCTCTATCTTATACCTTTTTCCTTGCCAAGACACCAGTACCCCTTCTGGTATCAACCATTTGTACATTATTCTGTTTTTATTTAACTGGTTTGTTAAAAATTGGTATTGTCTACGTCGTTCACGAATTCTCTGTGGAATCTGTTTAAGCGTGATCAACTCTTTTCCCTGATATGTAATCGTCCCTTCTCTGGTTTTTTTGTATATTTCATCTCTGGTTGTTTTTTTTGGCAAATCTTACATGCACTTCTCTCGGGAGCCTGTGTCTTCTGGCGTAATTAGTATGCACTCATTAAGCTTCATCAATATCCCCTCTCAACTCTTGTTCTTTTCTCTGTAAAATTTCAGTAAAGATTTCATTCATTTTTCCTTTCAGGTCTTCCTCCTTCTCTTCCGGTATGTTTTGGAATCTTAAATAGAATGCAGCTCTTTCATTTTCAAGTCGCATTATTGATAACTCTAGTTCTTTATTCATTTTTTCCATCTTCTGATCTGTTTGTTCTATTTTTGTTTCGATGTTCTGGATTTTCTGTTCATTGATTGCTAAGGCATTCTGTATCTTTTCAATTTTGTCATCCACAGTTTTAATATTTCCTTTCAGTTCTCCCATTTCATTTTTCATTTCTTCATGATTCCTCCTTGTCTCTTCATGATTTGTAGCTGTCACTTCTTGGTTTTTCATAAGCATCTCTTGTATCATTTGAAGCATTAATTGCATACTTTGCATTGTTGGTGCTGGTCCTGTTGTTTCTGCCATCTTTCCGCCTTTCTCCAGTCCCAATGTGCTCTCAATTGATCTTTGATTTGAGGAGGGGGGTGTTGCCGAAGTCATATTAGGTGTGGTTTTTTTAATTAACTTTCCTGAAGTTGTCATTCTTATCCCCCTATTTATCCTTGTCCACAATTGCATATAAGTTCTACTTTACTTCTACTTTATCAGCAATATCAATGTTATCAATGCAGGCTGGCACACATTCCTATGGGATGATAAAAATAAAACGTACAAATACTTTCAAAATCATTTAATTAGAAGAGCGTTATTGCAAAAATGGCTCAAAATAAAAAAACCCACTATGTGAAAATTCCGAATTGGCTATCACCTACAGAAAGGACGACTCATCCAAATTTTATAGATTGGAACAAAATGCTAAGATATAGAGACTTAATTGATAGACAGGGAAACTTAAAAACAATTGAAGAATTGGCAGAATGGAACATGAAAGTTGACTGGGATTCAAAATCCTATATTTATATATATTGCTTTGTACAGTTCTTTTAATTCCATTTTTAACCTCCTCCATTCCAACTGTACATATTCAATTTTTATTGTATTTTGATATATTTTGCATGGACTGTACACCGCCCCGAGTCCCTTTTGGGAGAGGGGGCGGTCTAGAAGCATGAATAATAAATAAATACTGGCTAACTTACCTTCAAATCAAAACTAAATACAATAAAGATACCAAATTATATGACATTGAAACAGAACCACACGAATTGGATAGAATCATTCAAAGCCCAGATAGAAAAATGATAGGGAGAATATATAAATTTCTCCTGAAGTATAAAATGGAAGAGGAAATTGTGAAAGAACAAATGATAAAATGGGCGCAGAACTTTGGATATAATATTGAATTAGACAAATGGAAAAAAATTTGGGGAACAAACTTAAAAATGACACTCACAGTTCCATACAAGGAAAACCAGTACAAAATGTTTTATAGATGGCACCTGGCACCAACAAGGTTAGCTAAAATATCATCAAATACCTCCCCAAAATGTTGGAAATGCGAATCGATACACTGAACGTATTACCATTTATGGTGGACCTGTGAGGAGGCTAAAAAGTTTTGGTAAAAGATCAAAAATTGGCTGGAGGCAATAACGGGAGTTAAAATAGAATGGAAATCTTCTTATTTTGAATAATGTCTGCAAAATACAAAAAAGAAATCCAGTATTTAATACTACATATAATAATGGGGGCAAGGATTGCCTATGCCCAGAAATGGAAAAACAAACTAACTCCAAGTGAAGATGAAATAATAAGAAAGGTTATGGACTGTGCTGAAATGGACAAACTAACTAAAGAAATCCAGGGAAAAGAAGAATCAGAATTCTATCAGATATGGGATAAATGGTATAGGTGGATGGAGGAAGAAACAAGAATCAATGAAGGAATATAACAAAACTTAAAAATAATAGTTATGGGTAAAATAAGAAAGTTAAGAATGGTGAAACCCAAATAAAACATAATTGAATGGGAAAAAAATAATAAAAATAAAAATAAAAACTTAGTTAATTTTTGGTGATTAATAAGTAGAACGTTGTAGATGCTTATAGAATTTTTTTAAAAAAAATGTTTATTCATTAACAGATAACCCATCATGACAATAATAATGAAATAATAACTCTAACTGGTAAAAACAATTTGGATATAAACTATAATATGGGACCTGGGGAAAAGAGTTACTAATTTTATTAATTTTTCTTTTTTTTAGATTTTGTTATAAAGATGTAATCTCTCCTGGGTACTTATAAATTCTAGTAATAAATTTCTGTCTAGATTTATTATAATATAAATATAAATGATTCTAGACAAAAGCACGTTTAAACAAATATAGTTAAATGAGAATGACGGTATTTTGATGGTATAAAGATTTTGATTTAAAATGTACAATTCAATATGAATGAAATATAAAGAATGATTGTAGTAACGCACGAAATTTATTTGTAACCAATCAACATGCTTTCTGGAAGATTTAATGAAAAATGTTTTTGTGGTTTTTTTTTTTTGTTTAATTAAAAAATAAAAATAAATAAATAAATAAATAAAAATGAAACACTAAAAAAAAATGGTCATAACGTATTGTATCTATTGGTATGGAATTAAATTGTTTTGATAGGTAGGGAAAACAGCAACAGATCTTCTGTCTTCCTGCTCAGGAATGCCAGACTATTAAGGTGATGGACAAGACCCTGGTGTCAAGCTTTGAAGTGTGATCATTTTTTTACTGCTTCTCAGCTTGCCAACAAACTATGGGGGGGGGGAGAGGAATTGGAATGTGAGTTTTAAACATCAGGCAGGGAGTCCATGAGAACCAAGGTCACTGCAGCAGGTGTTGGCCAGACTTTCAAGACATCTTCTCATAACAATATTGTGACACTCAATTGGACAATGAGGCCGGAGGGAGGGAGGATTCTAAACTTTAATTATATTGAATTCCCCATGAATTAGCCAGGGTTGGTTTTGCTTTTATTCTGTGTCGAAATGATGTACTCAATCAAGTTTTACATTAAGAGATTGAATCATCTCGACAGTGCTTGCTGGGGTGGGTTCGTCCGTATAACCTTAACACCAGGTACCAATTTGGTATCTTGACACCAGGTACCAAATTGCTTAGGGATGTTTCTAGTGATGAGGAATATTATTGATAATACAAAGTCTTTCCATACCCTGTAACCTTTAACTGAACTGTGTTGTTATGACTATTGAAGAGGTATGTCCGATGTTTTTCTTAAAATTAAGATTGAAAAACGCTTAAGCTACTTGTGACTATGATTGCATTTCAAGTTGCCAACGAACTGGAGGGGAAGAGAAGGGTGAGATGCCAATTGTAGATGTAAGATTGTAGATGGGGATACAATCTTCAATCGTGAGAGCCAAGGACACTTCTGCAGGTGTCGGCCAAGACATAGACTGTTATCAAAACAACAGGCTGATTCCTGATTGGACCATGTGACCTTTTCCATGGGAGGAAGGGATGAAACTCATTTTAATTATGCAGGGTTGTGCAGGAAAATTTAGAGTTGGTTTTGTTTTCTTCTGTGCCGGAATGATGCACTCAATAAAGTTTTGCTTTGGGGATTTTAAAGTTCTTGAAGATGCCTCTTTTTATTGAGTCTGTTAGTCAGATGGTTGACACTTAATGATTGGTCTATAATTACTTCATGCAAATGGATGCTTTTCAGAATGGTATAAAAAAGGGTTTACTCTAAGCAGGTTATACCTATTTTGGAACTTGCTTCCTGGTAATCTTTTATTTACAAATAAAAGCCTTTTTTTCTTGCCGCCTATCTGGTGTGTTTTATTGAGCCCACACACCAGGTAAAAGGACTTTAGGTTTCTGGAACACAGGTAGACTTTACTTGTGTGTAGGGAGAGGAATTCTGGGCCCTTCTAATTCAACTGTTCCTGGTCTCTTTCAGTGCGTCACACCTGGCAGGTGGTTTTGGGCTGTGAGTTCAGAGAAGACAGGAGCAAAGGAGGGTTTTTGCACTATGGCTATGATGGGATGGACTTCATCAGCTTCCATAAGGAGACCCTCAGATGGGTGACAGCTCAGGCCCAGGCCCAGAAGGTCAAGGAGAAGTGGGAAAAGAATCCAGAGTGGTCGGAGATAATGAAAGCCTTCCTGGAGAAAACCTGCACTGAGTGGTTGCAGACATACCTGTTGTATAGAAAGGAGGTTCTGGAGATGATAGGTAAGTAGTGGTGAGGGAGGGTTTCCACTGTGCAATATTATTTATTTGTTTGTTTGTTTGTTTATTATATATTTAGTATAATTTATTAACTTTATATAGCCACCCAACAAACACACACAGAGTAGTGATTCTGGGTGTTGTAGAACATTTAACATCCACAGTTAAAAATGTTTAATCCCATCCCACCCTGTTGTGGTAACAACAGAATCAAAGGGAATGGATGGCTGTGAGAAGAGCCTGTTGGTCCAGGAAAGGACACAATTGGTGCACAACACACAGTTGTGCAAGGATCCTCCTAGCAACAATGACTACTTGTTTCTCAGGCAGGAGTAGTGAGTCCAGGAGAATCCCCAGATTATGCACTGATTCTGTCTGGGACGGTGAAAGCCCATCCATGATCACAGATGGTACTTCTCCAAAAACCAAGAAGCTATGGACACAAATCCACACCATTTGGTCAGGATCCAGTTTTACTATTGCTCCCCATCCAGAACTCAAAAAGCTCCAGGCGCATCCCAAAGATCATCTCTCCCAGCGGTTTCATTTAGATGTTGAACCGAAGCAGGCAAAGCATTACCCTTTGAAGGACCACACAAAGCAAGGGTCATTACTAATCAACACTGCTTGGAAATGGGCTTAAAGAAAGAAGGCAAAGCGGTGGCCCCCATTCCCCGTCCCTGAACCAGTTTCGCTTCTCATCCAAGGGATCTTGGATGAGACGCCAAACATCTTCAAAGAAAAACCAGGAAGCCCAGTTGCCTCTTGAAAAAGCACCTTTGGGAACAACCGTGACCTGGATGATTGAGAATCTCCCTAGAGCATCAAAGGTCAATGGTATCAAAAGCCTTCCTTTTTTCTGTAGGTTCCCTCTTCTCTCCCTATATTATGCTGTCCTACACAGCGAAGCTGGATGGCACAGTGACTTAGTGGTTAAAGATGCTGGGTTTCTCAGTTGGAAAGCTGACGGCCTTGGTTTGAGACTTGAGACAGGGTGAGCTCCAGGGGTGGAATTCTACCAGTTTGGACTGGTTTGGGCGAACTGGTAGTTCTGACAATCAGCTGGGAGAGAACCAGTTTGCTCCCATGATCAAGTGGGCCCGCCCGCCCACTCCTGCACTTTACTGACCTATAGCTGAGTCACGCGGCAGAGTGGGTTGCCCCACATCATCTGTTTTCCTCCCCAGCAGAATCACTGAACCAGTTGTTAAACCGGTAGGATCCCACCACTGGTGAGCTCCCATTACTTGTCCAACTCCTATGCATCTAGCAGTTCGAAAGCATGCAAATGCAAGTAGATAAATAGGTACCACTTTGATGGGAAGGTAACAGTGCTCCATGACATCATGCTGGTCACATGACGGTGGTGAGCACTACTCCTTTAGACAACAATGACTATCAGATTAAAATCTGCAGGGACTCCTTTACCTTTTTTTTACACAGCCAAGCCAACCTCCAAGCACTGGGCAGAAAAATGTTTGGTTGTATCAAATTACAGAAGAACAATAGGCAATAGGCAATCCTCTAGGCTCCCCAAAACAAGTTCTTCAAAGCTAACTGAGCAGGAGATTAAAGTTGAAAAATCCAGTTCTGGTTGCCTGAGAAAAGCTTGCAAAAGAGTAGAAATGTTAACTGCATTTGGGGCAGAACCAAAAGATGAATCTGGCCCTTATTTGCATTAG
Organism: Natrix helvetica; assembly: GCF_964273705.1. NCBI lineage: Eukaryota > Metazoa > Chordata > Lepidosauria > Squamata > Natricidae > Natrix > Natrix helvetica. The sequence continues at coordinate 374,464,684 of NC_138548.1, forward strand.
GGATAGCATGAAATGTTTGAATCAAAATTTAACCAAAGCAAGCATTAGCATTATTTGGATCAGACTAGGGACTTTACTCCAAATAAATATATAGCTTCGGTGCCCCATCTTTGAAGGTCCCATGGGTCCAGGAGATCAGAGGAAATAGTGGGTTGAGGATGGCCAAAGGAGGTCTTCCCACTTATTAAATCACTTGACAGAAACTCTAAAAATCCCAGCAACTCTGGTGTTGCTTCTTCTGCAGATGCCCCAGTGGGGAAGGTGACCCTCAAGGTGGTGGATGACAGCCTGGAGACCCTCATCTGCCAGGCCTTTGGCTTCTACCCCAAGGAGATCCAGGGCACCTGGAGGAGGGATGGAGAGGTCTGCCAAAATGAGACCCTCCAAAGGAACGTGTCCCCCAACTCAGATGGGACCTATTATGTCCAGCTCAGCATTGAGATCGACCCCATGGAGAGGGACCATTATCAGTGTCACCTGGAGCACGAGGGCTTGCAGGAACCCCTGGTTTTGGCTTTCCAGGAGGAAACAGGTGAGAGACAGGTAGAAGTATATTTTTTCACCAATATTGAAAAATGCAGGGAGAAGAAAGGTTTCTGCTGTCCCATCTCAAGTTTTCTGGTGGACAGCAGCAAATATATGGTCTATACCTGCATTTAGCAATGGGGGAGAAGCAATTTCTTGGGGAGCTGGGTGTGGAAACCTGAGGACAAAGGAATAAAGATGATTGACGTAATATAGAATAATGGAATACAGAGTTGGAAGACTTTGGAGGTCTTCCAGTCTAACTCCCTGCTCAAGCAGGAGACTCTTTAACCGTGATGGCGAATCTCTGGCACATGTGCCAGAGATAGCACACAGAGCCCTCTCTGTGGGCACGCGCATCATTGCCAGCTGCTCTTCTGGTTTCCAGCATGCACATGTGCACTGGCCAGCTGTCTTCATGGGTGGAAACCAAGCCATTTTCCAGGACATTTCTGGACTGTTTGCAGGCCGTTTTCTGGCGCTCCAGAAAGACTATTACAAAAACGGCCTGAAAATGGCCCCAAACAGCCCCCAAAACAGGCACGTTCGTGCTAGCCAGCTAGTCTTTAGGTTTCCGGTGTGTGCGCATGCATGTGTGTTCCGGTTTGAGCACTCGGTGCGGAAAAGGTTCACCATCACTGCCCTATAACATTCCAGGCAAATGGATCTCTAATCTCTTCTTAGAAACCTCCAGTAATGGAGAACCCACAACTTCTGTCTAATAGAAGTGATCCAGTAGGGTAGGTTAGCGTAGCGTAGGGTAGGGTAGCATGGGATAAAAACTTTATTGTCACTTTAAATGTATACTAATCAGCATACAGTGAAATCAAATTTCGTTGCATTCAGCTCTCAAAGGATAGCCACCTCCAATAGAGACTACATAAGCATGACCAAACAAAGTCTTATATCCAGATACACACACACATGACAAAGAAGGAACATCATAGTCTACTTCAAATGTATACCTATACATGGCAAAAATTTCACAAGACAATTTTACAAGAAAAATGTGACATAGGGAAGAAAGCTGTACATAATTGGTTAATCCTGCTAGAAATATTTCAAAACCTCCTCCCAGAAGGGAGCAACATAAAGAGACCATGAAGTGGGTGCGTGGGGTCTCTAACAATGCTTTGAGATCTAAGTGCATAGCGCTTATAAGCAGTATCCTGAATGACAGGACATGAGCTTTCTATGATCTTCTCTGCTGTCCTCATCACTCTCTGAATGGACTTTCTATCTGAGGCTCTGCTGCCACCAAACTAAACTGTGATGCAGTTTCTTAAAACACTCTCGGTAGCGCCTCTGTAAAGAGTGGCCAGGACAGAAAGAGAAAGATGTGCTCTCCTCATCTGACACAGGAAATGCAAATGCTGGCTTGCAAACTTCACTAAAGATAATGTACGATGAGACCAAGTCAGATTATTACTTATCTGCACCCCCAGATACTTAATATGGTTGACTACCTCCACAGCTGCAGCCTTGATGCAAAATGGAGTACGGCTGGCTCTTCCTAAGATAAAAATGTATCTCCTTTGTTTTATTTACATGTAGTACCAGGTTACTTTTATTGCAACCGTCCACCAAAGCTTTCACCTCCTCCCTAAAAGCAACTTCCTTGTCATCCTGGTTAAGATCCACTGCTGCCGTGTCATCTGCATACTTCATAATATGATTCGTAGCAGATTTGGCACAGCAGTTGTGGGTCATCAAGGTGAACAATAGAGGACTCAAGACAAAGCCCTGTGGGGAACCTGTACTCTAAGGAGATACAAGGCAAACTGGGCAATGGAGCATTAAAACCTAACAGGCTCAGTTTGTTCACCGAATGCTGAGGCATGATTGTGTAGAACACCGAACGAAAAAACCCAAATAGCATTCCCAGATGCGCAGTTTTCTCCTCCGTGTGTGCCAAGCTAAGTCGAAGCACATCATCTGTAGAGTGGTTTTTCAAATAAGCAAACAGTAACTGCCATCCTCCATACACTTTTGAATGTAAGCAGACATAATAGAAGTATATTCGTTCACATCAATATGTTGTCCACTCGTGGCAGCTTCTTTAAATATGTCCCAATTTGTGCACCCAAAACAGTCTTGCAGAGCTTCTATAGCTCCCGCCGGCCACACTCTCACCTGTTTCTTAGTTGGTATTTCTCTAATTAACAAATGCTTATATGCTGGCATAAGCACCATCGAGAGATGATCTGAAGAGCTGGGTAGGTTAGGATAGGATAGGATAGGATACAATAGGATACAATTGGACAGCGATGGCGAACCTTTTTTGGCTCGCGTGCCATAAGTGGGGGGAGTGCAGGGGGGTCGTGTGCAGGCATGCCACACCCATAATGCAATGCACATGAGCACACTACAGGTGTGACCCCTCCCATTTTTGCATGCTTATTTTTATTTTTATTTTTTAAATTTTTATTGTTTTAATTAAACAGAAAACACATACAAAAAACACTCTTCAATACATCTTCCAGCAAGCATGTCGATTGGTTACAATTAAATTCCGTGCATTACTACAATCATTCTTTATATTTCATTCAAATTGAATTGTACATTTTAAATCAAAAATCTTTATACCGTCAATATACCAACATTCTCATTTTACTATATTTGTTTGAAAGTACTTTAATCTAGAATCATTCATATTTATATTACCCAACGAATAAACATTTTAAAACCGACAACAATCTATAAGAGCTACCACATTCTACTTATTTATCGCCTAGGATTCTTATTTCTTTCCTCCATCCACCTATACCATTTTTCCCTATCTGATAGAATTCTGATTCTTCTTTTCCCTGGATTTCTTTAGTTAGTTTGTCCATTTCAGCACAGTCCATAACCTTTCTTATTATTTCATCTTCACTTGGAGTTAGTTTGTTTTTCCATTTCTGGGCAAAAGCAATCCTTGCCGCCGTAATTATATGTAGTATTAAATACTGGATTTCTTTTTTGTATTTTGCAGACATTATTCCTAATAAAAAAATTTCAGGTTTCCATTCTATTTTAACCCCTGTTATTGCCTCCAGCTAATTTTTGATCTTTTTTCAAAAAAATTTAGCCTCCTCACAGGTCCACCATAAATGGCAATACGTTCAGTGTAACGATTCGCATTTCCAACATTTTGGGGAGGTATTTGACGATATTTTAGCTAACCTTGTTGGTGCCAGGTGCCATCTATAAAACATTTTATACTGGTTTTCCTTGTATGCAACTGAGAGTGTCATTTTTAAGTTTGTTCCCCAAACTTTTTCCCGTTTGTCTAATTCAATATTATATCCAAAGTTCTGTGCCCATTTTATCATTTGTTCTTTCACAATTTCCTTTGCCATTTTATATTTCAGGAGAAATTTATATATTCTCCCTATCATTTTTCTATCTGGGCTTTGAATGATTTTATCCAATTCGTGTGATTCTGTTTCAATGTCATATAATTTGGTATCATTATTATATTTAGTTTTGATTTGAAGGTAGGTTAACCAGTCCACTTTCATGTTCTGTTCTGCCAATTGTTCAATTGTTTTTAAGTTTCCCTGTCTATCAATTAAGTCTCTATATCTTAGCATTTTGTTCAAATCTATAAAATTTGGATGAGTCGTCCTTTCTGTCAGTGATAGCCAATTCGGGATTTTCACGTAATGGATTTTTTTTATTTTGAGCCATTTTTGCAATAACGCTCTTCTAATTAAATGTTTTTGAAAGTATTTGTGCGTTTTATTTTTATCATCCCATAAGAATGTGTGCCAGCCTGCTTGCAAATCATGGCCTTCGAGGGTCAAAATTCTTTTATTCTTTAGCTCTATCCAATCCTTCACCCATGTTATTGATACTGCCGATGCGTATAAATCCCAATTTGGTAATGCCAAACCTCCCCTCTCTTTGCTGTCTTGCAATGACTTTAGTTTAATCCTCGCTTTTCGTCCCTGCCAAATAAACCTAGCGGTTATGTTATTTAATTCTTGAAAGAATTTTTTACCTGGATTAATAGGTGCTGCTTGCAACAGGAATAAAATTCTTGGTAAAATATTCATTTTGATTGTCGCTATGCGTCCCATGAGTGATAGTTGAATATTTTTCCAATTTTCTAACTCTTTCTTTATTTGTATCACTACTTTGTTATAGTTATCATCTTTAATTGTGGAACATTTTGCCAACACCCAGATCCCCAAGTATTTCACTTTCTTATTTATTTGCATTCTAGTTGTTACTTCCAGTTCCTCTTCTTGCTTTTTTGTCATGTTCTTGGTTATCATTTTTGTTTTGTTTTTATTAAACTTTCATCCTGCCACTTCGCCATATTCTTCTAATTTTTGAATTAATTTCCAACTGGATTTTAATGGGTCCTCTAGTACGAATACTAAGTCATTGGCATAGGCCTTATATTCTTCATTTTTGAGTCTGAAACCTTTTATTCCCTGGTCTTTCCGAATTTCATTTAATAAAATTTCCAAAGTCAATATAAACAGCAAAGGAGAGAGGGGGCATCCCTGTCTGACTCCCTTTTTTATTTCGATCTTCTCTGTTAATTCTCCATTCATCAGAACTTTGGCTGTCTGATTATTATAAAATCCTTCTATCATTTTTATAAATTTTTCACCGAGTTTCATCTCATCCAATATTGTTATTATAAATTTCCAAATTACATTGTCAAATGCTTTTGGTGTATCAAGGAAAACCAGTATCATTTGTTTTTCTGGATGCGCCTCATAGTACTCTATTATGTCTAGGATGATTCTCGTATTATTTCTAATGTGTCTGTGGGGTAGAAATCCATTTTGGTCTGGATATATTCGTTCATTTAAAACCTGTTTGATTCTTCCTGCCATAATTGCTGCAAATATTTTATAATCAGAATTTAATAATGAAATTGGCCTGTAGTTTTGAATTTCTTGTAGGCTGGTTTCTTCTTTTGGGATTAGCGATATTATTGCTTCTGTCCATGATTCCGGTATCTTGGCTTTTCCTAAGATTTCATTAAACATGTCCACCCCTAACTCTTCCAATATTATTTTATTATATTTGCATAGCTCCACCAGTATTCCATCTGGTCCTGGTGTTTTATTACTTTTCTGGTTTTTCAGGACTGATTCCACTTCGGCTAACGTTATTGGCCTGTTTATCGCCTCCCTTTGCTCTTTTGAGATTGGTGTTATCTTTGCTGTGTTTAAATAATGCTTTATTTTGTTTTCCTCCATACTATCTTGTGCGTATAATTTTGTGAAGTATTTATGAATAATTTTCTTTTTTTCTTCTGCTTTGTATTGAATTCTTCCCTCCTCGTCTTTTAATTGATATATCATCCTTTTTTGTCTTTCATTCTTCAATCTATATGCCAGCCATCGTCCGGGTTTGTTGGCTTGTTCAAAGTAATTTTGTCTGGCTGCTTTAATTTTCTCAGCTAATTCCTTTTGATTTATTAAGTTGAGCTTATGTTTGATTATTTCTCTTTTTTCTTTTTTAATTTTATTCTTTGGGTCTTTCTGGAGTTCATCTTCGGCTTCCATAAGTTCCTTTTGTATACATTCTTGTTGCTTTTTTTGTTTTCTAGTTTTCCTCGCCATATAGGCAATCGTAAGGCCTCTTATGTATGCTTTCAGAGATTTTGAATTGAGGTATCTTCTCTTTTATTTATTCTAAAAAATTGTTTTAGTTCTTTCTCCAGCATTTGAGTGTATTCTGTTTCGTTTATAACATTTGAATTCATCATCCATCTTTTTCTTCTTCTTTGACCTTTCCATCTTAATTTTATTGGGTTGTGATCTGCCCACTCATTTGCTTCTATTTCAATTTCATCTACTTGATTGCATAGTCCAGATGATATCCAAGCCATGTCAATTCTTGATAGTGACTGATGGGGGTTCGAATAAAAAGTATATTGCTTTCTTGTTTTGTGCCTTTCTCTCCAAATATCGTGTAATTTGTATTCCATTGCCATCTCAAAAAAGGATTTGGGTAGCGTATTTTTTTGTTTTGTTTTTCTTTTTGCTTTCATAGTCTATTTTTTAATCCACTATTGCATTATAATCCCCAATTAAGCAAATATTTTCATATTCTCATTTCATTCATTCATTCATTTATTGAATTTATAGACCGCCCCCTCTCCCAAAGGACTCGGGGCGGTGTACAGACAGAAACTAAAAAACCGTATACACACTAAAATATTAGATACCCCTTAAAAACAGATTAAATATGAAGTCTGTACAGTAGTAGTAAAAATTAAAAATCAACTTAAAAGGTCTACCCCCCAAAATTTAAAATACCGGCCAGGAGGATTGAAGATTAAAAACTACAATTGGGCCAGGCCAGCTAATTGGAACAGGTGGGTCTTGAGTTTCTTGCGGAAGGAGCGGAGATCGGTGGTGGTTCTGATGTCGGGGGGGAGATCATTCCAGAGGGTCGGGCCCATCACAGAGAAGGCCCTACTCCTGGGCGCCGCCCGCTGGCATTGCCTAGTGGACGGCACCCGGAGGAGTCCCTCTCTGTGAGAGCGAATTGGTCGCAGGGATGTGTGGGGTAGGATGCGATCCCGCATATAGCTAGGTCCTGTGCCATGGAGCGCTTTAAAGGTGACAATCAACACCTTGAAACGCACCCGAAAAGCCACAGGTAGCCAGTGCAGCTCGCGCAGGAGAGGTGTTATATGGGAGTACCTCGTACTTCCCATGATTGCCTGCGCGGCCGCATTCTGGACCAGATGTAGCCTTCGGGTGCATCTCAAGGGGAGCCCCATGTAGAGAGCATTGCAATTCTAATTCGTTTATTTTGTTGTGTAGTTTCCTATAAAATTCCTCTTGTTTCTGATTTGTGCATATATGACTATTAATAGTATTGGTTTTTCTGTTGTCTCTAATTCAATCATTAGTATCCTGCCTTCTTCATCAGAGTAGACTTCTTTGGAATTTATTTTTTCCTTTATATAGGTTGCTATCCCTCTTTTTTTTTTCTGCTAGTGCTGTGTATAATTTCCCTAGTTTTTTATTTTCCAATAAGTTCTTATGGTCCCTTTTAATAGGCACTTCCTGTATGCAGATTATATCTACCTTTAGTTTCTTAAGTTTGTTAAACATCTGCGCTCTTTTTTTTTGGTGCGTTCAATCCATTCAAGTTTATTGAGATAATTGTTATTTCCTGGTCCATCTTTAGATGGGGTTTTTCTTGTTACTTCTAGTTTGTATCTGACTCTTCCCTCTCGCACCCTCCTTTTCTGCTCTCTCTCTTTCTTGCCTCTGTTCTTCTTTCCTATTTCTTTTTTTTATCTTCTGATGTTTCTTCCTCTTGGCCTCGCCTTCCTCTTTCTAGGTCCTCTTTACTTCCTTGTTCTTCTTCCCCTGTACAGTATTTCTCATAGAATTCCTGCGCTTCCTCTATATTCTCTATCTTATATCTTTTCCCTTGCCAAGACACCAGTACTCCTTCTGGTGTCAGCCATCTGTACATTATTCTGTTTTTATTTAACTGGTTTGTTAGAATTTGGTATTGTCTACGTCGTTCACGAATTCTCCGTGGCATCTGTTTAAGCGTGATCAACTCTTTTCCCTGATATGTAATCGTCCCTTCTCTGGTTTTTTTGTATACTTCATCTCTGGTTGTTTTTTTTTTTTGGGGGGGGGGAATCTTACATGCACTTCTCTTGGGAGCCTGTGTCTTCTGGCATAATTAGTATGCACTCTGTAAGCTTCATCAATATCTCCTCTCAACTCTTGTTCTGTTCTCTGTAAAATTTCAGTGAAGATTTCATTCATTTTTCCTTTCAGGTCTTCCTCCTTCTCTTCCGGTATATTTTGGAATCTTAAATAGAATGCAGCTCTTTCATTTTCAAGTCACATTATTGATAACTCTAGTTCTTTATTCAATTGTCTATATTCGAGCTCCATTTTTCCACCTTCTGGCCTGTTTGTTCTATTTTTGTTTCGATGTTCTGGATTTTCTGTTTGTTGATTGCTAAGGCGGTCTGTATCTTTTCAATTTTATCATCCACGGTTTTAATATTTCCTTTTAGTTCTCCTATTTCATTTTTCACTTCTTCATGATTCCTCCTTGTCTCTTCATGATTTGTAGCTGTCACTTTTTGAGTTTTTATAAGCGTCTCTTGTATCGTTTGAAGCATTAATTGCATGCTTTTCATTGTTGGTGCTGGCCCTGTTGTTTCTGCCATCTTTCCACCTTTCTCCAGTCCCAGTGCGCTCTCAATTGATCTTTGATTTGAGGATGGGGGTGTTGCCAGAGTCGTATTAGGTGTGTTTTTTTAAATTAACTTTCCTGAAGTTGCCATTTTATCCCCCTAATTATCCTTGTCCACAATTGCATATAAGTTCTACTTTACTTCTACTTTATCAGCAATATCAATGTTATCGATCTTATCAATCTTATCAATAGTTATCTATCTCAATATTTAGTAATAATTAACCTTCCTTAATATCATGTTTCAATATCTACACATTCTTATGTATTATTCATTCTATTTAAATCCTTAATTATCATATATCTTAGCATTATATATCACACAGTTTTCTTATACAGATTGATATCTCTCAAGTGTATCAATTATAAGGGTAATAGGTAATAAAAGGTTACTGATTTTTCCAGACCGCAGGTTCCAATTTTGAACCACTAGATGTCACCCTCTGTTCAGTATCAGTGTTAGTGTCAGTCAGTTAATACAGCCAGTCCAGCTACCAGGGGAAATAAGGGTGGGTGGGTGGGTAGTGAGGCCCTCTAATCGTTCCAGAAGAGCAAGAAAAAAAAAGTCAACAAATCAACAACCAACCCAAATGTTGAACAATTCTTCTGTACTTTCCAAGTCTTTTCAATAATTACACTGTCCTACTCCTGTTATCCATGCTGGGATTTTGTTTTCTCTCTGGGCAATTTAGTTCAAGTTATTTACGCTGTCAATTCACAGTCCGTAAATCTGCTCTCACAGCTTCTCGGCAAAAGCCTGAAAAAATCTCCTTCTCAGAGTCTCTTTCTTTCCAGCTCACCTTTCTGCCCGTTATGCATTGTTCCCTCTTCTTTGGGTCGTAGTAACGGCTACCTCGATTTCAGCTGCTCTGTCTCTTTGCTCCCTTCTTATGTGGCCACCATTGCTCAGTCCTGACAAAGTGGCAGGGTGATTCCTCGTCCATTTAGTGGGTTTCTCCTGCCCCTGGGAGGATTTGCCTTATCGCCCCAGCGTCTTCAGAGTTTCCCCCTTAATCTGTTGGTCCCTACAGGATCCACAGCACTCAAATATGAGCCCAAACGAAGAAGTTGGAGTTAAAGATTAGGAGAGCTCCCGTTCCTCAGCTCCAGACACGCTGATGTCACCACAGGAAGTCCCCATTTTTGCATGCTTATTTCGCCCTCCCCAGGCTCCAGAGGCTTTATAGGAGCAAGGGGAGGACAAAAACAGCCTCCTCCGTCCCCCTGGAAGTTCTCCAGAGGCTTCAGGGACCTTCAGGAGGCTTCCCTGAAGCCTCCGAAGCAGTCAAAGCGACCCTCCGAGCTAACCGAACATCCAGTTTGCTCGGAGGGTCATTTTAAGTGCTCCAAAGGCTTCAGGAACCTTCAAGAGGCTTCCCTGATGCCTCCGGAGCAGTCAAAACGACCCTCCGAGCAAACAGGAAGTCCGTTCTCGAACTTCCAGTTTGCCCATAGGGCCGGTTTTTTGCGCTCTAGAGGCTTCAGGGAAGCTCATGTAGCCTCCCGAGGGCCTCCAGGGGGGATGGGGGAGGCTCTTTTTGCCCTCCCCAGGCTCATATAAAGCCCCTGGAGTCTGGGGAGGGCGAAAAATGGCTTTAAAAAGGGTGAACTCAGCTGGCCAGTGTGCGCATGGCCGCTGGCCAGCTGACAGGGCAGCGCTTCACGTGCCCTGACAAATGGCTCCGCGTTCCACCTGTGCCATGCGTGCCATAGGTTCACCATCATTGCTCTAGGCTATATACAGGGATGGAAAATAGGAGTTGTGATATGAAACTGAAAAACTGTTTTCCTCTCTGGTAGAATTATCAGATGGGACAAGTTATACCTTGTCATTCAATGCCCTTTTCAGCAGACTGTGCCAGTCCACCAGGTAGATCAGAATAAGAAACCAATGTCATATAATACTTTTATTATAAAATTATAGTGATAGAAACTTACAATCTGAAACTTGCCTCCCACTCTTTCCATTTATCTTCAAGTGAACTAGGCAGGGGCTCGACACCTGATTTCTTGGCCCAGGCCGAATTCCCCATTATCTGACCACTGCCTTGCTGTGGCCTTTCCTTTTGCCCTTCAAAGCCATTCATTCTTCCCCCTTCAGCCTTGGGGGAAGGGGCTCCCTTCAGGTGGGGGCACTTCCTGGAGGCCAATGCAGGTTGGGAAAGGCTTCCATTACTTAGAGTCTCCACTTCAGGAAACTCAGCATCTCTCTAATCAGAACCATGTTTCTCCTTCCTTAACTACAGAGTGGTGGATTCCTGTGGGAATTGTGACTGCCTTTATCTTGGGATCTGAGACTCTGTTCCTGTTATGTAAGTGAAACTCATCCATTAAGCCCCATCCTGTGTTTTTCTGTGTTGACTGACCAAGTGTGGAGGGCAGAGTCTCCCTGAGAGTTGGAGCCAGGAACACACACACATACACACACACACACCACCACCACCACCACCACACCACACCACACCATACTAGGGGTGAAATTCAGAAGAAATTTTGAGTAGTTCGGGGAACCAGCAAATACCACCTCTGGATGGCCCCAGGGTGGGGTGGGGTGGGAATGGGGATTTTGCAGTATCCTTCCCCTGCCATGCCCACCAAGCCACGCCCATAGAATCGGTAGTTAAAAAAAATGAATTTCACCACTGCCCGACACACAAATTCTCTTCTCCACAAAAGGGCATTTGGAACAGGAGCCAGAAAGGAAGAAGAAACTATGCAGCCATTTTTTTAATTTCCATTTAAATCTCAGAATGTTCCACCTTCCTCTTGTCTTGGAGGAATCCTCTTTGGCCTTAAAAGACTTTCTTCAGAGGACCAAATATTCGGGGCTCAAGAATCAAAGAAAAGTCTCATAAATGATCTAGGAAGTGCTAGAAAATTGATAATCCCACCCCAAAGAAGACCCATGTGCCATCTCACTTGGCAGGTGGGACCCTCAAGGAAGCTCTGATGGAAGGCTGGGGCAGTGGAGGGATGAGCCCCCTGCCCTTTGCTTGCTGTCACACCTTGGGACAGACAACAACTGGAAGGAATATCTAATGGTGGAAGGAGTTTCTGTTTCTTCTGCTCCTATTCAGCGTAAGAGATGTGAGAGAGAGGATGGATGTGGCAAGTGTCTCCTCAGTTGAGCTTCACCAAATGCGGCTCAACACATCCATGTAGTTTTCTCAGGAAGAATTTGGAAGAGCCTTGCTATTTCCTTCTTCCAGGATGGACCTTTTGACTTGTTGACTAGTCTCGCTTGTCTAGCCCACAGATCCCCAGGCTGGCCTTCCAAGAACAGCCAAGCTTGCTGGTTCTTAGATCTGGTTAGACTGAGATGAGGGCTTTAGAGTCAACATCAAAATAAATGTTCTGAGAATTGGATTACCATGGGGAATAATACCATCTGTCCTGTACCAATGACAGGATTCCTAGAAGTTGAGCATCATTGCTTAACAGTTCATGATGATGATTTAGTACCACCGTCTGTTGGGAACAGTTCTGCTGGCCAGCTTTGAATGGCTTCAGTGGTGGTGGTGGGAAAACAGGACTGTATATGTGCTATCTCTAAGAGCTCTGATAGGAACAAGGACTACTTGATTATTCCTCAATAACCCCAATAAATGTTCCTTTTCATTTCCCCATGGTCACCACCTCTTGAAAGCCAACAGTTTTTGCCCTGTCTACATGGGAAAATGGCCACCAATGGAGGCACAGCAGTGGTGGGATTCAATTTTTTTTATTACCAGTTCTGTGGCATTGCTTGGTGGTTGTGGCAAGTTAAGGATACTGTAAAATCTCCCTTCCCACCCCATCCCAGGGGAAGGTTACTGTGAAATTTCCATTCCCTCCCCATTCCAGGGAAAGAATATTGTAAAATCCACATTCCCTCCCCACTTCAGGAGAAGGATACTGTAAAATTTCCATTCCCGTCCCATTCCAGGGGAAGGATACTGTAAAATCCCCATTCCCTCCCCACTCCAGGGGAAGGATACTGTAAAATTTCCATTCCCACCCCACTCCAGGGGAAGGATACTGTAAAATCTCCATTCCAGTGGTGGGTTTCAATTTTTTTTACAACCTCTTCTGTAGGTGTGACCTGTTTTGTGTGAGTGGCTTGGTAATCATGTGATTGGGTGGGAGTGGCTTGGCAGTCATGTGACTGGGTGGGTGTGGCCAACTTGTCAAATGTGGTGAAACTCACTTAACAACACTCTTGCTTAGCAACCAAAATGTTGGCTCAGAAACTCTGGCATTTGAAGCACACAAGTCTTAAAGCTGTCAAGTTACAAGACCCTTGCACCCCTAGCCCTTTAGAAAAGAAAACCCAGGGGTGTTCAAACTTGACAGCTTTAAGACTTGTGGACTTCAACTTCCAGAATTCCCCCTCCAGTCATGTTGCTCTTTCATCGCAGCTGCTCTTTCGCCCACCCAGACCACCACAGTGCCGTTCTGGCTACCTCCGTCCGGACCCAGCAGCTGCGGTGACATCATCAACCTAGATCTGCTTCATCTTCAGTTTTTTCACCAGGGACTGGGCCGCTACTGAACCGGCCACTGCAGAATATGCTGCAAAGCCCCAGCTGCCACCAGAATAACTGCCTCCTCCTCCTCTTCCTCCTCCTCCTCCTCCTCCTCCTCCTCCTCCTCCTCCTCCTCCTCCTCCACTGCCTCCTCCACCAACAGCACCGCCAGATTTGCCGCCTGGTGCTGTGGCTGAGGTGAAGCCGCAGAAGCTCTCGCTGGTGCCTCTGCCTGTGGCAGTGGCAGCAGCGCCTCCCCTTCTGCTCAGTGCACCTGAGTGGGCCCCATGTTACCCCTGCTGCCTCCTCTTCCTCCACCGTGCTTTTCAGGAGCCATGAGGCATTTTTTTCCTGCGGGGCGGGAGCTGGACGACAGGTCCGCACCAATCGCGGGAAAAGGGTGCCGGAGCGCTGGCGAAGATGAGGTGGTAAGGAGGAAGTGGAAGCGCTTCAACTCTTTTGGAGCAGCCCCGCTCGGTTTCTCCTCAAGCACCCTCTCGGCCCAGCCAAACCCAAAGGCGCCGCCACTGCTGCTCCCATCCCTCTGCCACTTTCCTACTGGCTCCTGCGATGGCACTGTCCCACTTTATTGGCCGACGGAGATCCTGCCCAGCCATGATGGCAGAATGATTCTGCAAGAGTTTGGTTAGACCGCGCGTTTCACCGCTGGGAGCTTCCCTTTTTGCCTCCCCCTCGCTCTTCCTTTGAACTGAATTCGTGGGAAAAATAAGCTGTTGCTGCTTCGTTTCTTCCTTCCTCCCTCACCCCAATCCCCGGAGTGCGGAAAAGAACATTACTGGAAGGTTTGGGTTCCTTCGCTCCCACTTTGTCTTGATGACATCGCCGCAGCTGCTCTTTCACCCTCATGGACCTCCTCGATGCCACTCTAGCTACCTCCATCTTTCTGCGCCCAGCAGCTGCAGCAATGTCATCAAGACAAAGAGGCTTGGAGGCGAAAGGGCCTCAGTGCCCTACCTAAGCAGCGGTGGGACCCTCTCCTGGCTGGGCTCTTCCCTCAGGAAGTCAAGGTTCTTGGCGCTCCAGGAAGCCGTGAAAGTGTCTGGGAGAGGCACGTGGCTTGGTTTAGCCTCCCTGAAGCCGCGTGTCTCTCCCAGCCGCTTTTGCAGCTTCCCGGAGCGCCAAGAACCTTCCTGCCTCCATTGGACTTTGCACACTTCTCCACGCTCTCCTCAGCTCCTCAAGACTGCGATAGACATCCAGAAGTGGCTTTTGGGGCTAATGGGGCTTGGGCTTCCAGCCCAACAGCCCCTCCACTTCTGGATGTCTATTGCAGTCGCGAGGAGCCAAGGAGAGCGCGGAGAAGAGCGCGAAGTCCAGTGGAGCCAGGAATGCAAAAACGACACCTACTACTCCCTTGCAAGGGGAGCAAAGGAAACCACCTGGGTCTCTGCTCCCCATCTCACCTGTCTGGAGCCGCTGAAAACTTTAGTCTCTGGTGGCAATGCTGGTTTCCGCATTCTCCCTTTCCTTCGCCCCTCCTCCCTTCAAAAGTTGTGAGGCGCTTTCTTAGCACCGGTTGCCCAGCTGGCATGACCCCGCATGTGCACCTCCTTCTCCTCCTCCTCCTCACTCACCAAAGGCTCTTTTCCTGCTTCCCGGAGCTCAGCGGGAGCTGGGCACAAGGGATGGGAGACTGCTTTTGAAACCACACCTTGGAAAACTTCAGCGGGAAGGGAGGTGGGGAACTAGGGGGGGAATGCCCTGGAATGCCCCCGTGCTTTTCTGGTGGCCATGCCTCCTAGGCAAGTTCAGGGAGGCCCTAGGAGGCCGGCTGCACCCCGCAAGCTACCACCCGTGAGCGTCGATGGAACAGGTGGGTGAAGCAAGCGAGGGGGGCTAGACAGGCGCTCTGTGAGGAACGGGTTCTAACCGGCATGGTAGATTTCTGGAACCTCTTCTACCGAACCAGTTAGAACTGGCAAGAACCCACCCCTGCTCCATTCTCACCCCAATACAGGGGAAGGATACTGTAAAATTTCCATTCCCACCACATTCCAGGAGAAGGATGTAAAATCTCCATTCCCTCCCCACTCCATGGGAAGGTTACAGCAAAATCTCATTTCCTCCTGATCAGCTGGGACTTGGGAGGTAGAGAATAGATGGGGGCGAGGCCAGTCAGAGGTGGTATTTACCGGTTCTCCGAACTACTCAAAATTTCTGCTACCGGTTCTCCAGAACTGGTCAGAACCTGCTGAATACCACCTCTGGGGCACACATGTCTCTTTCCTAACATGCTGGGTTAGAATGCCCATCTAGGCTCTTAAGAGGTGTTCAGCACAAATCCTTCTCCACCCCACAAAGGAGTTTCTGTCCCAGAAATTAACTAGCCAACTTCTCTTTTTGCCATCTAAACAGATTGCTGGTGGAGACGCATGGAAAATGTCTCCCAGAAAGTGTCAGCATCTCCTGATCAGGAAAGAGTTCCCTTGTCCCCTTGTTCATTGCACAGAATACGAGATCTAGTTATAGGTGATCCTCCAACCCGAAATAACATCAGAGGTAAGTCTGACTATGACTGAAGTCTATTTAGACAAAACTCTTGGCTTGCAGTAAGCCGAGACCCTCAGAGTGGTTGGGGTGGAGGGATTCATCCTCATAGTCTTCCAAAGGCAGCCATGGAGGGATCATGGGCTGCCTGGGTTCCTCTGGGGCTCAGCCCCTCTCACTGGGGATCCTCTGATTGGTTGCTCTGTGGGGAAGATCTGGCACAGTTCAGCCCCTTCCCCCTAGAGCTCCAAGGGAGGAGAGGGAAAAAGGAAAGGAGGCAGGGAGGGGGTTGGGATATCTCCAGGAAAGGGGGATTTCTGTTCAGGAAGGACCAGAGGGGAGGTAGAGAAAGAAATGAGGGGGCTGGAAATATATGATGAGAAATCCAGGAAAAAAAGTCCTTGATAGTAATGAGGTGGAGGGATGAGAAAGAGAAGGGGAAGGAAACAGTGGGACCAACATGAAGACCCTTCCCTGGGAATTCCACTCCTCAGTGAATTGCTCTTTGAGCAGAGGGGTGTTGCAAGTCTTTCTCCCCTTTGGCAGCTGTCTCTCCTGCCCCCCTGGGGTTTTGACTTCTCCATGTTCTCTCTTTACAGCAGAGGGGGTTCCTGCCAGTTGTTACCACAGAAGAGGTCCCACAAATCTGCTGGCTCCAGCTCCCTCCCCCCGCCCATCCACACATCATCAAGATGAGGAGCGAGAGGAGGATGCTGGGAGTTGAAGTCCACAAGTCTTAAAGCTTTCATGTTTGAACACCCCTGGATTTTTTTCCCTAAAGGGTTAGGGGTGGAAAGGTCTTGTAATTTGACAGCTTTAAGACTTGCGTGCTTCAAATGCCAGAGTTTCTGAGCCAACATTTTGGTTGCTAAGCAAGAGCGTTGTTAAGTGAGTTTCAACACATTTTACAAGTTGGCCACACCCACCCAGTCACATGAATGCCAAGTCACTCTCACCCGCTCACATGGCTGGCAAGCCACTCCCACCTGGTCACATGGCTGGCAAGCCACTCCCACCCAGTGGATTTTCTTCTTATATATGAGAACTGCTACAAAGCAAGAGGTGGAAGGATGTACAAATTCCCACAATGGAAGAATGGATTGTGAAGTGAATGGCACTGGCTGAAACAGCAAAAATGGCTGCTTTGATTAAAGATAACAATTTGTCTACTTTTCTTTCTACATCACAACCATTTTGGGGGGTTTTGCTTGATAAAGAAAAAAACGAAAAAATATTGGGCAGAGATAAAATAGTGGTTAGAGGAAATGGCGAAACAACAAATAGACTTAAAACCAGAACTATTCCTATTAGGCATACTAACAGGGAAATATAATTTAAAAAATCAATATTTAATACTACATGTAATAATCGAGGCTAGAATCACGTATGCACAAAATTGGAAAAATGGAAGCATACCCACAGAGGAAATGGTAATAAAGGAAATATTAGAATGCGCCGAAATGGACATGTTAATGATGGAAATTAAAGATAAAGGAGAGTCCCATTATTTAATATGGGACTTATGGTACAATTGGTTAGATGATAGATGCAAAGACTAGAAAGCTAATGATGAAAGATGATTAACAAACCAGAAATAAATACAGTTTATACAGTTATATAGAAGAATACGTATTGTAAGCAATATTATTACCAGAATGTACAAAAGTGTAAATTAAAATATATAGAATGATAAATGTGTAGAGAACTATGTTAGAATCATGGAAACAATAGATATACGTTTGTCATATGCAAGTTCCTATATTTTTTTATTCTTTTTTATGTTGAATATATTGTATGAATAAGAGAAAAATGGGTATAGTTAGGATATATAACATCATGTATATCAGTTGCTGATATAATAGTTGTTGCAAAGTTAAAACTGTGAGGTAAAATGAAGAAAAACATGCAATAAAAATATTAATAAAAAAAGAAAAGAAAAATGTGTAACTAAGTGTAGACTCACAATGCAAGTGAGCAAACCAATTAGATTTGTGTGACATACAGCTAAACAGCATTCAACTAGGACGGAGGTAATATGTTTATTGTTAATTTTATATTTGTTGAACACATTTTTGTGTGTGTACGTGCCTGTCTTTCTGTAATTCTTATTTTGTTTTGGTTTCATTCTGTATTTGTATTTTATTTTTCGGAAAGAGAATAAAATACATTCTCATTGTGATACTCATTCCAGATGCAGCGTCTGTCTTATCCTAGAGGCTGCTAAGGTCCCAATGTGGACTAAGAGGCTTCAGCTGGAGCCTGGCAAGACTGATTGTGGCTTTGGGTCTTGGGACCCCCAGTTCGAGGGCAAGGCCATCCTTGGATGGGGTTGCCCTGCCCCAAACAAAACCCCATGTGCAAGGTGTTTGAAGATCAGGTGGTAATCATGGCCAAGAGGCTCTTTGCTCTACTTCCAATTATGTCAGTTGGGGTTACACTGAGGGGACAACATCTCCTTAATGGGATGGGTGGAATGGGGATAAGAATAGGGAGGAGTGGAGTGGAATGGAATGGAACAGAATAGAATAGAATAGAACAGAACAGAATAGAATAGATAGAAAATAGAATAGAAAATAGAATAGAAAATAGAATAGAAAATAGAATAGAAAATAGAATAGAAAATAGAATAGAAAATAGAATAGAAAATAGAATAGAAAATAGAATAGAAAATAGTGGAATGGAATAGGATAGGATAGGATAGGATAGCAGAGAATAGAATAGATGGAAAATAGAATAGAAAATAGTGGAATGGGATGGGATGGGATGGAAAGAATAGAATAGAATAGAATAGAAAATAATAGAAAAGAAAATAAGAATGGAATGAATTGGAATGGAATGGAATGGAATAGAACAGAATCTGGAAGAGACCTTGGAGGTCTTCTACTTCAGCCCCTTCCTCAAGCAAGAGATACTTTCCTTGACTTTTTTTTCTTGTTATTTATATGTTGAAAAAAAAGTTTCAACATATAAAGAAACAAAGGAAAAGAAAGGAAGAAAAGATAAAGGAAAGGAGGGAAGGAAAAGGAAGGAAGGAAGGAAAGGGAAAGGAAAGGAAGAAAAGGGAAAGGAAAGAAAGGAAAGAAATGGAAAGGAAGAAAGGAAAGGAAAGGAAAAGGAAAAGAAAGGGGGGAAAAAAGAAGGGAAAGGAAAGGAATCCACTTTTCGCGAAAAGTCTTGATCCAATAAACACGGACTTCTCTTCGGAGGGCATCCATGTGGCTGCATTCACACGTAACCAGATCGCCTGCCTGCTAAACTTGGCAGGTCCTCCCTTAAACTTCATTCTAAAGGGAATCCCAATGAGTCGTGGGCAGCGACCGCCTAGGACCCCGCTCCCCCTCCCTGGGCGTCGGAGGACAGAAAAAGGGCGGCTCACTTTCCTCTCTTCCTTCGCAGATCTGCACACCTTGGACGGGGGAGTAGAGAACTTCAGCCCGGGAGACTCATCGCTCTGGAGCGCGAAGGGCGGGGCGGGGGCAGAAGGGGCGGGGTTTTCGTTCGGGGGATCGTTTGGGCGGTTGGGGGCAATCCGGTGTCCCGAGTTGCGCGTGGAAAGGCGCACGTGGCTGGAGGGCGATGGCTCTGCAACGGGCGCCCCTCTTGTTCCTGGGAGCGGTGCTGGGGTCCTTCGTGCCCGGGACCTGCTGCGGTGAGTTCCTGGAAGGACTTGCCACCTGAGGGACGAGGAAGGCGAGGGGAGGGGGAGCAGAAAAGGAGGGGGAGTTGTAAACAGTAATAGAGTTGGAAGGGACCTTGGAGGTCATCTAGTCCAACCCTCTGCTCTCGCAGGAGACCTGGACTAGGGATTTGAACCATCGAACTGCCGACCTTTCTGATTGACAAGTTCAGTGTCTTAGCCACTGAGCCTCCTAGTTGTGTGTCTCTCCCCCTCTAAGCTCATTTATAACAGAATAAGAGTCTATGGAGGTTCTCAGTCATCCACAGTTGTCCCAAAGGTGCTTTTTCCAAGAGGCAACTGGACTTTCTGGGTTTTCTTTGAAGGCCTTTTGCTTCTCATCCAAGAAGCTTCTTCAACTCCCAAGCTTTTTAGATGAGTCTTCAAAGAAAAACCAGAAAGTCTTGAAAAAGCCCCATTGGGAAAACCGAATAACAGGACAGGACAGGATAGAATAACTGAGTTGGCAGGGACCTTGGAGGTCTTCTAGTCCAACCCCCTGCTCAGGCAGGAAACCCTTTACCGGTTCAGACAGATGGCTATCCAACATCTTCTTAAAAACTTCCAGTGTTGGGGCATTCACAACTTCTGGAGGCAAGCTGTTCCACTGATTAATTGTTCTAACTGTCAGGAAATTTCTCCTCAGTTCTAATTTGCTTCTCTCCTTGATTAGTTTCCACCCATTGCTTCTTGTTCTACCCTCAGGTGCCTTGGAAAATAGTTTGACTCCCTCTTCTTTGTGGCAACCCCTGAGATATTGGAACACTCCTATCATGTCTCCAGAGTTGGAAGAGACCTTGGAGGTCTTCTAGTCCAGCCCCCTGCTGGAGCAGGAGACCTTATATACTATTCCAGATAAATGGGAAGGGGGGAGGGAGGGAGGGAGGAAGAAAGGAAGGAAGGAAAGAAGAAAGGAAGGAAGGGAGGAAGGAAGGAAAGATTTACAAGACAGAAAACATCTTCCTTCCTTCTTGCTTCGCCAATCCTCCTTTAAGAACATTTGGTGTTTCTTTGTAATCAATTCCATTGGTATTTCTGGGGAAATATCAAAATAGAGAGCAAGGGGCAATTTGGGCAGCAAAAACAACAGCCAGGATAGAGTTTATACATTATCCTGGGACTGATTTACATACATAAGTGGGGGGAGGAGGATAGGGACAGCAGACAGTGGGGAAAGAGGTTGGAGCAGGAGAGATTGGGGAGGGGGGTTTGACAGGAGAGGCAGAGAAAAGTGGGGGCTGTTTGTAGAAGAGTTTGCAGCTTTATTTTATTCTTTCTTAAATTCATCACAGAACTCAATCCATCTCATCCATCTCTTTCCTCTTCCTGGGCTTACCTGCTATGGAGTCCACGTTATCAGAAAATTGAGTCACCTGGGAAGGGCTGGAGGGCCGGGAAAGGGTTGGGTTGATTCTCTGAAGAGTAGCCAGGTCTCTAACAAGGAAGCTATGGGTCAATCAAAGGGTTTGCCAGCTATAAACAGACTTACAAACAGAGGTCATGTCTAACATGTTTCAGCAATGGCTGAGAAAAAAAAAAGAATAACCCATAGAAAAACGAACTCCTACACTCCGGGAGAGAATGAAGTTGTTGAACACAGGAATGGTGTGTTACAAATCATGAAAGAAAGGATAACCATTTAAATGGGAGCCAGCAGTGTATGCAGCTACCCCCCCCCCCAAAAAAAAAGCCATCCAGGAAGGTTTGTAATAGATGTTAAATACAGTTACGATTATAATTATAATTAGGCCAGACCAGCTACTCGAAACAGGTGGGTCTTGTGTTTCTTGCGGAAGGAGCGGAGATCAGAGGTGGTTCTAATATCGGGGGGGGGGGGAGGTCGTTCCAGAGGGTTGGGCCCATCACAGAGAAGGCCCTACTCCTAGGCACTGCCCGCCCGCACTGTTTAGCGGATGGTACCCGGAGGAGGCCCTCTCTGTGAGAGCGGATTGGTCGCAGGGAAGTATGGGGTAGAATGCGATCCCGCAAATAACTAGGTCCCGAGCCATGGAGCGCTTTGAAGATGACGATCAACACCTTGAAACGTACCCGAAAGGCCACAGGTAGCCAGTGCAGCTCGCGCAGGAAAGGTGTTACATGGGAGTACCTAGTACTCCCCATAATAACCCGCGCGGCTGCATTCTGGACCAGCTGGAGCCTTCGGGTGCATCTCAAGGGGAGCCCCATGTAGAGAGCGTTACAGTAATCAAGGCGAGAAGTCACTAGGGCATGAGTGACTGTGCAAAGGGCGTCCCGCTCCAGTAAGGGACGCAATTGGCGCATCAGGCGAACCTGGTGGAACGCCCCCCTAGCCACGGCCGTCACATGATCATCTAGCGACAGCCGGGAATCTAGGAGGACGCCCAAATTGCGTACCCTATCCACTGGGGGCAGTTATTCCCCCCAATGGCCAGAGATGGAACACATTGGTTAAAGCGGGGCGCCGGTAGCCACAGCCACTCCATCTTGGAAGGGTTGAGTTTGAGTCTGTTGTCGCCCATCCAGACCCGCACGGCTTCCAGACACCGGGACATCACCTCGACGGCTTCGTTGGGGTGGTTCGGGGTAGAAATGTACAACTGAGTGTCATCTGCATACAGATGGCACTCAACCCCGAATCCTCGAATGATCTCGCCCAGCGGTTTCATGTATGTGTTGAACAGGAGAGGGGAGAGGACCGACCCCTGTGGCACTCCACACGTGAGCGGCCTCAGGGTCGATCTCTGCTCTCCCGCCAACACACATTGCGTCCGACCGGAGAGGAAGGAGGAGAACCACCGCAAAACGGTGCCCCTCACCCCCATCCCCTCCAGACGACGCAATAGGATACCATGGTCGATGGTATCGAAAGCCGCTGAGAGGTCTAACAGGACTAAGATGGAGGAACAGCCCCCATCTTTCGCCCTCCAGAGATCATCCACCAACGCAACCAAAGCCGTCTCTGTGCTGTGATCCGGTCAGAAACCGGACTGGCGCGGGTCTAGATAAGTAATTTCCTCCAGGTGTCGAGGGAACTGCTGCGCCACCACACTCTCAACAACCTTCGCTAAGAAGGGAAGGTTGGAGACAGGACGATAATTGGCTAACTCAACTGGGTCTAGGGAAGGCCTCTTAAGTAGGGGCCTCACCACCGCCTCTTTCAAGGCGGTTGGCAGGAACCCCTCCTCCAGCGAGGCGTTCACCAGACCCAGGAGCCAGTCACGTGTAACCTCCCAGGTTGCCAGTACAAGCCAGGAGGGGCACGGGTCCAATAAACATGTGGTGGCCCGCAGTCGCCCGCGTAGCCTGTCCATATCCTCGGCAGCAACAGAGTCAAACTCCTCCCAGATAGGTACCTCAAGACTCGCCTCCGGTGTCTCCTCACGATCACTGAAGGGGACCCATTCGCTCCGGATCTGAGCGATGCATTCAGTTTTGGTTACCACGATGTAAAAAAGATGTGGAGACCCTAGAAAGAGTGCAGAGGAGAATAATAAAGATGATTAGGGAACTGGAGGCTAAAACATATAAAGAATGATTGCTGAAATTTCGTGTGTCTATGGAAAGAATGGAAAGAAGAACTAGGGGTGACATGATAGCATTTGTTTGATATCTCAGGGGTTGCCCCAAAGAAGAGGGAGTTAAGCTATTCTGCAAAGCACCTGAAGGTAGAACAAGAAGCAACTGATGGAAACTAATCAAGGAGAGAAGCAACCTAGAACTTAGGAGAAATTTCCTGACAGTTAGAAGAATTAATCAGTGGAACAACTTGCCTTCAGAAATTGTGAATGCTCCAACACTGGAAATTTTTTAAGAAGAGATTGGACAACCATTTGTCTGAAATGGTATAGGGTTTCCTGCCTGAGCAGGGGGTTGGACTAGAAGACCTCCAAGGTCCCTGCCAAGTGCCAACTCTGTTATTCTGTGAAGATGCATTATTAGCAGATGCAGGAATGAGTAGGCTGTATTAGGGCGAGGCAATTTTAATTGCCAATTATTTAGTCAATCATGTGGTCAGTCCTGTCCCAGGTCCACCAGTTCCTTGCAATTGGCAGGGGAGTTGTGATCCGGGGCATAAGCAGCTGGCTGGGAATCCCAGGGGGGCCCAGAGGATCCAGGGGTGGGGAAACCTTAATCAGGTGTGGCTCTGCCCAGATGTTTTTAAGCTCAGCCAAAGGGATGCTGGGGCTTCTTCCTCGGGTTTGAATGGAGGAGCCTTTCCAAGCAGAGCAGAAAGAGAGCAAGCCAGTTGTTGGAGATGCTCGTGGATAGTAAAATGTTGGAGGGGATGGAGTGTAAACTCCTTAATTCTATCCTTTTTCTTCCTCCCTATCCAGGCTCTCTCTCACACTCCCTGTGTTATTCCTACCTCCATCTGTCAGAGCCCAGTCAGGGGCCGCCTCAGTCCTTCATTAGGGGCTACCTGGATGACCAGCCCATCGCTCTCTTTGACAGCCACACCAGGAAGATGGAGCCTCTGGTGTCCTGGGTGAAGGAGGTGAAGGAGGGGACCTTTCTGCCCTTTGAGTTGGTCTTCAGGGCTGACCTGGAGAAGTTATCAGAACTGGGCCGCCGTGCTGGAGGTGAGCAGAGGCAGCGCCACTTTTGGCCTCCGATGGATTCAGGAGCCGTAATGGTGGGATCTTATTTCCTGTAAAACACAAACACTCACACAAAACCAATTTTCTCCCTCAAATTCTTCATGGGTTAGCCCTACCCAAATTATGCTCTCGGACCACTAAAAGGCTTTGATCCTTGTGGGATAAAGAGGGGAATAAGAAATTGGCCAGATAAGGACAAGACTCCTTGCGTGAGACTTGTCCAAAAAGTGCTTTTTTCAAGAAGCAACTAGACTTTTTGGTTTCTTGTTTCACTTCCCATCCACAAACGTTCTTCAGCTCTGACTGGATGGTTGGGAATTGATATTCCTTGCAGACAGCTGGTCATTTGCATTCTTTTAGAGAGTCCTTGAGGTTACCTGGAGGTTTATCTGTGTCCTCAGGGTCACCCGAGTGGTGCAAATGGGTCTGGAGCCTTCTTGGAACTGCTGAAAGGACGGTGTTGTAGATTGGAGATGGATGGTGTCGTATTCCTCCCCTCTGTTGACACACTCTGATGAAACAGATAAACTTCCAGGTGACCTCAACAACTGTCTCAAAGAATGGAAATGACCAGCTGTCTTGCAAGGAGTATAAATCTTTCCATTCCCCACCATCCTGTCAGAGCTGAAGAAGCTTCTTGGATGAGAAGCGAAACGTCTTCAAAGAGAAAAAACAGAAAGTCCAGTTGCCTCTTGAGACAATCAAGACCTGGATGACTGAGAATCTCCATAAGCATTTGCCTGAGACTTCTTAATGGGCCTTCTGGAGGGGAGGGGGGACGAGGAGAGGACTCCTAAGCCCTTCTCACCCATCTCTCTCCTGGACTCTTTCAGGGCTTCACACCCTGCAGGCGATTTTGGGCTGTGAGATCAAGAACAATGGGAGCAAAGGAGGGTTTTTGCGCTATGGCTACAACAGGTGGGATATCATCAGCTTCAAGAATGAGACCCTCAGATGGGGAGAAGCTCAGCCCCGAGCCGAGAAGGTCAAGCAGGAGGATGATCCAGAGTGGTCCGAGAAAGTAAATGTCTTCCTGGAGAAGACCTGCATTGTGTGGCTGCAGAGATACCTGTCCTACCGGAAGGATGCTCCAAAAAGGATAGGTGAGTGGCAAAGGGGGGGCCCTCCATTGAGCATGTTTCTGTAGGCTCCCCCTCCCCATATTATTTCTTCCCTACCCTTCCCTACCCAAGCCACCTTTTGCAGAAAAAGGTCAGGCAGTATCCCAGATCACATTACAGAAGAAAAATAGCCAATGGTGAAATTCAATTTTTTTTACTACTGGTTCTGTGTGCGTGGCTTGATGGGCATGGTGTGGCTTGGTGGGCATGGCTTAGTGGGCGTGGCAGGGGAAGGATACTGCAAAATCTCCATCCCCCCCCCTCTGGGCCAACCAGAAATGGCATTTGCCGGTTCTCCGAACTACTCAAAATTTCCACCACTAGTTCTCAGAACTACTCAAAATTTCAGCTACCGGTTCTCCAGAACTAGTCAGAACCTGCTGAATTTCACCCCTGAAAATAACCTTCAATGCCCCCACCCCCAAATTAGTACTTCAAAGGCAAAGAAACTAACTGAATAAGTAATTAATGTTGAAGGTCCTGTCCTATTTTCACGAGAAAAGCTTGCAAAACAAATGGAACTAGCATTGGGTCATAACGTAAAGACCCGTTTGTTCCTTATTTCTATGTGGAAGAACTTGCAAATAGAATATAGAATAGAAAATAGAACAGAAGAAATGGAATAAGAACAGAATTAGAATAAAAATAGCATAGAATAACATAGACTAGATTGAATTTATAGAATAGAATAATTAGAATAAGAATGAATAGAATAGAAGAATAAGAATAAAAATAGAATAGAACAGAACAGAATAGAATATAGAATAGAAAATAGAACAGAACAAATAGAATAAGAATAGAATTAGAATAAAAATAGCATAGAATAGCATAGACTGGATTGAATTTATAGGATAGAATAATTAGAATAAGAATGAATAGAATAGAAGAATAAGAATAAAAATAGAACAGAACAGAACAGAATAGAATATAGAATAGCTGTCCTTATCACCCTCTGTAAGGACTTTCTATCTGAGTCACTGCTGCCACCAAACCAAAGAGTGATGCAGTTTTATTAAAACACTCTCAATTGTGCCTCTGTCAAGTGTGGCCAGGACAGAAAGAGAAAGATGTGTTCTCCTCGTCTGACGCAGGAAATGCAGACGCATTGAGCACATTCAATTTGGTAGGTTAACATTGAATCAACCCCCAAACTGGGGATTGTGTTGATTTTGTTTTTGTACCTTCCACCCTCTCCCCCTACCCCATATTATTTCTGTCCTACACAGCCAAGCATCTTTCATGGGCTTGGCAGGAAAAGGTTGGGCAGTATCTCACATCAGATTACAGAAGAGCGATGGGGAAATAATCTTCACTATCCCCCAAAGTAAATTCTTCACAGATAAAGATAAGGAATCTAATTGAACAAGAGATTAAGGCTGCAAGATCCGGTTCCATTTCCAATCTGGCAAAGCAGAAGAAATTGCAATACAATTTCCACGTCCTGCATTTGGGACAGAATCAAAAGATCGGTTTGATTTGTGCAGGTAGCCCTCGACTTATGACCACAATTGAGCCCAAAATTCCTGTTCCTAAGTGACACAGTTGTAAAATGAGTTTTGCCCCATTTTACAAACGTTCTCCCTGCAATTGTTAAGGGAATCACTTCAGTTGTTAAGTTAGTAACACAGTTGTTAAGTGAATCTGACTCTGCGAGCGTCATAAATATTAGCCAGTTGCCAAAAGTCTGAATTTTGAGCCTGTGACCATTGGGATGCAGCAACGGTCATAAATGTGAAAAATGATCATAATTCACTTTTTTCAGTGCTGTTGTAACTTTGATCGGACATTAAATAGCAATGGCACTTAGACTTCTATACCGCTTCACAATGTTTACAGCCCTCTCTAAGCGATTTACATTGCCCCCTACAATTTGGGGCCTCATTTTACCGACCTCGGAAGGATGGAAGGCTAAGTCAAACTTTAGCCAGTAAGACCCGAACTGCCAAACTCCTAGCAGCCGATGATCAGCAGACGTAGCCTGCAGTACTGCGTTCTAACCACCACACCATTGTCAGGGGAAAAAATCACCCTGAAGAAAAATGAAGTCTATGGATCGGGCTGATTCCCAACAGCATATGCATTAAGATATTGAAGAAAAAGAATAAAAGTCTTGAGAAGCATATTCTAATTAATAAACAAACTTTAATACGAAAATAATAAAAGTAAATAAAACAAAACTAACTAATTATTACATTTTGATAAGAAAGTTCCGTCTGCCAGCTTTCTGGCAGGCGGACAAAAGTTCATCAGAAGCTTTCTCTTTTCTCCTTCGCCTCTCTCTCTGGAATGTGTGAAGACATGCGCAATAAATCACTTTCAGATAATTTTTATGACCTGCGCAATAACTCTTTCTCAGTTTAACTCTTTAGTGTCAGTTTCAGTCAGTTCATGTCTAGCAAACTTTTTAACATCGTGACAACCATGATGGCTAAATGAGTGGTTGCCAGGGGCGAACTACTTGTGTTTCCATCTCTAAAATTCAAATAAAATTCCAGTGAATGGGAGAATCAAACTCGACTCAACCAAAAAGCATTCCAATTATTTTAGTCAGAGTAGAAATTTTGCCCCAAATTCTATGTATACCCTGCTTCCCCGAAAATAACAACTCTCCTGAAAATAAGGCCTAACATTATTTTTACGTGTGCGCCTAATATAGGCCTTATGCCCCTGTTCTGACCCCCCTCTCCATGCCTGTGAACAAGCCAAAACACAGGTTTGGCTGGTTGCCACTGTTTAATTGCAGATAACAAATCTTTTGGCCAAAGGCCCAGATAACTCAGAATTCAAAAAACAAACCAGATATTCAGACACGGCTCTAAGACTTCGACTTTCTTCACTGCTAATTTCTAACGGTTGTTTCCTACAAGTGTCCCCTCCCAACACCTCACCTATAAGCTCTCTTGGGAGGGGCCAATCTACAACCACCTGTGCTAATTATCGTCTGTGAGCCTGCCTACGAAGCTGCTGCTTTCATTTCTCAGCCCATCTTACTGCCTTTGAACTTCCCCACTGTTCCATGCCTCAGGCGCCTCCTGGTGGCCAACCAGTCCCTCTGGTCCCTGCTCTGAATCTGCAACTTGCACAGGGTTTTCAACATCATCCAGGGCAGACTCAAATGATCCCTCACTACCTGAGTCCAGCATCAGCTGAACCGGAACCTGCTGGGCTACAACAGCCCCTAAATAAGCCCTACTTAAGAGCCTGTGCAGTGCCCATTCTGTCTGGTTGCTTGTGGTGCCATGGCTGTGAGGTGGGGGTGGAGCTGCCCCACATGTCCCGCACTAGCTTATCTCATGTCCTGACACCTGCCTCACTGCGGTGGGACCAGCAGCTTTGTGCAGCAGGAGCAGGGATGAAATCCTCCCAGTTCGGCCTGGTTCGTAGTAGTAAAAAAAGCTTCCGTGGATCACGTGGCTCAGCTGTGAGCCACGTGATCGTGGGAAGCTTCCCCCCCCCTTTTAAAGCATTTTTTCCTGCCGGTTTGGGCAAATAGGCAGGAACAAAATGCTTTTAAAAGTGGGGGGAAGCTTCCCATAATCACGTGGCTCACAGCTGAGCCACGTGATTGTCAGAAACTCCCCCCCCCCACTTTTTAAAGCATTTTGTTCCTGCCTATTCGCCCAAACGGGCAGGAAAAAACTGCTTTAAAAAGTGGAAAAAAAGGTTGGCTACGCCCACCCAGTCACATGACTCCCCCAAGCCACGCCCACAGAACCAGTGGGCAAAAAATTAGATTTCATCACTGAGCAGGTGCCCATGTTGCCACCAGCCCACATGCTTCTGGTTGCTTGCAGCCACAACAGAGCAGGAGGCTGAGCAGTGTGTTGGTGCCGTGGCCATGAGGGGAGGCAAGGTTGGGGCATGGGTAGCTTGGATGCGGGGGCCCCTGAGATAAGCCAGTTTGGGGTGCATATGGTCGCTCCATCCCCCACGCCCGCCTTGTGGTGGCGAGCAAGCAGAAGTGTATATGGAAAATATAGGACACCCCTTGAAAATAAGCCCTAGCACTTATTTTGGAGCTGAAAAGAAAATAAGACTGGGTCTTATTTTGGGGGAAAACACAGGTATCTTTCAAAGCTAAATCTAAAGAGCTTCAATGTCCCATCTTTGAGGCTCTCATAGGTTCAAACATGGAGGAGGGAGCAGTGGGAGAGGATGGCCAAATGAGGTCTTCCCAGTTATTAAGTCATCTTAACAGAAATATTAGAAATTCTAGGAACTCTGGTATTGCTGATTCGGCAGAGCCTCTAGTGGGGAAGGTGACTCGCAAGAAAGTAGATGACAGCCTGGAGATCCTCATCTGCCAGGCCTTTGGCGTCTACCCCAAGGAGATCCAGGCCACTTGGAAGAAGAACAGAGAGGTCTGGAAGAATGAGACCCTGCTTAGGAATGTGGCCCCCAACTCCGACGGGACCTATTCTGTCCGGCTCAGCATTCAAATTAACCCCAAGGAGAGGCACCGTTTTCGGTGTCTCCTGAAGCACGAGGGCTTGCAGGAGCCCCTGGTCTTGGCTTGGGAGGACAAAACAGGTGAGAGGTTGTGATGCGTAGAAGTTTATTTTTCACCAATGTTGGAAAGCGTGGGGAGAAGAAAGACTTCTGCTGCACCATCTCAAGTTCTCAGGTGGAGAGCAGCAAATGTAGTCTTACATTTAGTGATGGGAGAGAAGGAATTTCTGACAGGGGAACAACTTGAAAGAAAAGGTCCAAATATATAATATATGATAAAGCGTCATCATCATCACCATCCTTACCCATTGTGGATCCACTGCAGGAGGAAGACCACTTCCGCATGTTTCCAACCAATACGGTGATGAGCTCTCTTTTGCCAATTGGGCCCACAATACTTGCGGATATCATTGATCCATCTTGTTTTCGACCTCTTTTGTGCACGCTTGATACATATGGTATATGGCTGTGATGGCAAACCTATGGCACATGTGCCACAGGTGGCACACAGAGCCCTGTCTGCAGGCATGCCAGCCATTGCCCAAGCCCAGCTCCACCGCACATGCACGCGCACCCCAGCTGGTCTTCAGGTCTATGCCATGCATGCACAGGGGACGCGGCAAATGCTGGGGACGCACGAGTTCATGTGGAGGGGGGAGCTCACATTGTATTTTGGAGGTTCACATCGGAGGTGGGTTTCCTGACCTTTCCTGACAGTTAGGAGTTAGAGGTTGGTTCTAGAACTAAGGAGAACTTAGTTCTCTCCTGACAGAAATTAGAGGTTGGTTCTAGAACTAAGGAGAACTTGGTTCTCTCCTGACAGTTAGGAGTTAGAGGTTGGTTCTAGAACTAAGGAGAACGTAGTTCTCTCCTGACAGAGGTTAAAAGTTGGTTCTAGAACTAACGAGAACTTAGTTCTCTCCTGACAGTTAGAAGTTAGAGGTTGGTTCTAGAACTAAGGAGAACCTAATTCTCTCCTGGCAGTTAGAAGTTAAAGGTTGGGTCTAGAACTAAGGAGAACTTTCCTGACAGTTAAAAGGTAAAGGTCATCATTTTTTTTTAAAAAAGGTAAGGGTTGGTTCTAGAACTAAGGAGCCCTTTCCTGACAGTTAGAAGTTGGTTCTAGAACTAAGGAGAATTTTCCCGACAGGTAGAAGTTAAGACAGTTGGCTTCTTTCATGTGGGAGCACAGCCTGGAGGCCAGTGCAGGTTGGGAAATGCTTCTGTTGCTGAGCATCTCTCCATCAGGGACCTCAGCCTTTGTCTAATCAGAAATTCTGAATTTCTCCTCCTTTAGCTACAATGTGGTGGATCCCTGTGGCAATCGTGGCTGCCATAAACGTGGGACTTTGGATTCTCTTCCTGAGATGTGAGTGAGAGGCAACCTCTGACAGCTACCCCTGGGTCTTTCTGTGTGGACTGAGCCAATGTGGACTCTTCTCCAAGAATTCCTCTCTCGGGGAAGGACCAAGAGGAGTCTATGTGGAGGAGAGCTACAAACTTTTCTCTTTGGCTGTTTCTTCTTTGACCTATTGAGGTTGCAGTGGGGGACGGGGGAAGAGAGAACTAAGGGGTGGAGAGTAAACACACCTCCCTGATATAAAATTGGGATGTGGTGGGTTGACTTCTCCATTTTCTCTCCTTGCAGCACAAGGCATCCTATGGCAGCTGGAGGTCCCAGAAGGCTCCGGAAGCCGCTCTGCCAATATGACACAGGCAAGAAAAGAATCAGCAGTGGCTCAAAAGGTGGAGCTCCTGAGCAGGGCAGATGGAGATGTCTAACCAGGACTGAATATCAGAATCAGCTGTAAGGGACCTTGGAGGTCTTCTAGTCCAGCCCCCTGCTCAAGCAGGAGATCCTGTACCATTTCAGACAAGTGGCTGGCCAATCTCTTCTTAAAACCTCCAGTGATGGAGCACTCACAATTTCTGGAGGCAAAGCTATTCCATTGCTCAGTTGTCCTCACTGTTGGGAAGTTTCTCTTTAATTCCAGTTTGCTTCTCTCCTTTATTAGTTTCCATCCGTTGCTTCTTGTCTTACTTTTTGGTGCTTTGGAAAATAAATTTACCCCCTCCTCTTTTTGGCAGCCTCTCAAATACTAAAATACTCTATCATGTCCATCTGTTTATCCCTACTCCCTCTTTTCTCTAGACTGGCCAAACCCAAATCTTGCAACTGTTCTTCATGTGTTTTAGTCTCCAGGCCTTTAATAATCTTAGTTGCTCTTCTTTGCACTTTTTCCAAAGCCTCAACATCTTTTCTTGTAATGCGATGTCCAAAACTGGATGCAGTGTCTCAGGTGTGGTCTTACCAAGGCTTTATAAAGCGGTACTAATACTTCACATTATTTTGATTTTACATCTCTGTTTATACAACCAAGGATTGTATTAGCTTTTTTGGTTGCTGCCGCACACAGCTGACTGGCCGAAGCAGGAGTCACAGAGTCTGAAGAGAAGGAACCAGGGTGGCACAGCCTGTGGGGAGGCCAGGATCCCTCTTCCAGTGTCCTGGAATCTCAAAAAGTGCAGTGTTTGTATTTCTAAAGTATATCTATAAAACAAATTGTTGCTGTTAAGGTAACGATGATTTAATAGCTGACCAGCTGCTGTAAGGTTGTAAAATGAGATGATGAAATGAGAATGAGTCAGCAGGGTTACTGCCACTTTAAGAAGCTGTCTATATAAGGGAGGCCATGTGATGACATCCCTCTCTCTCTTCCTGTTCTATCTCCATTGTAGTTCTCAGTGTATGCCTAGTGTTATAGTTGCTGTTCTGCCTCAGCGATGTCAGTTTGTCCGAGGCAGGCAGCTAAACTCCACGCTTAGAAATCTCTTTCAGATCAAGTTTATTATCAGGCATCCTTAATAGCAAAACTTACAGTTCAGTGTTAAGATACTTCTGACTTTCCATGATCTGTCTCATCACGTAGTGTAAAAGGTCTGTGGTTTCCTGTATCCCTCGATGAGCGGAGATGAGGGGATGAGCGGTGGCTGCCATCCCAGTTAACCAAAGGCGATTCAGAGAGAGCCTAGTAATAAATCACTTTTCCCGGGCAGAATACCCACTGCCCAATCAGGGAACACAGATGTGGTCACATGTTATGGAACTACATTTCCCACAAGGCAGTTCTGCCTACATTTCCCATAAGGTGGCTACATTTCCCATGAGGTAATTTCTTAAAGGAGACAGTTCTTAATTTCTACATTAGCTATATACTGTTGGGACAGCATAGTTGCAGATTGATTGATTGCCTGGTATCTGTCTAGAACGTATATGTATATATAGATGCCTCGTAGATAAATCACTGTTTGAAAGACAAAACTTTGTATACTGTATTTTGCTCCTGGGATTTCTCAAAATAGTAGTCGCCCTGTGCACACTCTGACAGTTGTTGAGCAACATTGATATGACCAGATTCCCTCTTCCTCCTTGGTCTCTGTCAGAGAAATGAACGAAGGTGCTAACTAGGCTATCTCTAGATTAAGAAAAAAAAATGAAACTCCTTAGTGGGGTATACAAATGGTTACTGAAATTCAGTCAAGAACATGAATAGTTCTGCCAATTGGCTTGAGGCTCCAATGGGGAAATTTCACCCTGGAGGTGGTTGATGGATTTATGGCAATTCCCACTTCCCCTCCCATATATTCTCATCCTTTCCTCCCCTTTGGTGATAACTTGCATCCTATTGCAATTGTGATGTGATTTCAGGGGTGAAATGCTAACGGTTCAGGCGAACCGGTATTTCCAACGATCAGCTGGGGGACGATCAGCTGTGACGCGCTATTAGCTAGAATCGTCGGATTTCCTGCTTTCTAGCTAATCTGAATCAGGTGGCACAGCGGATTTCGCCTCCCTCTCGTTGTTCTACTTACCTTTGCAAACTCAGAAGGCTTCAAAATGTTCATTTTTAGCGCTAGTAAATAGGTACTTAATAAACAGGTAAAAAATAAAATTAAGACCTACTTATTTGTTAAATTTACATGTAGTTCTTGACTTATGATGCTAATTGAACCCAAAATTTCTAAAGAAAAAAATGAATTTTTGATTTGGAGATTTGATGATTAGCTGTGATTTGATTATATCTTGTACAATGTGCATTATTGGAGTTTAATAGATTTACATTTTATTTTAGGTTCTCAGATATTTGTTTAAAGTGCAGGATGTTTTATTATATATAGCTCCTAGTAATATTGGGTGTATTTGTGTTGATTTTATCATGCATTTATGGGCTATGCATTTTATTTAGACTAAGAGGGTATTATATTTTGTTATCATTTGATTGTGTGTGCTGGTATCTTTTATATTTTTATCTTTTAGTTTTTTATCTTTTAAAATAAGTATGCACTAAAAGAGTACAAGAGTCTTGCAATTGTAGGCACCTCCAAAAAAGTTGTACGTTTTTTTTTCCTGTTCTTTTTCATGATTTTTAAAAAGTTATTTTAAAAAATTTCCCTGTTGTTTTCGAACGTCACTTTTTCCTTTTTGTTGTATTTTTGTATGTTAACTGTTTTTAAATTTTTTTTGAAACTTAATAAAATTCTATTTTTTATTTATGTTTTGTAAATTTAAAAGGTATTTTAGAACACCTGTAGAAATACTATTTGAACAAAAGGTAAGGATCTTTGTGCAAATGAAGCAAGCAATCAGCTAAAAGAATTCCTAAGGAAGTGCTACTGTTGGCTACCATTAAAGGTAAAGGTTCCCCTCGCACATATGTACTAGCCATTCCCGACTCTAGGAGGCAGTGCTCATTTCTGTTTCAAAGCCGAAGAGCCAGCGCTGTCCGAAGACGTCTCCATGGTCATGTGGCCGGCATGACTAAATGCTGAAGGGGCACAGAACACTATTAACTTCCCACCAAAGGTGGTTCCTATTTTTCTACTTGCTTTTGAACTGCTAGGTTGGCAGAAGCTGGGACAACTCACTCCGTTATGTGGCGCTAGGGATTCGAACCGCTGAACTGCTGACCTTTTTGATCAACAAGCTCAGTGTCTTAGCCATTACATCCCTTGGCTACCATTACACACATCCTAAAAATATCAGTCAAGTATGGAACTAATTGGCATTCACTGGGGAAGCAAACCAAAAGTACACAAATAGATTGGGAGAAACCAGGCTTAATAGCAGTGACTGTGAGAGGGATTTTGGAGTCTTAGTGGACAACCAATTAAATATGAGCCAACAGTGTGCAGCAGCCACCCAAGTTTAAGTTTAAGTTTTATTTGATTTATAGACCGCCCCCTCTCCCCGGAGGGACTCGGGGCGGTGTACAGACATCTCATTAAAAAACCGTATACAAAAATAAATACCCTTAAATTCCCATAAAATCGAAAAGCCAACACAGTCCTAAGTTGCATTAATAGAGGGATTCAATCAAGATCACATGAGATACTAATACCACTCTTTAAAGACTTAGTAAGACCACACTTAGAATACTGCATCCAGTTTTGATCACCACACTACCAGAAAGATGTTGAGATTCTAGAGAAGAGCAACCAAGATGATTAGAGGACTGGAGGCTAAAACATACGATGAAAGATTGCAGGAACTGGGCATGGCTAGTCTAATGAAGAGAAGGACCAGGGGTGATAGGATAGCAGACTTCCAATATTTGAGGGGCTGCCACAGAGAGGAGGGGGTCAAGCTATTCTTCAAAGCACCTTAAGGCCAGACAAGGAACAATTGAGGGAAACTGAACAAGGAGAGATTCAACCTAGAAATAAGGAGAAATTTTCTGACAGTGAGATCAATCAACCCATGGAACCGATGTTGCCTTCGGAAGTTGTAGGTTGCTTCATCACTGGAAGCTTTCAAGAAGAGACTGGATTGCCTTCCTGTCAGAAATGTTAGGGTCTCCTGCTTGGGTGGGGGCGGGGTTGGACTAGATGACCTACAAGGTTCCCTCCAACTCTTGTTATTTGGTTAAATCACAAGTCACAAGTCACAACATCATGCTTAACTGTTGGCTACACACATCCTAAAAAGATTAGTCAAGTATGACCAATTGGCGTTCTCTGGGGAAGCCAGCAGGAAATCACAAGTCACAGTCATGAAATCATGCTTAACGGTTAGCAGGAGATGGTACAGAAAGTCACTTTGGGTCTGATGGAATTAGACCATAAAACCAACCCACACAGAACAGCCCAAAGCACCCAGAGACATTTCCCGAGGTTGGGCTTCAGCTTGAGCCTGAAACCTGGAAGACAAAATCTCTGGTCCTGGTGACCGATTCAGATCCTGAAACATTTATCCTGAGGCATGTGTAATTCTTCTTCGTTTTTGATGAAATGAGGCTAGATTCTGTTATCTCTAGGTCAGAATAGCACAGGGAGTGCCAGGAGGAGCCCAGAAATGGAAGAGGATGAAGGGCAGAATTGGGGGAAGGGGTCTGCAGCTCCAGCTCCTCCCTCACTGCTGTTGTGGAAAGAAATTCTCCAACAGGAAGACCCACTGTCTGCTTTACTCTGGAGGATTTCCAGTCCTGAGGCTCACCTGGAAAGTGGCCAAAGAAATCCACAGTAACCCTTGGCAGACCTTGGAAACAGCTGGACAGAGCCACACCTGGTGTGGGGGTCCTACTCCTTAGGGTTCCACGCAGCTGCTTGTGGGCCTGAACCCATGTTTGACCCCCACAGGCCCACTGCCTGGAGAACCAGCAGGACAGGAGCTGCTTGGAACTTCACCCCTGAGTGTAGAAACAGCACCACTCCTGGAAGGGCTACACACTCCTGCCCAGGAGATGTTTCTGATGGCAGGAGGAGGGGACTGGAGGGAGGCACAGCCTTTACCAGGAATAGGGGGGGGGGGAGGTAGAGAGAGCAGAGCTCTGAATCACTCTACTTTCACTTTCTGATCAGAAGTACAAAGGGGGAATTGGTTACTTATTAAACACCCTCTGCTTTCACTTTCAGTCCTTGCTCAGAAATACAAGGGATAATTGGTTATTTATGAAATAGCAAAACTGGTCAAACCAGGCTCAGTGAAGTAGGAGGGAAGGTAGCCCCGAAGGAGGAATTTGGGAGAGGAGGGAGTCAGACCAGGACTTACTCTCTTCCTTTCCTTCTTTCCATCTTTCCTTCGTTCTTTCTTCCTTTCCTTTCCTTCCTTCCTTCCTTCCTTCCTTCCTTCCTTCCTTCCTTCCTTCCTTCCTTCTTTCCTTCCTTCCTTCTTCCCTTCCCTTCCTTCCTTTCTTTCTTTCCTTCCTTCCTTCTTTCCTTCCTTTCCTTTCCTTTCCTTTCCTTTCCTTTCCTTTCCTTTCCTTTCCTTTCCTTTCCTTTCCTTCCTTCCTTCCTTCCTTCCTCTTTCCTTCCTTCCTTCCTTTCTTCCTCTTCCCTTCCTTCTTTCCTTCCCTTCCTTCCCTTCCCTTCCTCCTTCTTTGTTTCCTTCTGCCTCCCCCCCCCCTCTTTCCCTCCGATTTCAAGAGAGCGGAGGACGCCGGAGCCTGTGGGAGGGGCTGGCACTTAACGCTGAGGATCAACGGTTCAAGCCACAAGCGCTAGTTTGGTTTCGTTTTGTGTCATTCCTGGATAGGTTTCCGCCTTTGGCGCCGAGTTTAGCTGGTGGGCTAGCAGCGTCAGAAGACAGCAAAAGGCGAAGAAAAGAAGCGGGAAGGGCTGGCAGGTAAGAAAGGGAAGGGTTTTATTTTTAATCGATTTAATGAACGCCCGACTCCAATCCACTTTTATTTATCCCAGGCAATCGGCCGCCTTTCGCAGGTGTTAGAGACAACTCCCATCGTCCCCAGGCCACGGGGGGAGGATGGAAAATGGGGAGTGTAGTCCCCCGCAGGGAGCTAGGTTGGAGTGGGATCATCCACCCGTGAAGGGGGGGGGCAGGAGGGTTTCCTGTTGGGGAACCAGGGACGCTGAGCTGAGCCGCTCCGCAACAGACAGGGGAAATTCCCACAATGTTTCGCCCTCTATCTAAGGGGCCGCGCGTCCCCCTCTCTGCGCTCGGGGTCCGGCAGACTTCGCCCATGAAGCCTCCTTTCGCTCCGGCTCCTTCTCTTTCCTGTCTCCCCTTCCTTCTCCCCAAAGGGAGCCGAGTCCGAACCTCTCCCATTTTCACTTTCCAGCGTTCGGCTCCCACCGGCGCCTTTGAGAAACTTCCTCCTCGGTCACGACCAGCTGATCGGGACTGGATCCGGATGGGGCTCTCGGTTGCCCGTTTGGGGTTTCTGTCCGCGGCGGTGGTCCTGTTGCTGCGGGGAGGATGCGCAGGTGAGTTGCTGGACGAGTGGGGCTAAAACCAAGGCGGTTGGTTGCAGCCTGGTTTTCTTGTGGCAGCGAGTTCCAGAGGCTTCGCCTGGTTGGGGAGTCGGGTTAGTTTAACTCCCAGAATTCTCCAGCCAGCCATCAAGGAGTTTCCACAGAAGATTGTGGAGAATAATAGCGCTAAGAATCTGTGGGAGTTCCAGATCCAGAAGGACAGGCAGGCATTAGATAATCAACCAGACACTGTAGTAGTAGACAAATTAATAGACAAAGACAGAAGAGCTCCAGAGGCCAGGTAAGGAGGGGGGAGGCAAGGCACCCCTCGACTTGAGTGATGTCGAGTTGGCCACCCAGAGGTGGTACTCAGCCAGTTCTGACAGGTTCTGGAGAACTGGTAGCAGAAATTTTGAGTAGTTCGGAGAACCGGCAAATAGGCTGGCCCCACCCCCTCTGCTTCCCCACCTTCCAGCTGATCATCTTTTGTTGCCCTGAACAGGAGAACCGAGCTGGAAAGCAGGTTAGTGGGGTGGGGAGGGAACGGGGACTTTGCAGTATCTTTCCCTTGCCACACCCACAAAGCCACGCCCACAGAACTGATAGTAAAAAAAGTTTGAATCTCACCACTAGGCCACACCCACCCAGTCACATGATCAGCCAGCCACGCCCACAGTACTGGTTGTTAAAAAATGTGAATCCCACCACTGGTTACAGCCCATCCGACCAATCTGAAATCAACACACCTTGTTAAATCTTCTGTGGGCTTTTTGCATGGTTTTATATCTCCTGCGGGTAGGAGGGGGTTACTAGAGGGGCATCTAGTCCATTCCTCTTTTTGGACCATCGCTGCAGGACGTCTTTCCTGATACACCTCCATAGGTACCCAAGAATTTCAGAGCAGGGAGTCGCCAAAGTCAACAACTTGAAGGCTCATGGGCTTCAACTCCCAGAATTCCTTAGCCGGCCATGCTGGTTGGAGAATTCTGGGACTTGAAGTCTACAAGTCTTAAATTTGCCAAGCTTGGAGAGTCTTGTTTTAGTATTGATGCTAGGAAGGGGGCTGATTCCAAAGCAAAACGGATGGGTGGGGGGATTAAAAGTGTGCCTTTCCTGTCTCACTCCTCCCCCTATTTCCCCCAAGATTCCTCCTCCCATTCATTGCGCATTTTCTACACCTTGGTCCTGAGCCCCAACCAGGATGTGCCCCAATATGTTGTGGTGGGATATGTGGACGACCAGCTGGCTTCACGCTTTGACCCCTCCACAAGAAGAATGTTACCCCAAGTGCCCTGGCTCCTTAATGTGAAGAAGGAGGACTTGCATTTCTGGGATTTCATATCTCAGAGAGTCAGCACCACGGAGCGGAGGTTCAAAAGTGACCTTGCCATCTTGCACAGCTATCACAACTCCAGCAGAGGTAAGGCGTGTGGGGGAGGGAACCATGTATTTTGGCCTCTCTAGGTTGCTGTTCCTCCCCATGAGAAATAGATAGATAGATAGATGATAGATAGATAGATAGATGATAGATAGATAGATAGATGATAGATAGATAGATAGATAGATAGATAGATAGATAGATAGATAGATAGATAGATAGATAGATAGATATATATATAGATATATATATATATAGATATATATAGATGAATAAATAAATAAAGGGA
The DNA here is from genome assembly GCF_964273705.1 of Natrix helvetica. Taxonomy (NCBI): domain Eukaryota; kingdom Metazoa; phylum Chordata; class Lepidosauria; order Squamata; family Natricidae; genus Natrix; species Natrix helvetica. The sequence goes on from NC_138548.1 coordinate 374,504,113, forward strand.
GACTAGAGCTAGAACTCTGATGAGAACTAATCAGCTCGAAATAGATCTATCCTAGTCTCCCTTTATTTATTTATCAGTACAATTACAACACAAATATAAAAAGGCAACAGTAAAAATAAAAATATGGTTTTCTGCCTGCATGGTCTTCTGTGATAAGCCGAAGGACAGAAAGAGGGAGTAGTGACCTTCCTCCCATATTTAGTCATACCAAGGGTTGTAACATAAATGCATATATATAGATATATATAGATATAGATATAGATATAGATATAGATATATAGATATAGATATATAGATATAGATATAGATATAGATATAGATATAGATATAGATATAGATATAGATATAGATATAGATATAGATAGATATATATACTCTCTCTATATATACTCTCTCCTTCTTTCAGACTTGCCCCACAGAAGCCTATCCTCTCCTCTCCCCGTTCTCTCCCTCAGGCTGTCCCCATTTATCCTCTCCTATCTCCTTCTCTCCCACCCTCCCTCTCCCCTTGCTCCACAGAGGCCTTTCCTATCTTATCCCCTTCTCTCCCTCAGGCTGGCCCCATTGTCTAAACTCCCAGCCCACAGGCCTGATGAATCACGTGCCAGCCAAAGTGGCAGTTGGAATAGAATTATTTTCAGGTGGGGAGGGGGAGTAGAACGTCTAGCTCCTTAGCATCAGAGCATGTTAAATACTGTATAAGAAATACTAATAATCTGATGGTCATTTCAAAAAATCTTACCGAGCACCTAAAAACGAAGAGGAACATTCTGGTTTTTCTTTGAACACATTTCACTTCTCATCCAAAATTCCCCACTATCCAGTCAGAGCTGAAGAAGCTTCTTGGATGAGAAGCGAAATGTCTTCAAAGGAAAAAAAAACTCAGAAAGTCCAGGAAAAAAAACCCAGAAAGTCCAGTTGCCTCTTGAAAAAAAATCACCTTTGGGACAATATTTATTAAGCTTGTTTTAGGAACTGAGGATTTGTTGAGAATAAAGGTAAATCTCTGTGCAGGGGTATGCTAGACAGGTAGTCCTCGATTTACAGCCACAATGATTTAGCCCAACATTTATGTTGCTAAGTGAGACATTTGATACATGAGTTTGGCTCCATTTTACGACTTTTCTCGTCACATTTCTTACGTGAATCACTGCAGTAGTTAAACTACCAACACGGTTGTTAAGTAAATCTGGCTTCCCCTCTGACTTCGCAAAAGGGGATCAGATGACCCCTGGACACTGCAGCCGTCATAACTACACAGTGGTTGCCAAGCATCTGGATTTTGATGACGTGACCATGGGGATGCTGCGACGGTCATAAGTGTGAAAAATGATCATAACTCCCTTTTTCCCATGCCATTGCCATTGTAACTTCAAACAGTCACTAAATGAACTGTTGTAAGTCAAAGACTTGAGTGTCTCTATGGTGTCTACATTTTCTTGGAAACAAATCAAGGAGGAGTTGAAAAAAGGGCAAATCTGAAAGAGGATTTTCAGCCAGATCAAAATAAATGGCTTATAGCTTTGCTTGGGGGGGGGGGGGGGAGGAAACTCCATCAGAATATGTCTCAATAAGTGCCCAAGTAGGAGAAGAAAACTTCCTCCCCGCCCCCCAAAAATGGAATTTAAAGATGGGAACACAGAGCTGGTATTTCTGCATATGTTACTGTCAGTGTTCCAAATATCATGCAGAATTAAATCAGAGTCGAAGGCAAAATCATCCTTAAAGTTCCAATTTAATCATACAGGCAAGTTAGCACGTCTATGGAATTCCAACTCTGATCTTCTTCCTGGAATTCCACCCAGTTGAAAGTTCATGATCTTATCCCGACACCCGTAAATCCATCACATGGTCCAATCTTCTTCGGCCATGGTGGCATCTCCACCCACCTGGTTCCGGTCAGGTGCAGAGGTGCGGAGACGAAAGATGACCTTGGGCTTCTAGAAAAGAATGATAACAACACATTCCACAATTCTACTCCTTTCTATTCCCCCCTCCCAACTACTACACTAATGAAACAGCACAGTGAAATAATAGAAAGATCCTAAAAGGCCAAAGATCCTAAAAGGAACATAACTACAGGCCTGACAGTTACATTTTGGTTCTGCGCCTCCAGGTAGTCCTCCACTTATGACCACAGCTGAGCCCAACATTTCTGTTGTGAAGTGAGACATTTCTTAAGGGAGTTTGGGCCCATGTTATGGCATTTCTTGTCACCGTTGTTAAGTGAATCACTGCCATTGATACATTAGTAGCCCAGTTGTTAAATGAATCCAGCTTCCCCATTGACTTTGCTGGTCAGGAGGTCCCAAAAGCGAATCATGTGTCCTCACGGGACACAGCGGTCATAAGTATGAACTCGTTGGTAAGCATCTGAATTTTCATCACATGATCATGGGAAAGCTGCAAAGGTCGTAAATGTGAAAAATGGTCATAAGTCACATGTTTTCAGTGTCGTTGCAACTTTGAACAGTCACGAAGCGAAAGGTTATAAGTCGAAAACTACCTGACCTTTTCTCAGCAGGGATTCACAGCTGGCAGCGCATGATTGGCTGCCAGCTGAGCAAAGATGGCCACAAGCAGGGGTACTTTCAGTACGGCTACGATGGGGAGAATTTCATCAGCTTGGACCAGAAGACCCTCACCTGGACGGCGGTCGATGTCCGCGCTCAGGTGACCAAGAGGAGGTGGGAAGCAGAGCCTTTCATCACCCAGAACACCAATAACTTTTTGGAGAAGGAATGTATCCAGCTGCTTCAAAAGTGCATGTTGTATGGAAAGGATTCTTTGTTGAGGAAAGGTGAGGAAGGAAGGAGGGAGGAAAAGGTTGGTGCTGTTGCAGGAGAACGTTGGATTTGTGGCGCAAGGCCTCCACGCTACACAAATGCAGTCTTAAAACATGCCTGAAATGGCCTACTGGCCACCTGTCCCTCCAGCAGCTGAATCAGAGGAGGAGGAAGAGACGTGCGAGTCAGGATCAGCATCAAGGCAACCTGAGAGCTCAGAGGGGGAAGAGGGAATGGAGCTGTCACACACAGAGAGACAGAGAGAGAGAGAGACAGAGAGAGACACAGAGAGAGAGAGGGAGAGGGAGAGGGAGGGAGGGAGAGAGAGAGAGAGAGAGACAGAGAGACACAGAGAGAGAGGGGGGGAGAGGGAGGGAGGGGGAGAGAGAGAGAGAGAGAGAGATGCGGCGCCTGGGCCATCCGTCAGCCCTCAGATGGAGAGTCAAAAGCTTCCAGGTGTGGAGGTGGCTGATGAAGAAGAAGAGGAATAGCTGAGACCAGTGCCTGATGCATGGATGTGCAGAAGGCAGAGGAAAGGAGAGGAGAGCAGTGGAAATCTGTGGGCTGATCCTTGGGACGGAAGACCCACCACTGCTAGTGAAGCTCAACCCTAGCTCTAGGGATAAAAGGCATGGGACAGAGATGAATAGATGTGGCATACAACTATTCAACTTCTGGTCAGCCACACTTGTTATCCGGCTGTGAGAGAGGACGTTTTTGATGAGGCTGCTGGTGCTCCTAATAAAGGAATCTTTGAGTTAACGTCAGAGAGTTGGCCATGTTTGGGGAGCTGGGTCAGAAAAATGGCAGTGTTGTGTTCTCTACAGAGCCCCCGTTGGCGAAAATATCTCTCAGGATCCAGTACAACAGTATGGAGACCCTCATCTGCCAAGTCTATGGCTTTTATCCCAAAGAGATAGATGCCACCTGGAAGAAGGATGGGATGGTCTGGGAGCAGGACACCTACCGGGGGGGTGTCCTTCCAAATTCAGATGGGACCTACCATACCTGGCTGAGCATCGAGGTTGACCCGAAGGAGAGGGACCGCTAACGGTGTTATGTGGACCACGAGGGACTGCCGGAGCCTCTGAACTTGGCCTGGGTGAAGCCTGGTGAGAAAAAGGGAGTGGGGGGGGGGGGTCACCAGTTATGAGCAAAGGTGTCTCTGAAACTTCACATAGCTGTGGACATTCAAACCAATGAATGTCATGATGGAGTTGAATGAATCAATAGAACGAATTGCCTCCAGAAGTTCTGAATGCTCCAACAACGGATGTTTTTAAGCAGAGATTGGATAACCATTTGTCAGAAATGTTATAGGGTATCCTGCTGAGCAGGGGGTTGGACTAGAAGGCCTCCAAGGTCCTTTCCAGGTCTAATCTGATTGACTGATTGAGGTATCATATTTTTCGGAGTATAAGACGCACCTTTTTCCCTCAAAAAAGAGGCTGAAAATCTGGGTGCATCTTATACACTGAATACAGCATTTTTGGCCTCCTGAAACCACACCCTCTTCACCAAAATGGCCATGCAGAGCCTTATGGAGGCTTCAGAGAGTTCCTGGGGGCTGAGGAGGGCAGAAATGAGCAACAAAATGGGCTGTCAGGAGCACTCTATAACCCTCCTAAAGGCGATTCATGCCCTTTTAAAAACAAAAAATGGGCCTGTTTTTGTGAAAAAGAGACCGTTCTTTGCTCGTTGTCCCCCGCCCTCCCAGAGCACTCGACAAGCCTCCTAAAGGCTATCCATGCCCTTTATAAAAAAGGGCCATTTTTGGGAAGTTTGCAGAGTGCAAAAACTTTTTTTTAAATTTGCCTCTTTCAAACTTTGGTGCATCTTTTACTCCGGTGCATCTTATACTCAAAAATACGATAATCCAATCCACCCCTTTGCAGGCATCCAATGTAAACCATCCCAGAAAGATGGCTGTTCAGCTCTTCCTCGGAGAAATCCATCATCTCTGTGGAACCGAGATTCTGTTCCTACTACTAAGAATCTTTTCTTAATGTGACTAGGTTAACTTTGTCTTGGCTGCAGGGGTGGGATTGAAAAATGTTAGCAACTGGTTCTCTGTCTGGTTGCTGGGTGGGCGTGGCCATGATGGGCATGGCCTACTTCTGCACCATGGTGGGGGGAGTGTTTTCACCCTCCCCAGGCTCCGGAGGCTTTCCTCGAGCCTCCAGGAGAGCGAAAATGGCCGCCCCGGGCTCCGGAGGCCAGAAACAGGCCCATTTTGGGACTTCCAGAACTTCTGGTAGATTCATTTTTGCCCTCCCCAGGCTCCGGAGGCTTTTCTTGAGCCTCTGAGAGGGCAAAAACAGCCTCCCCTGGGCTTCTGGAACTCTGGGAGGCCCATTTTTTGCCCTCCTAGAACCTCCACGTGGGCCCTGCATTTACCTAGCAAGATGAACAGGCCGTGTGGAGACTCCTGGGAGGGGAGGGGTGGGCAGGATTAGCCAGTCTTTGCAACTACTGGTTCAGCGAACCAGATATAAAATTAACATCCGGTTCGCCCAAACCTGTCTAAACTGACTGAATCCCACCCCTGCTTGGCTGCCCTCTCGCCAAGGCCGGGAAATAAAATGGAAGAGAAACCCACTAGAGAAACCCGGAGCTCCCCAGTCATTTTTTCTTTTCTCCCACACAGCTTTCGTATTATCCAACTTTGGACTCATTGCTGGAGTCATAGGGGTTGTGGTAGCCGCTGTCCTCATTGCTGCTGGAATGACTATCTATATCAGTAAGTAATTATTGGGTGGGCACAGGGTGTGTCATTCACAAAATAGAGGTACTGCCAATCTCCACAGCTCAGAATAGAAGAATAGAATAGAATATAACTTTTTACTGGCCAAGTGTGATTGGACACACAAGGAATTCGTCTTTGGTGCAGATGCTCTCAGTGTACATAAAAAGACAAGATACATTTGTCAAGAATCATAAGGTACAGCACTTAATGATAGTCATAGGGTACAAATAAGCAATCAGGAAACAATCAATATCAATATAAATCGTAAGGATACAAGCAACAAAGATACAGTCCTGCAGTCGTAAGTGGGAGGAGTTGGGTGATAGGAACAATGAGAAGACTAATAGTAATAGTTATGCAGGCTTAGTGAATGGTTTGACGGTGGTGAGGGAATTATTTGTTTAGCAGAGTGATGGTGTTTGGGGGGAAAATGTTCTTGTTGTCTTGGTGTGCAGCGCTCTATAGCATCGTTTTGAGGACAGGAGTTGAAACAATTTATGTCCAGGATGTGAGGGGTCTGTAAATATTTTCACGGCCCTCTTTTTGACTCGTGCAGTGTACAGGTCCTCAATGGAAGGCAGGTTGGCAGTAATTGTTTTTTCTGCAATTCTAGCGTTTCCCACAAGCATCCTTCATCAGGGTCACGGTGAACATGGTTTCTAAATTTCCTGACGGTCCTGGAGACCTCGTCTACACAATATCCTATGTAATATCCTAAGATTGTATTTTGAAGATTTAAGAACTTTTAACTCTAGAATCCTCCAGCCAACATGATGCCAACCTCAATGCCCCCGAACCTGGCATTTCCCACAAGCTTCTTTGAATACAACCTCCAATTCTGAAAGTCCTGGAGAACTTGTCCATATGACACCCTAAGCCGGTGTTTCTTAACCTTGGCATTTGAAGATGCATGGTCATCTGGCTGGGGAATTCTGGGAGTTGAACTCCATGTGCTTTCAAGGTGTCAAGTCTCCAAAACACAGCCTTAAGAGGTAATTTTTAGGCTGATTTGCTTTTGAGGATGTTGGCTGAATGTGGTCACTTTGGTTTGGGATCTGGGAGATCCTTTGGCTAACTGGTAGCGGCACTGAGCTGAAGTTGGCAAACTTCAAGAAGCATCAGAGCTGGCCTTGTTTAGTGCTAGGATGGGAGACCACTAAAAAAATCCAAGAGCTCTAGAATGAAAACTGGCAAGTTCAACAACTACTGTGTTTCCCCAAAAATAAAATCTGGTCTTATTTTCTTTTGGGTCCCCAAATAAGCATTGGGGCTTATTTTCGAGGCGGTAGTGTCTTAGTTTTTTTGAGTACCAACGCCATGAGGTGGGCGGTTGGAGCTGCCTGATGTGCACACCACCTTACCTCAGGGTCCCATGGCCCCATGCCCCAAAAACTGCCTCATGGTAGCAGCATCGGCATCCATGTGCAGCAACAGCCCCTGTGGCCACCAGCTCACTTTTTCCGGCACCAGCGTGGCACTGGAGCAGGAGGCTGAGCAACACAGCTGGGCAAAACATTCCATTCCCAAGGGACCCATAGGCTCCCAAATACTTTTCACCCAGACGGTGAAATGAGAAATGAGGGATTCTCGAAGCTAATGGGATGCTTTGAAATGGAGTGTGACATTTGCAAGCAGATGAAGCTTCATCTCCCTTTGGACGAAAAGTGCCCTGGTGGAGCCAGGTGGTGGCAGAGGCACAGGGGTGGGGAGGCAGGTGATCCCAACACACTGCCCACTCCATCCCACTGTCTATCAGCTTGCCCGTGGCCACACCAGGCAGGCAGATGTGCAAGGCATCAGGATTGCCTGCCTCCCCCCTCTCCCATGCCTCTGCCTGCTGTCAGTGGTGCTACTGTCAGGCTTCTGAAAGATGCCCTAATTAATTCATGAGCCTCAAGCCAAGTTTCAAAAGAAATCCATTCATTTATTAGGAACACCATTTCGGCAATACCACATTGCAGTCAGATCTGACCTCATTTAAATGATAGCTAAACTTTGCCCCTGTTTCTTCCTTCCCCTCAGTCTGTGTCATAAATCACATTATCCAACGAGGTGCAGGACTCACACGCTTGCTGTTTTAATCTAAGATTCGAGTCTAGCCGAAGGTGTGCATGGAATGCGCTCCCCTCTTTTCCTCAGCATGGCAACTTGATAACAGTCGAAAATGCTTTATGAGTTGACAGCCGCACAATCCTCCCATGAGCCAGGCATCTGTGCAGCACATCCAGATCGCTTGTCTTCCCTCATGCCTCTGCGCTCAGATTTACAGGTATCTGTGTTGTGGCAAGGGGCTAGGGGGCCACGCCCATCCCTTTGGCATATTTTGAGGGTAGGGCTTATATTAGGCCCACCCCAAAAGGGCTAGGGCTTGTTTTCGGGCTGGGACTTATTTTGGGGGAAACAGAGTAATCACCATTGATCCTGGTTATCTCCTTTGAACTTGCCAAGGTCAGCTGATGGCATGTTTGCACCCCCTGTGTTTGGAAGCTGTTCCTTCTTCCAGGAGGGCTTTCCAACTTTGCAGTAGAGTCTACAGCTTTCTGCTGCTCCTTTTGAAGAAAGAGCACTGAAGCTCTGAAGTTCTACCAAAGGCTGAGGGGAAACTGAGGGATCTTGAACCAGGAACGTCCTCTCTGACTTCTTGATTCTGTCTTGCAGAAAAACATGGCAGAAATGCATACAGAACAGCATCAGGTGAGCAACCCCCAAAGGTAATTTTTGGTACTGTCTTTGGGCGGATGAGACGACAATCCAGATTAGCCCAAATGAAGCTGTAGAAGATTCATAGCTTCCCTGTGATGGGAAATAAGGGCTCCTGCTGAGTAAAAGTTTATATGTACAGTCTTCAGGTAGTCCTTGACTTATGGCCACAATTGAGCCTAACATTTCTGTCGCTAAGTGAGACATTTGTTAAGTGAGCATTGTCCCATTTTCACCTTTCTTGACACAGGTGTTTAAGTGAATCATGGCAGTGGTTGAATTAGCGACGTGTTTGTTAATTGAATCTGGCCTCCCCAAGAACTTTGCTTGTCAGAAGGTTACAAAAGGGGGATCACGTGACCTGGGACACTGCAACCGTCATAACTACGAGTCAGTCGCCAAGCATTTGAATTTTGATCACGTGGCCCTAAGAATGCTGCAATGGTTGTATGGATGGAAAATGGACATAAGTCACTTTTTTCCAGTGCCGTTGTAACTCTGAGCAGTCACTAAATGAACTGTTGTAATTCAAGGACTGCCTGTATATGTATTTATTGATTTATTAATTAGAATTTCTAAACTGTCCCGTGGTTAATTAAAACACACTTTTTTAAAAAATTGAAACATATACGCTGCACCAAAGTCAGGCCCCATTGCTCAACCGCAATGTGGTTGACTGATTTCCCCTGAGGCTGAAGAGGCAACGCTCTAAAGATGGAACAGTGACACTGAATGAAACTAATTGTCAACTGTGCATAATAATCCCCCTGAAACCTTCCATAAGTGCTTCTTCAGGGAAAGGGGAAAGAAGGGGCCCTGTGGCAGGATGACTCAATGGGAGACGGGGCCAGCATGATCAAAATGAGAGCCCTGGTGCATGTTAATAGGAGTAGGAGCACGAATAGGAGTAAATAGAATAGAATAGAATAGAATAGAATAGAATAGAACAGAACAGACACAATGAAATATAAACATATATAAGAATAGAATAGAATAGAACAGACACAATGAAATATAAACATATATAAGAATAGAATAGAATAGAATAGAATAGAACAGACACAATGGAATATAAAAATAGAATAGAACAGAACAGAACAGAACAGACACAATGAAATATAAACATATATAAGAATAGAATAGAAAAGAATAGAATAGAACAGACACAATGGAATATAAAAATAGACTAGACTAGACTAGACTAAAATAGAATAGAATAGAATAATAGAATAGAACAGAACAGAACAGACACAATGGAATATAAAAATAGAATAGAATAGAATAGAATAGAACAGACACAATGGAATATAAAATAGACTAGACTAGACTAGAATAGAATAATAGAATAGAACAGAACAGAACAGACACAATGAAATATAAACATATATAAGAATAGAATAGAATAGAATAGAACAGACACAATGGAATATAAAAATAGAATAGAATAATAGAATAGAACAGACACAATGAAATATAAACATATATAAGAATAGAATAGAATAGAATAGAATAGAATAGAATAGAATAGAACAGATACAATGGAATATAAAAATAGAATAGAATAGAACAGAACAGACACAATGGAATATAAAATAGAATAGAATAAGAGAACAGAACAGAACAGACGCAATGGAATATTAAATATATAAGAATAGAAAAGAATAGAATAGGCTAGGCTAGGCTAGAACAGAACAGAACAAACACAATGGAATATAAAATATATAAGAACAGAATAGAATATAGAATATCAATTATCAATTATCAAATATAGAACAGAACAGAACAGGAGTTGGAAGGGACCTTGTAGGTCATCTAGTTCAACCCCCCTCTCACCCAAGCAAGAGACCCTACACCATTTCTGAGAGATGGCAGTCCAGTCTCTTCTTGAAAGCTTCCAGTGATGAAGCTCCCACAACTTCTGAAGGCAACTTCTGTTCCGTTGGTTGATTGTTCTGTCAGAAAAGTTCTCCTTATTTCCAGGTTGAATCTCTCCTTGTTCAGTTTCCATCCATTCCTTGTCTGGCCTTCAGGTGCTTGGGAAAATAGCTTGACCCCTTCCTCTCTGTGGCAGCCCCTCAAATATTGGAAGACTGCTATCGTGTCTCCCTTGGTCCTACTCACCAGTAGACTAGACATACCCAGTCCCTGCAACCGTTCTTCATGTGTTTTAGCCTCCAGTCCCCTAATCATCCTGATTGCTCTTCTATGCACTCTTTCTAGTGTCTCCACATCTTTTTTACATCGTGGGGACCAAAACTGGATGCAGTACTCTACATGTGGTCTGACTAAGGCTTTATAGAGTGACATTGGTACTTCATGTGATTCCCTGTATATGGCATTTTGATAGGCAATGATAGTGGCCATCAGTTTTGCCTTCCTACTGTATAAAATATAATCTAGGACCGGCTGTATTTGAGCGCATTTTTTTTTAAAAAAAATGATATTCACTAAATTCTTGCAGAACATATTTTGAAAAATCCGGTTCTACCTGATGATCGATGTGTGGTGACTGACAGCAAAAGGAAATTCTATTGTTGTTGTTTTTTTTTAAGTGTACATGTGGGAGATGCCCAGGATTTTTGCATTTCTTGTGTGAGTGTGACCCCTTTGATATATTGTCTGGCTAAAGAGGATGTTCCACCGTGCCTTGAACCTTGACTTTTTCATCTCTCTGTTACAGCCACTATCCAGGAGTTTGAAATTCCTCCAATGGTAAGTAGGGACACTCAAGGCTGTAAGATCACGCATTTTTCATCAGAGAGGAAAAATAAAATTTTCAGCTCTGCAACAAAATGTCCTTCCCTTCCCCTTCCCTCCCTCCCTCCCTCCCCCCTCCCTCCCTCCCTCCCTCCCTCCCTCCCTCCTTCCTTCCTTCCTTCCTTCCTTCCTTCCTTCCTTCCTTCCTTCCTTTCTTTCTTCCTTCCTCCCTTGAGCCATAATGGCACAGTAGTTAGATTGCAATACTGCAGGCTACTTCTGCTGACTGTCAGATGCCTGAAGTTTGGCAGTTCGATTCTCACCAAGGTCAAGGTTAACTCAGCCTTCCATCCTTCCGAGGTCGGTAAAATGAGGACCCAGATTGTTGGGGGCAAGAGGCTGATGTCAGGGTTCCAAGTAACGCCCCTAACGAAAGTCCCATTTTATTAGAGATGTCATATTGGCACATCTAGGGGAACCTGAATCTGAAAGCTTCCAAGTTTTCCCCACCCAAAAGAAAGTTCAAGCCCCTGTCCAGTACCCACATGTCCATCACATGATCCAATCAGACGCCATCCAAAATTGGAGATGCCTCACCACAGCTGCAGGGCCAGTTGACCTTGACTTTCTGAGAAAGAATGTTATTATGGCTACATATCACCCACACTCTGTATAATCCCCCCTCCCATTTTCCCACGGTGGAAAATGTGGCAGGCCTGAAGTCCAAAAGGTAAAAGATGGCTTCCAGGTCTGACAGCTGACTCTGTAAACTGCTTAGAGAGGGCTGAAAAGCACTGTGAAGTGGTATATAAATCTTAAGTGCTAGTGCTATTCCTTCCTTCCTTCCTTCCTTCCTTCCTTCCTTCCTTCCTTCCTTCCTTCCTTCCTTCCTTCCCAATTCATTCATTCATTCATCAAATATCTATAGTCAACCATCTCACAGAAAGCAACTCTGCATGGCACAGAATGACCATGCTTTAGTATTCCCCTGATCCCATTATTTATTGTTTTAATCTTTTTTTTCCTTCTTTTTTCACAGAACTGAAGTGTATACAGTTTAGAATGATCTGCAATTAAGGCGGTCTATATGCTTAGGTGAAAGATTGACCAAATGACCCTAGCAGTTTACTACTCCTTTTGCTACAACTACTGTTTGATTATTGAAGTTCACATACCTATTTTTTGGAGTATAAGATGCAACTTCCCCCCCCCCCCTTTACATAGGTAAAGGTAAAGGTTACGCCGCACATGCCTGCTAGTCGTTTCTGGCTCTAGGGGACGGTGCTCATCTCCGTTTCAAAGCCGAAGGGCCAGCGCTGTCTGAAGATGTCTCCGGCCGACATGACTCAACTCCTGAAGACGCACGGAATGCTGTTACCTTCCCACCAAGGGTGTTCCCTATTTTTCTACTTGCATTTTTATGTGCTTTCGAACTGCTAGGTTGGCAGAAGCTGGGACAAGTAACGGGAGCTCACTCCATTATGCGGCACTAAGGATTCGAACCACTGAACTGCCGACCTTCTGCTTGGCAAGCTCAGCGTCTTAGCCACTGAGCCACCACATCCCACATATATACAAACACACAACATATACATACATATACATACATATACATAGCAGTGACGTGCAGTCAGGTGAGGCAAGTGAGGCACAGCCGCACCACTCTCATCATGAAAAAAGAAAGTAAAAGGAAAAAGCTGAGCTAGTTGCTGCCTCACCGTGGATGACTCTGCTTAACCTCACTGGTGCTCTCCCTCCCCAAGTGTAGTGACTTCCTCCCCAGGCCCCCATTCATTTCTCTCTCTCACACACACAGCTGGATAAAACTATATAAAAATCTAGCCCAGCTTCACTGATTACAAGTTTGAAAAGGCAACGTGGCTCCACCTGCAATCAAACTACACTTGGGGAGGGAGAGCACAAGTGAGCACTGAGGAGACCACGGGAGGAGGCAGGAAGCCAGGCAAAGAGCCATGCTGTAGTACACACACTTCCCCCCCAGCTTCTTTCTTTTGGAAGGCTCCCCTCCGGCTTCTCTGCCTCTCCTCTCACCCCAGCCTGCCAGCAGGAGGTGGTGGGTGGGCTTTATTGTGTTCCAGGCATTTCCCACCCAGACAGCAGGCTGCATTTGCAATGGTGGAGGTGTTTGGGGAAGGCAGCAGGGGAATGGGGGGGGGGGGGGATGGCAGAGGAACTGCTTTCAAGCCACTGGAAAAGATATCCAATCCAACTTTTGTGTGTGGGGGGGTTTGTTTGAGAGTGAGTGAGAGAGGGAAGGGGTAGGAGAGATAGTCCAATCCAACTTCTCTCTCTGTGTGTGTGTGTGTGTGTGTGTTTGAGAGAGGGGGAGGAAGGGAGAGAGGGAGGAAGGAGGGGAAGGAGAAGAAAAAGAAAAAGAAAGGAGCAAAGGAGAAAAACAAATGCTGTCGCTTTAAATTGGAACTGAGCATGATGCCTGGCTGTGGAATTCTGGGAGTTGAAGTCCACAAGTCTAAAAATATTTGAAACTCAGCACTGTGTCAGTGCCTCACCAGTCATAAACCTCACCGCACGTCACTGATACATAGATACATGTGGGTATATGTGTATACACACACACACACACACACACAGTTCCCAAGATTTCTGCCTAATGTGAAAGTGGGGTCCATGGGGAAGCCACATTCACTTAACAACCGGGTTACTAACTTAACAATGGCAGTGATTCACTTAACAACCGTAGCAAGAAAGGTTGTAAAATGGGGCAAAACTCACTTAACCAACTTTTCACTTAGCAACAGGAATTTTGGGCTCAGTTGTGGTTGTAAGTCGAGGACAGCCTGTATAGAGATTTAGCAATGAATAAGCCTACATATTCATTGGAACTTCCTGGACTCCTGATTTCCAAGTTGCTTAGGGAGGCTTTTAGCTTAGGAACATTACTGATCAGATAAAGTCTCCCATACCTTGTAAGCGTTAGCTGAAGTGTTGTAGAAGGTGACCAGGCTGAGCTCAAGGGAGGAGTCAAACGCGTCATAAGTCATGACAAGCCCCTGCACCCTTGCAAGAGATCTAAGTCCACCCCACCTTGAGTGTCTTATCTCCCGCTCATTTCCCTTGATTGTTAGTTCGCCAGATTCTTTACACTCATCTGAACTACCGGAATCTCCTGCTTTTCCCTGTGCTTGACAAGTGTGTTACTGTGATTACCCAGGTTATATGTATGATGATTGATGTATTGTGATGTATGTTTCCAGGACTGGTTTGTGGCAATGTGTGCTTTTCAAAACTATCTAAAGGGGATCCACCATGGAACAGAGGTGCACATATTTTAGAACTTATCATTGGTAAATAAAAGTCTTACTCCTTTCCATCTATTGACTGTGGATATCAATCAGCTTACGTACTCCCAAATGATGTCACAAATGGGGGGGGGGGGGCTTGTTGTCAAGTGACCTGGTGTTCATCCTGCAGCAAGTTGGCCATGGTGAGTTGGCTGCAGAAACTTGGCTGTGGCTGTTCTGAGTCTGACTTAGGCTTCCCTCAAACCACAAAGCAGACTCCTTGTCCTGACAAAATCCCCTTTTATTAATTGACTGTGAATTCTGCTCATTCACATCCAGCAAAGTCTTTCAAGGAAGGACTTACAGTCACAGACCTTATCTGGCTTGGAGAGCTGCCAGGCCGATATCTTCAAAACTTGGCAAGGAGCCTCTGAGAGTCATGAACCAATTAAGCGAACTAATTGTCTCCTACAAACTCCACTCCCCTTTCCTTTCTCTTCTATTTCCTCTGGGAGGGGCCATTCATCGTCCACCTGTGGCCTTATTCCCAAGTCGACCCCTGTTCTTTAGCTGTTCCCTTTGGCCACTCTGCACATGCGCACACTGGGAACAGGCTCCAGCTGTTCTTCTGCCTCACTGATGTCTGACTCCAAAGGCAGCTGATAACTGTCAGATGGCCCTGGCCCCATCTCTGCCTCTGACACAGAGCCCTCATCAGAACCTTCCCCAGACTCCAGGACTGGCCCATGTCCCTCCCCAACCTTTTCACTGTCTGAATCTGCTGTCAGCTCTGCTGGCCGATGGCACGCCATCACAGTAGCAAGTTGTCCCATCTCCTTCTCAGGGTCCACTGTCCAGGGTCAGATGATCAAAACACACCACTTGTGTTAATGATAGGGGAGCATCTTCCCCTATTTACTTTTGTTGAATGTTATCTTGTGTTATATTAGGGGATCTGCTTAGTCACTCATACTCTAGCCACCTCGTGGTTGGACTACTCTAATGCCTTATAAATGGGAGTGCCCTTGAAGAGTATCTGGACGCTTCAGCTGGAGCGAAATGCAGTGATTTGTGTTTCCGGAAGAACCACACATTATAACTCTGCTCTGTGAGATGCACTTGGCTGTCAGGCTCTTTCTGGATCCAGTTCAGACCACAGCAAGGCAGTGGGCTAGCCCCAGCTGGGTTCTGACATCAACCGGTTTAAATAGAGAGGAAGAGCCAGGAGGAGCCTGGAAAGGGAAGAGGGTGAAGGGCACAATTCGGGGGAAGGGAGGTGTCTGCAGCACCAGCTCCTGCCTCGCTGCTATTGAAAAAAGCTACTGTCAGCCTCTGTTTCGCTATTTGCTTTTGGCTGTCATTGAAATAGGGAGGAGGGGGGGGCTGGTATTTGGGAGGGGAGGTTTAAGTACAGGAGACATTGTAAAAAGGGAGTTTTGATCTCACCGTCTACTGCGCATGCTAGAGATTAGTGCTTGGTGTCGGTTAAGGCCAACCGTCCTGCATACCAACCTGATGATGCTCCTTGAAGATGGAACTCACATGACACTTAAGGGATTTGCAGATTGGACTGTGAGATGAGGTTACCAAGGGGAGGCAGTTGGGTCATATATTGATATGTATGATTTCGCGCGCTTTTGCCTCAGATCTTGCTTTGCTTAGCTACTATCTTTTCACAACCAGTAAAAGTACTCTAAATGCTGCGAATGGAGTTAAGTGGTTTCTTTCTTGGTTGCTGAGGGAGGCCGGCTTGACAGCTACTCTCAAATAGAAGATCAGCTTTCAGCTTTGCAGGTGGCCCCCAATTTACAACAGTTCGTTTAGTAACATTTGAAGTAACAATGGCCATTGAAAAAGGTGACTTTTTTTGGCCATGTTTTATACTTACGACCAGTGGAGCATCCCCATGGTCACATGATCAAAATTCAGACACTGGGCAATTGAATCATATTTATGATGGTAGCAGTGTCCCCCTTGGGGTCATACTTTTGCATGGCCATCTGATCAGCAAATTCCACGGGGAAGCCAAATTTACTTAAGAACCATGTTGCTAATTTAACAACTGCACTGCAGTGCTGGGTTTCAAATCCCGTTCCAACTGGTATGGTTGGAATAGGGCCAGCGACATCCTCATGTATGCGCGCAGCATGTCCACGCGTCTTAGTGCCTCCGTGATGCTCCGCGATGCTCCAGCTGCTCCGTGGAGCGTTGCTCAGGCGCTGTATGTGCCATGCGCGTGCATGGCTGTGCAGAAGCTTTAAAACACAGGTAAGGAGCTTGGGCGGGTGGGTGGGCCCTCCGGAGCACCGTACCAGAACAGTATCCGGTGCTCCGGGCTGGCTCCGGTATGCCCGTACCGGGGCGTACCGCCTGCAACCCACCACTGCTGCAGTGGTTCACTTAACAAAGGTGGTGAGAAAAGTCATAAAATGGGACCAACACTCACTTAACAAATGTCTCACTTAGCGGCTTAAATCTGGGGTGCTCAAGTATGGTCGTAAGTCGAGGGCTACCTGTACTTGGGAGGATTCCAGTGTGGATGCTCACCCTGGAAATTGGCCCGAGAAGTCCCCGGCATCTCTTGGCTGAGCCTGGAAGCAGCTGGGCAGAGACACTTCTGGGGAGGGGGTCCTTGGGCCACTCTCCTCGGGGTTCCACCCGGGGGTGAAATGCTACCAGTTCGTCTGAACGGGTAGGAAAAAAAATGCTTTAAAAGGTAAAAAAATGGTTCCGACAATTAGCTGCTTTTGCATTGTCTGTGAGTCAGTTGTGTAGCTTTTGGGTTATCTTTGTGTAAAGTGTGGTAGTTGGTTTTTGAGCTCTCTGTGACTGTGAGGTTGCTGCATTGTTGCTCGCCCGGTCATATGACCACCAAGCCACGCCCACAGAACCAGTAGGGAAAATTTTGGGATTTCACCACTGCCTGGACCCCAGTTTGACCCCACATGTCCACTGCTTGGAGGGCCAGCAGCATAGGACCTGCTTGGAGTTTCACACTGGAGCGGGGAGGAGTGCCACTTCTGGAAGATTTTTCTGTTGGGGAGGAGGGGAGCTGGACTGGAGGAAGACTCAAGCCAAGAATGGGGGTGGGGGAGGGAAGGAGGTGGGGAAGGGCAGAGTTCTCAACACTCTACTTTCACTTTCACTCCTTGCTCAGAAAAAGAAACGGGAGTTGGTTATTCACCAAAGGCTCAGTGAAGCCGGAGGGGTGAAGCTGCAC
Organism: Natrix helvetica; assembly: GCF_964273705.1. Taxonomy (NCBI): domain Eukaryota; kingdom Metazoa; phylum Chordata; class Lepidosauria; order Squamata; family Natricidae; genus Natrix; species Natrix helvetica. Next base: position 374,521,525 of record NC_138548.1, read on the forward strand.
GAAGAGAAGAATGGGAAAGGGGAAAGCCAGCCTGGGATGGCACCTCAACCCTCCACCCCCCACCCCAACCTTCCTTCCCTGCTTCTCTTCCCCTCCGAAGGGTCCCTGTGCATGTTTGGAAAGGTTGGCACTTAACGCTGAGGACCTGCAACGGTTCAAACCACAAAGGGCCACAAAGTGTGTCTCTGTTTTTATGTCTTGTCCAGATTCATTTCCACCCCTAGTATAACTGGTGGATTTCTTTCTTTCCTCTTTCTTCTTCCTTCCTTTTTCTTTCTCTTTTCTTCCTTCCTTCCTTTCCTCTTTCTTCTTCTTTCCTTCCTTTCTTTTTTCCCTTCCTTTCTTCCTCCTTCCTTCCTCTTCCTTCTTCCTTCCTTCCTCTTTCTTTTTTCCTTCCTTCCTTCCTTCCTTTCCTCTTTCTTCTTCCTTCCTTCTTTCCTTTCTTTTTTCCCTTCCTTTCTTCCTCCTTCCTTCCTCTTTCTTCTTCCTTCCTTCCTCTTTCTTTTTTCCTTCCTTCCTTTCTTCTTCCTTCCTCTTTCTTTTTCTTTTTCCTTCCTTCCTTCCTCTCTTCTTTTTCTTTCCTTTCTTCCTCTTTCTTTCTTTTCTATTTCTTTCCTTCCTTCCTCTTCCTTCCTTCCTTCCTCTTTCTTTTTTCCTTTTTTCCTTCCTTTCTTCTTCCTTCTTTCCTCTTTCCTCTTTCTTCTTCCTTCCTTCTTCCTTCCTTCCTTCCTCTTTCTTTCTTTGCCTTCATTCGTTCTTCCATTCTTTCTTTCTTCCCTTTCTCCCTCCCGCTACCCACCCCCTCTTTCTTCCCTTTCTTTCCCTCCGATTTCAAGACATACAGAAGGACGCCGGAGCCTGTGGGATGGGCTGGCATTTAACGTTGAGGATTAGCAACGGTTCAAACCACAAAACCCCCGTTTGGTTTCGTTTTGTCTTGTCTGGATTCATTTCCGCCTTTGGCGCGGAGTTCAGTTGGTGGGCTAGCAGCGTCAGAAGCCAGCAAAAGGTGAAGACAAGAAGCGGGAAGGGCTGGCAGGTGAGAAAGGAAAGGATTTCATTTTTAATCGATTTAGAGAACGCCCGACTCCAATCCACTTATATTTATCCAGGCAATCGGCCGCCTTTCGCGGATGTTAGAGACAATCCCCACTATCCCCGAACCACAGGGGGAAAGGCGATTGTAGTCCCGCGCAAAGAGCTGGGTTGGAATCAGATCACCCACGCGTGAAGGGGGCAGGAGGGTCTTCCTCTCGGGGCACCCGGAGGATTGAGCTGACCCGCTCCGTAACAAACAAGGGAAATTCCCACGATGCCTCGCCCTCTATCTCGTCGTTTGTATCTCCCATCTCCTCCCTCTTATGACTGCAGGACTGTAACTTTGTTGCTTGTATTCTTACGATTTATATTGATGTTGATTGTTTCCTCATTGCTTATTTGTACCTTATGACGATCATTAATTGCTTCACCTTATGATTCTTGACGAATGTATCTTGTCTTTTTATATACACTGAGAGTATAAGCACCAAAGACGAATTCCTTGTGTGTCCAATCACACTTGGGCAATCAAGAATTCTTTTCTATCTATATTCTATCTAAGGGGCGGAGTCCTCCTCTCTACGCTCGGGGCTTGGCAGATTTTTGATCCGGGGCCTCTACGGGTATCCCTTCCTTCTTTCCAAAGGGAGCTGACCCCACCCCCACTTTCACTTTCCAGGGCTCAGCCGCCTACGGCGCACTTTATAGACTTTCTCCTTGGCCGCAGCCTCGTCCCGATCCAGCTGATGCGAACTGCACTTCGGCGTCTGGTTCCGGATGGGGCTCCCGGTAGCCCGGTTGGGGCTTCTGTTCGCGGTGGCCGTTCTATTGCTGCGGGGAGGATGCACGGGTGAGTGGCCAGAGGCGGCGCCGCGGCGGGACTAAGGAGATCTGAGGCGACGTAGTTTTCCCGTGGCAGCGAGTTCCAGAGGCGTCGTCTGGTTGGGTGGCTAGGTTCCATCCCATCCTGTCTGTGTGGAATAAGTACATGTTGTTAAACTCGTTATAGGCTTTTGACGTGGTTTTATACCTCCTGGGATAGAACTGAAGAGTTACTAGAGGGCATCTAGTCCATCCTCTCTTTGGACCATCCCTGCAAGATGTCTTTCCTGATATACCTCCATAGGTAGCAAAAATTTTAGAGCACAGACTCTCCAAACCTGTCAACTTTAAGACTTGTAGACTTCAACTCCCAGAATTCCTTAGCTGGCTCTGCTGGTTGGAGAATTCTGGGAGTTCAAGTCCACAAGTCTTAAAGTTGCCAATTTTGGAGAGCCTTGTTTTAGAGCACAGGTAGTTCTTGACATATGATCACAATAGAGCCCAGAATGTATGTTGTTAAGTGAGAAATTTGTTTTATGACTTTTCTCACCACAGTCGTTAAGTGAACCACCACAGTCGTTCAGCTAGTAACATGATGGCTAAGTGAATCTGGCTTCCCCATTGACTTTGCTTGTCAGAAAGTCGCCAAATGGGTGCTGCAACTGTTATAAATAAGAGTTAGGGGCCAAGCATCAGAATTTTGATCATGCTGCAACTGTTGTAAGTGTGGAAAAAAGGTAATAAAAGATATTTTTCAGTGCGTTGTAACTGAACGATCACTAAATAGCAACAGCACTTAGACTTATATACCACTTCACAGTGCTTTCCAGCCCTAGAAGGGGCTGTTTACAGTCAGCTGATTATCTGGGTCCTCATTTTACTGACCTCAGAAGGATGGAAGACTGAGTCAGCCTTGAGCAAGTCAGAATTGAACTGCTAGCAGTTGGCAGGGTTAGCCTGCAATGTTGCATTCTAAACACTGCACCACCACCACCATCTCTCTCTCTCTCTCTCTCTCTCTCTCTCTCTCTCTCTCTCTCTCTTGCCAGCCAGCCAGTCATCTATCTAGCCATCTATCCTCAATCTAACCTAACCTAACCTAACCTAACCTAACCTAACCTAACCTAACCTAACCTAACCTAACCTAACCTAACCTAACCTAATCTAATCTAATCTAATCTAATCTAATCTAATCTATAGCAATAGCACTTATATACTGCTTCACAGTGCTTTACAGCCCTCTCTAAGTGGTTTACAGAGTCAGCCTATTGCCTCCAACAATCTAGGTCCTCTTTTTACCCACCTTGGAAGGATGGAAGGCTGACTCAACCTTGAGCCAGTCAGAATTGAACTGCTAGCAGTTGGCATGGTTAGCCTGCAATACTGCATTCTAACCACTGTGCACCATGGCTATCTATCTATCTATCTATCTATCTATCTATCTATCTATCTATCTATCTATCTATCTATCTATCTATCTATCTATCATCTACCTACCTACCTACCTACCTACCTTCCTACCTACCTATTTATCTATCTCTATAGCAATAGCACTTATATACCGCTTCACAGTGCTTTACAGCCCTAAGTGCTCTAAGCGGTTTACAGAGTCAGCCTATTTCCCCCAACAATCTGGGTCCTCATTTTACCGACAACAGAAGGATGAAAGGCTGAGTCAACCTTGAGCTGGTCAGATTTGAACTGCTAGCAGTCAGCAGAAGTAGCCTGCAGTACTGCCTTCTAACCACTATGCCACCACAGCTCTCGTAATTCAAGTGTTGCAAGTTGAGGATTAGCTGTATTGAGGCCTTCTCTAAAAAGGGGCCTGGTTCCAAATATAAAAGGGTAAGGGGTTTATGTTGCCTTTGGGCACCCCTCTCCTAAATTTCCTCCCCCCCCCGTACTCTTTTCAGGCCCCCATTCTTTGCGCATTTTCTACACTCTGGTCATGGCCTCCAGCCAGGATGTGCCACACTATAAGGTGGTGGCATATGTGGACGACCAGCTAGCTGCCCGTTTTGATTCCCCCACAAGAAGAATGTTACCCCAAATGTCCTGGCTTCATAAAATGGAGGAAGACTCCCATTTCTGGGATTTGACATCACGGAGAGTGAGCACCACGGAGCGGCGATTCAAAACTGACCTCGCCATCTTGCACAGCTATCACAACTCCAGCAGAGGTAAGACATTGGGCGGGGAGGGCGGGGAAGCATGGATTTTGGCCATCGGAGAGAGGACCATTCCTCTTTAGGAAGAATCTGAACCAGTTAGGAAATGGTAGCAAAGAAAATGGAAGAGATGGTATCAAGGGTTAGAAGCACAAGGTGGAAGTTGGAATACGGAAAAATTAGGTTAGGTGGACTTGGAAAGAGATATTGTAGATGCCTCGGTGTATTCGAATGAATCTGATGGTCAAAAAGAACTCTACAACGCTAGCACTGCTTAAATAGTATGCATGTTATTTGTTTTTCACATTGGTTTCCATGGTAAGTGAAATGCCAGGACAATCACACTGTATTCAATATATTTACCGTGTTTCCCTGAAAATAAGACAAGGTCTTATTTTCTTTTGACCCACAAAGTATGGCTTGGGCCTTATTATCAGGGGAGGGCTTATTGTTTTGGGGTTGCCGGGTGGCTGCTCTCTTGTGAGCGGGCTCCCAAAGAGCCGGGCACAGCCTCAGGGACAAACAGCTGTATTGCGCTGTTGCAGCAGCACAACACAGCAGACATGAAGCGAACACACTCACGAGCAGCCACTCACGCAACCTCCCTTTCCAGGGGTATCGCCAAGCTGCGTGAGCGCCTGTTCGCCGCCGCCCGGCTCCCGCAGCTTGGAGCCTTCAAAATGCCAGTGAATGGCACTCTGCACGGCTGGAGAGGGGGAGTTGCGTGAGCAGCTGTTCCGCTCCTGCTCGCGCACCTCCCAGCCTCATGATGCCCTGGCCCAGCTCTCCCTGCAGAGCCAGAGCACCTCCGCTGCCACCGCCTGCCACCCCCCTCCCAGCATGGCTTTTTTTGGCAGCTTTCAAACTGAGTTTTCTGGCAGTGGCCGCTCTGGGCGTACGCTCTATGGTTGTACACTCTGGGAGTACACTGTGCTGGCAGCTGGCCCACAACCATAAAGCGTATGCCCAAAGAGTCCACTGCCGGAAGACTCAGTTTGGAAGCCGCTGAAAAAGCCATGCTGGGATGGCGACGGCGGCAGTGAAGGTGCCCTTGCTCTGCAGGGAGAACTGGGCCAGGGCATCGTGAGGCTGGGAGGCGTGCGAGCGGGAGCGGAACAACTGCTCGTGCAGACCCCCCTCTCACTGGCATTTTGAAGGCGCCAAGCCGCGGGAGCTGGGCAGTGGCGAACAGACGCTCATGCGACTTGGCGATACCCCTAGGTCAATGAATAGCACTGTGCCCGGCTGGAAAGGGGGTTTGCTGGGTGGCTGCTCGTGAGTGGTTTCTTCATGGCTGTGACAGCACAACACAGCCATTCGCCCCTGAGGCTGTGCCTGCTCTTTGGGAGCATGCTCACAAAAGAGCAGCCGCCCGGCAACCCCCCTCTCTAGCTGGACACAGTGCCACTCACCAATCTAGTGATATCCCAAAGGCGCCAAGCAACGTGATCACCTTTGCCCCCCCCCCCCAATTCCCGCAGCTTTGCACTTTTGGGAGACCGCTAGGGTGGTGAGCGCTCTGCCTGGCCAGAAGGGGGGGGTTGTCCAGGGGGTTTATTTTCAGGGGGGGCTTATATTTTTGCCCACCCAAAAAATGTGCCATGGCCTTATTATCAGGACATGTCATATTTTCAGGGAAACACGGTATATGTAAATAATAATAAAAAAAAATTTAAAGAGGAAATGCTGAGGGGAACCGACAGATCAGGAAATTTTCATGGACCTGAATTACAGCTGAATATTTACACAGTCACATTAGTCTAGTTTTTCATTGTTATTTTTCCTCCTAAAAGATTTCAAATAGATTTTCAGTTGAATTGACTAGCTTAGATACTATATTAAAAGTGGAAAAATTTCTAATGAAAAAAAAAAGAATAGGGATTCTCCTGGGAGTGCTATACTTCTGCTCTGTGCCCATTTTTGGTTACTGCCTGAAGGTATGCTAATATTCTGGGAGGAGAGAAGAGTTAGAATTAATACACCCATAGAGGCGCAGGCCTTTATGGAAAAAAATAAATTACTCCTAGAAAAACCAGAAGACACTTCAGTAGAGGTACAAGACACGGGAGGGGCCGGAGCACTGCCAGCTGGGGGAGATGGGTAGACATCAAGAAAGCTCAGATCACACAAATAAGCAAGAAAATCTACGTGATATAAACTGACCGAAATTACCAATTGAATTTACCACACTGACTATATGCTATTATGTAATATTTGAATTCTATGCAAATGTATATTATGAGTTTGGAGGGGGGGGTGCACCTACCGCATTTCGCAGCTGCCAAAATTTGTAACCTTTCCCTTACCTTTTCTCTATGTAAAACATTAAAAAACCAATAAAAAACTTTCTTTAAAAAAAAAAAAGTGGAAAAAATTCTAATGAAAAAAAAAGAATAGAGATTCTCCTGGGAGTACTATACTTCTGCTCTGTGCCCATTTTTCTCGGCAGGGTTTCACAGCTGGCAGCGGGTGATTGGCTGCGATCTGAGCAAAGATGGCCGCAAGAGCGGGATTTACCAGTATGGCTATGATGGGGAGGACTTCATCAGCTTGGATCAGAAGACCCTCACCTGGACGGCGGTTGATGTCCGCGCTCAGGTGACCAAGAGGAGGTGGGAAGCCGAGCCTTTCATCGCCCGGAGCCGGAATAACTTTTTGGAGCAGGAATGTATCCAGCTGCTTCAGAAGTGCATGGTGTATGGAAAGGAATCCCTGTTGAGGAAGGGTGAGGAAGGAAGGAGGGAGCCAAGGGTGGAAGATGTTGCAGGAGAGCACTGGATCTGTGCTGCAAGGCCTTCATGCCACACAAGTACTGTATTTTTGTAGTATAAGACGCACCAGAGTATATGATGCACTAAGATTTTGAAGAGGCAAATTTAAAAAAAAAAGTTTTTGCACTTTGCAGATTCCCCAAAATGGCCTGGTTTTTTTTTTTTTTTTTTGCAAAAACTGACCCGTTTTTTGTCAAAAAAAGGGCATGTATAGCCTTTAGGAGGCTTATAGAGTGCTCCTGGGGGCTGGGGGGGGGGGCAAAAACGGCCCATTTTTCACTCACTTGTGCCCTTCCCAGGTCCCAGGAGCACTCTGGAAGCCTCCTAAAGGCAATGCACAGCCATTTTGGTGAAGGGAGCGGGGTTTCGGGAGGCCAAAAATGCTGTATTCAGCGTATAAGATGCACCCAAATTTTTATCCTCTGTTTTGAGGGTAAATGGTGCATCTTATACTCCGAAAATTTAATTTAACAAAATTAAATTAACAGTAACCGATTTGGAAAGGAACTTGGAGGTCATCTAGTCCAACCCCTGCTCATGCAGGAGACCTATACTAGGGATTCGAACTGCCGACCTTTCTGATCGATAAGCTCATCAAAAGTACACCTGTTGCCTGGGTGAAACCTGGCTTCATAGCAGTAACTGTGAGAGGGGTCTTGGAGTCTTAGTGGACAACCAGCTAAATATGAGCTAACAGTGTGCAGCGGCAGCCAAAAAAGCCCATGCAATCCTAAATTGCATTAAAAGAAGGGATACAACGGTTTACAGAGTCAGCCTATTGCCCCCAACAATCTGGGTCCTCACTTTACCCACCTCAGAAAGATGGAAGGCTGAATCCACCTTGAGCCTGATGAAATTTGAACTGCCAAATTACAGACAGCCAGCAGTCAGCAAAAGTAGCCTGCCGTACTGCACTCTAACCACTGCATCACCCTGGCTCATTCAACCCATCAACCCACGGAACAGAAGTTGCTTCGGAAGTTCTGGGAGCTTCATCACTGGAAGCTTTCAAGAAGGGACTGGACTGCCATTTGTCAGAAATGGTGTAGGGTCTCCTGCTTGGGTGGGGGTTGGAAGGGATGATGTACAAGGCCCTTTCTGACTCTGTTAATCTTAAGTCTTAACAATTTCCAGTGTTGTGTTCTTTATAGAGGCTCCAGTGGTGAAGGTAACTCGCAGTGTCCAGTACAACAGTATGGAGACCCTCATCTGCCGAGTCTATGGCTTTTATCCCAAAGAGATGGATGCCACCTGGAGGAAGGATGGGATGGTCTGGGAGCAGGACACCTTCCGGGGGGGTGTTCTTCCAAACTCAGATGGGACCTACCATGCCTGGCTGAGCATCGAGGTTGACCCAAAGGAGAGGGACCGCTATCGGTGTTATGTGGACCACGTTGGACTGCCGGAGCCTCTGATCTTGGCCTGGGTGGAGCCTGGTGAGAGAAAGGGGGAGAGGGGGAAGCAGATGAACATGAGCAAAGGTATCCCTGAAACCTCACATAGTTGTGATCATACAACCTAATGAACCAGGTGATGGAGTGAACACTCGTTTACTGGGTTTCCCCCAATGCATTGACCATGAATTTGATCAAAGGTTGGATTCACTCAACATGCCAGGCCCTAAAGAGACCTAACCTAAGTTTAGATGAACCCTTGAACTAGTCCAGTGTGTTTGGCAACTCAGTTGTTGTTAGTTGCGAAGCTGTTTCCGACCCATTGCAACCCCATGGACAACGTTCCTCCAGGACTTCCTGTGTTTTATCATCCCCCGGAGTCCATTTAAACTCACACCTACTGCTTCGGTGACTCCATCCAGCCACTTCATTCTCTGCCATTCCCTTCTTCTTTTGCCTTTCCAGCATGAGGCTCTTCCCCTGTGAGTCCTTCCTTCTCATTAGGTGGCCAAAACACTTGAGTTTCATCTTCAGGATCTGGCCTCCTAAAGAGCAGTCAGGGTTGATCTCCTCTACAACTGACCGTTGCATCACCTTGCAGTCCAAGGGACTCGCAGGAGTCTTCTCCAGCACCATAGTGGGTGGAAATCAGAGCCGGTGGGTAAATTATGGCCTTCTGAAAGAGGAGAAAAATGTTAAGGGTGGTTGTGTAAAGTTTGGCTCCTATGGGATGCCAGAAGAAAGAAGGTGTGTAGATGTGTAGGGGAGAAGAGGTTATGGTATGGAAAAATCAGGTATATTTTTTTATTGCGTGTCAAAATCCTAGCGTTGGAAGTCGCCCTTGAGGTCATCCAGTCCACCCTTGCTCAGTACAAGCATCCAAGTTAAAGCATCTCAGAAAAATGGCTATTTCACTCCTCCTCCAACAAATCAATTATCACCCTGGATCAGAGGTTCTGTCCCAGGTATTAGGAATATTTTAGAGCAGGGGTCCCCAATTCCTGGCCTGCAGTCCAGTACCAGGCTGTGGCTTGTTCGGAACCGAGCACAGAAGTAATTGTTGTGGCCTGCTCGTGGCCAGTGGAGCTGGCAGCAGATTAGGACAGTGAGGAGGTTGGGGAGGAACATGGGCAAGTCCTGGAATCTGGGGAAGGTTCTGATGAGGGCTCTGTGTCGGAGGCAGAGAAGGCACCAGGGTCATATGCCAGTTATCAGCTGCCTTCAGAGTCAGACATCAGTGAGGCAGATGAGCAGCTGGAGCCTGTTCCCAGTGTGTGCATGCGTAGAGTTGCCAGAAGAAGGGAACAGCTAAAGAGCAGGGGTCGACTTGGGAGTAAGACCAGACAATGAATGGCCCCTTCCAGAGGAAATAACAGAGGAGCGAAAGGGGAGTGGAGTTTGCAGGAGACAATTAGTTCGCTAATTGGTTAGTGACTCTCAGATACTCCTTGCCAGGTTCTGCAGATATGGGCCTGTCAACTCTCCAAGCCAGATAAAGTCTGTGACCGTAAATCCCCCTTTGAAAGACTTTTATAGCTGTGAATGAGCAGAATTCACTGTAAATTAATAAAAGGGGTTTTTGCCGGGTGAAGGAGTTTGCTTCATGCTCTTGGGAAGCCTCGGTCAGAACAGTAGTGGGTGAGCACAGATGCATGCACAGCTTTGTTTGGGAAAGTAGCGGGCACATATGCCCACCACACATATAAGTGGAGCTGCATGCCCATGTTCACCTGCCACTCATGTAGAACTACCGCCTCTCCCACCACCACTGATCCACAAAGCGAGAAAGTTTGGGACCAACTGTTTTAGAGCGCCATGGCGTAGTTATCTATTGTCTTCGCTGCCCTTTGGCTAAGACAGGGAAATTAGAGGGAAGAAAAAGCTCAAGGATGCCTCTAGTCATTTTATCCTTTTTCTAACACAGCATTTGTGCCCGACATGGGGCTTGTGGCCGGAGTCGTTGGGGTTGTGGTGGCCATAATCTTCATTGCTGTTGGAGTGACTGTCTACGTCAGTAAGTATCTCTTGGGCAGGCACAAGGTGCGTCATTCACAAAACATGTGGGAGGTGCTGCCAACCTCCACATCCCCAAACCTGGTATTTCCCACAAGCTTCCTGATCAGGCTCCCTCTGAACCCAGCCTCCAAACATCCTCAAGATCCAGGAGACGTGGTCTACATAAATACCCTAAAGTAGTGTTTCTCAACCTGGTCAATTTGAAGATATGTGGACTTCAACTTCAGTTCTGGGAGTTGAAGTCTGCACGTCTTCAAATTGACCCGGTTGAGAAACACTGCTCCACGCTATAATGTTGAGCTTGGTTTGCTTTTGGAGACCTGGTCTACACCATATGCTATGTTATATCCCAAGGTTGTGTTTGTCGACCTTGGCAGTTTGAAGATTGATGAACTTTAATTCTAGAATCCCCTAGTCAACCTCAGTGCCCCTGAACCTGGGGTTTCCCACAAGCTTCCTTGAACACAACCTACAAATCTCCTGAAAATCCTGGAGAATGGATCCATATGATACCCTAAGCTCTATATAAAGCCTTAGTAAGACCACACCTAGAATACTGCATGCAGTGATGGTCACTGGAAGTTGTGGGAGCTTCATCACTGGAAGAATTGCCCTCTGTCAGAAATGGTGTAGGGTCTCCTGCTTGGGCAAGGGGTTGGACTAGATGACCTACAACGTCCCTTCCAACTCTGTTAATCGAATCTGAAACCTTGGCATTTGAAGATGCACGGACATCTGGCTGGGGAATTCTGGGAGTTGAAGTCCATGCGCCTTCAAGCCACCAAGGCTCCAAAACACCGCCTGAAGCAATAATATTTAGGCTGATTTGCTTTTGAGGATGTTGATTGAATCCTTGGTTTGGGATCTGGAAGCTCCTCTGCCTAACTGGTAGCAGCACTGAGCTGAAATTGGCAGACTCCAAAAAAGAAGCCAGAGCTGGGCTTGTTTAGTGCTGGGATGGGAGACCACTAAGAAATCCAGGGGCTATAAGCTGAACTCAGGAAGTCCAAGAATTAATCAACATGGATCCTGCTTAGCTTCTTTAAACCTGCCAAACTTAGCGAATGACATGCTCACACCCCTTTTTTTTGGGGAGGGGGCATTCCCATCTTCCAGGACGATTTTCCGACTTCCCAGTCCAGGACTAGGAAGTTTCCGATTCTGCGGGAATGAAGCTCTGAATTTGTACCAAAGGCCGAGGGGAAAATAAGGGATCTCTAAGTGTCTTTGACTTCTTGATTCTGTTTTGCAGAAAAATGGGGCAGAAACACGTACAGGACAGCGTCGGGTGAGTGGTCTTGAAATGTAATTTTGGTACAGGTTGCCTTAGAGACGGATCCCGATGAGCCCAAATGAAAATGTGGCAGATTTACAGTTTCCCTGCAATGAGAAACACAGGTAGTCCTCAACCTATGACCACAATTGAGCCCAAATGTTATGTTGCTAAGTGTGAAATTTGCTAAGTGCCCCATTTTTACCACATTTCTTGCCACAGTTCTTAAGTGAAATCACTGCAGTTGTTAGTACGATTAAGCCCAAAATTTCTGTTGCTAAGCAAGGCAGTTGTTAAGTGAGTTTTGCCCCATGTTATCCCTTTTCTTAGCGCAGTTGTTAAGTGAATCACTGCAGTTGTTAAAGTTAGTAACAAGGTTGTTAAGTGAACCTGGCTTCCCCATTGACTTTGCTTGTCAGAAGGTCACAAAAGAGAATCACACGACCCCGGGACACACAACCGTCATAAATGTGAGCCAGTTGTCAAGCATCCAAATGCAAATCGCGTGATGTTGGGGATTCTGCAATGGTCATAAGTGTGAAAAATAGTCATAATAACCTATCCCTGTGTACACTGAGAGCTTCTGCGCTGGAGACAAATTCCTTGTGTGTCTAATCACACTTGGCCAATAAAGAATTCTAATTCTAAGAAGTCATTGTTTTCAGTGCTGTTGTTTACTCTGAACGGTCACTAAATGAAATGTTGTAAGTCAAGGACCACCTGTGTAGGATCCTGCTACATACAGGTAGTCTTCAACTTACAATCCTTCACTTAGTGACCGTTAGAAGTTACGACAGCATCGAAAAATGTGACATTACCATTTTTCACATTTAAAGCCGTTGTAGCATCTCCATGTCTGTATGATCAAAATTTAGACATTGTCTTGTATTTATGACGGTTGCTTTGTCCTGGGGTCATGTGATCCTCTTTGGCGACCTTCTGACAAGCAAAGTCAATGGGGAAGCCAGATTCACTTAACAACCATATTACTAACTTAACAACTGCAATGATTCACTTAATAACTGTGCTAAGAAAAGTTGTAAAATGGGATAAAACTCACTTAACAACTGTCTTGCTTAGCAACAGAAATTTAGGGCTTAATCATGGTTGTAAGTGGAGCATTGCCTGTAGAAGTAAGTTTGTATAAATCCATAAATCCACTGATTGATTATTTAGAATTTCTAAACTGCCCAGTATTTAAATCTCTCTGGGCAGTTCACAATAAAACACACAAACAAAAATTGAGTAAAATATGTAGAGGCTGTAGCAAGAAGTTGTGGCCATCAGCCAACCACAATATATTTTATTAAATTTTTGTCAGCCTTGATCCAGAAACAAAGCTCTAGACCAGTGATGGTGAACCTATGGCACGCGTGCCACAGGTGGCACACGGAGCCATTTGTCACGGCACACAAGGCACTGCCCTGTCAGCTGGCCAGCATGCATGCGCGCGCTGGCCAGCTGAGTTCATCCTTTTTAAAGCCATTTTTCGCCCTCCCCAGGCTCCAGAGGCTTTATAGGAGCCTGGGGAGGGCGAAAAGAGCCTCCCCCGCCCTTCTGGAGGCCCTCATGAGCTTCCCTGAAGCCTCCGGAGCCCAAAAAACCAGCCCTACGGCAAACCGGAAGTTCAGAAACAGACTTCTGGTTTGCTTGGAGGTTCGTTTTGACTGCTCTGGAGGCTTCAGGGAAGCCTCCTGAAGGTCCCTGAAGCCTCCAGAGGGCTTTTGGGGGGGGTGGGGGGGGGCTGTTTTCGCCCTCCCCAGGCTCCTATAAAGCCTCTGGAGCCTGGGGAGGGTGAAAAAAGCATGCAAAAAATGGGGGGTCGCACCTGTAGTGTGTGCATGCGCACTGGGGTGTGTGTCACGCATTGCATTATGGGTGTGGCATGCCCGCACAAGATCCCCCTGCGCTCCCCCCACTTATGGCACGCGAGCCAAAAAAGGTTCGCCATTGCTGCTCTAGACATTAGAATAATAGCAATAAATGAAACTAATTGTTAGCTGGGCATAATGAGCTGGGCATTGGCTTTTTTAAAAATGATGTCCATCACATTCATGCCAAACAGATTTTGGAAAAGCCCTATTCTGGGTCAGGGATCTCTAAACTTGGCAACTTGAAGTCTTGTGGGCTTCAACTCCCAGAATTCCCTAGACTTGAAGTTGAGAGTTGAAGTGAGAGTTGAAGTCCATAAGTCTTAAATGTTGCCAAATTTGGAGATCTCTGTTCTATATAGCGAGAGCAAGAGCACTTAGGCTTATGTACTGCTTTCACAGTGTTTTACATCCCTCTCTAAGTGGTTTACAGAGTCAGCCTGTTGCCCCCAACAATCTGGGTCCTCATTTTACCCACCTTGGAAGGACGGAAGGCTGAGTCAACTTTGAGCCTGGTGAGATTTGATCTGCCAAACTGCTGGCAGCTGGCAATTCAGCAGAAGTAGCCTGCGGTACTGCACCCTAACCACTGCGCTACCATGGCTCTTAAGCTGTATGATGATGGGAGATGACAGATAGCAAGAGGAAACTCTTTTTTATGTTTTAAAAAAAAGTGTACACATGGGAGATGGCCAGGAGTTTGTGTTTCATGTTTGTGATCTATTGTTTGACTAAAAGGGACATGCTATTTTCCTCCAAATTTGTTTTTTCTCATTTCTTTGTTACAGCCAGCATTCCGGATTTTGAAAGTCCTCCAGTGGTAAGTAGGAGATGCAGGTGTGTAGGTTCACATCTCTTTCATCAGGGGCAATACGTATGTATGTATGTATGTATGTATGTATGTATGTATGTATGTATGTATATATATGTGTGTGTGTGTGTGTGTGTGTGTGTGTGTGTGTGTTGTATTTGTGCTGATAAATAAATAAAGGGAGACTAGTATAGATCTATTTCAAGCTATTTAGCTCTCATCAGCTAGCCATACCCTTACTGGGATTTGGGCATACCAGGGGTTGTAACACAAATACATATACATATACATAAACATACACACACACACACACACACACACACACACACAGAGCTTTGCAAGAAAAAAGATCTATTTATTTATTTAAAAAAATTATATAGTGGCCCATGTTAAGTAATTAAGCTCCCCGTTTATAAACTAAACAGCTATCTGTATATGGTAATGCGTATCAACACCAACTCTCTTTTTAGCTACGTCTGCAACACTCTGGGCCCATAATCAGTGTTAAGTAATTAAGCTCCCTGTTAGAAGAGCCAATATGCAGAGAAGCATAATGAGAGTGACATGGAATAACACCCACAAACCAGCATACAGAGACACTGGATAGTATAAAAATATAGTAGTTTACTGTGTAGAAATATAGAGGGATTCAGAGTCCGGTTAACAGTCCAAGTCATACACAGTTCAGTAATTCAGTTATCAAAAATAGTCAACACACAAAGTATAGCTAAACAGTAGCAAGCCACAATACCTCAAAGTACACCGACCAGCTTCTAACAAAACAGAGAGCTAACAGCCATTCTGGCTCCCTCTTATGGCTGCTTGAGGTAACAAGCCAATTACATTTCTCTAACATTTAAAGTGACAATAACATTTGTAACAATCATAGCTTATATACATTGTCAAGCCAAGCCTAGGGTTACATGCCTAACAGCCCATCTCACTGAAAAAGACCCTGGTGGTACTTATATTCTTTTCTTTGTTCAAAATGGCCAACTCTGCTAGCTCCATCAATTTTTGTAGCCATTCATCCGGGGGGGGGGGGAGATCAAAATGTCTTTCCATTTTTGTACATAAAGTAATCTTACTGCCATCAGGATCACAGTTCCAATGAGAAGCGACCTTGTAGATCATCTAGTCCAACCCCCTGCTCAAGCAGGAGATCCTATACCATTTCTGACAAATGGCTGTTCAGTCTCTTCTTGAAAGCCTCCAGTAATTTTATCTTTCTATTCACTTTAAGAATTTTCTGCAGTAGAATGTGAATCCTAGATTCTCGTTATTATTTAAGTGGATTGCATCATGCCATGGTTCTTCATTGTTTGAATTCTTTCCTTTTTCCCCCCCAGAATTGAATTGTATATGGCTTAGAATCACCTGCACTTAAAGCAGCCCATACATCTAGGTAAAAGATAGATGGACAAAGGATTGACTGATTCAACCAACTCTGGGAATTTACTAGTCTACTAGCTGCAAGGACTGTTAGATGATTTGACATCAGACATACACTGTTTTCCCCTCTTCTTCCTGTCATGAAGCCCGCTTGGCAGATAAAACCAGAGCAAAGGAGAACTCCACACAGGACTTGGAGTTGAATCACTTGGTGCTCCTGAAGGAGTGGTGTGGTGGCCTAGAGGTGGCGCTCTCGCCTCACAATCAGGAGACTGTGAGTTTGATTGTTGGTAGAGACTGATATTTCTCTCTTTGGGCACAATCTATATATATATAAAAGGCACTCCCTCACCATGAAATCTCCAGAACTGTAAAGCCTACAAACTTGAAATTTGGCACATATGTTCCTCTTGTCGTCTATGTGCCCACTAAGAAAGGATTTTTTGAAATGACCATCAGATCATTAGTATTTCTTACAGTATTAAGTAACATGCTCTGATGCTAAGGAGTTCTACTCCCCCTCCCCACCTGAAAAGAACTCTGTTCCAACTGCCAGTTGCCTTATAATTAACATGCTCTGATGCTAAGGAGTTCAACTCCCCCTCCCTACCTGAAAAGAACTCTGTTCCAACTGCCAGTTGTCTTATAATTAATATGCTCTGATGCTAAGGAGTTCAGCTCCCCCTCCCTACCTGAAAAGAACTCTGTTCCAACTGTCAATTGCCTTATATTAACATGCTCTGATGCTAAGGTGTTAGACATTCTACTCCCCCTCCCCACGTGAAAAGAAGTCTGACATTCCATTACCTCAGTTCAAACTGGCAGATGTTCCACTCCTTCACTCAGGAGCAGTCTGGGGATCCTTACAGTACTAAATGTCAGTACCTCACCAAAATGCCTACGCCTTCCACCTATGAAACTGTTTGTGGACTCAAGGCGGTGGGAGCGATATTCTCTTATGTGTTTCAATCACTAGTGAGAATATACCCGATGCAAAACTCCACATTGGCGACCGGAAGGGCATCTGGCTAGTAAACACTCAGTTCCAATCAGTTGCCTCGACTCCACCCCGCAAGGGATTATGGTGTCTTTAAACAACGAACAACAACAACTTGCTGCTCCTGAAGGATGTGATGTGTAGCTCAAAAAATGCTAATATTGGTCTAGCCATCAGGAAGAGTTCAAGCTGTTTACACTATTTTTTTTAATCAAAGGAAGGCTTTATAATTGAAATAATTTCTTTTTATATAACTTCTTTTATTAAAGAAATGTTTGATAGGATTAAAATAACACATAGAATTTACAATAAAATGCTTCAGGCAGCTTCACTTGCTGCATTTCTAAAACAGCTACATCAAAAGCTATTCCCAATCATTTCTAAGTAAACCTGGAAAAAGTCATGGCTACATTCATATATCAAATCATCTTGCGAAAAGAACATTCTTGGGCTTCGGGCATTTTGTAGGGTCTAAAAAACATGTTTGGGTCACTGGATGGTAGCAAGGCCTATGCACTGAATTGACCTGGATGGTAGCAAGGCCTATGCAATGGCTGTTGTTCAAAATATATTGTGACTATTACAATTAGGGGGTGGGGGGCAAAAATGAGCAAAAAACAGCCTGTTTCTCACAAAAACAGGCCGATGTTTTGTCAAAAAAAGGGCATGAATAGCCTTTAGGAGACTTGTAGAGTGCTCCTGGGCACTGGGGGAGGCAAAAAGAAGCAAAAAACGGCCCGTTTTTCGCTCATTTTTGCCCTCCCCAGCCCTCAGGAGCACTCTGGAAGCCTCCTAAAGGCTCTGCACAGCCATTTTTGCAAAGGGGGCAGGGATTCGGGAGGCCAAAAATGCTGTATTCAGTGTATAAGATGCACCCAGATTTTCAGCCTCTTTTTTTGAGGGAAAAAGGTGCGTCTTATACTC
The DNA here is from genome assembly GCF_964273705.1 of Natrix helvetica. Lineage (NCBI taxonomy): Eukaryota > Metazoa > Chordata > Lepidosauria > Squamata > Natricidae > Natrix > Natrix helvetica. Next base: position 374,539,002 of record NC_138548.1, read on the forward strand.
CGAAAAATACAGTACTCCCAAACTTTTTTTTTTAAATGGTCCTGTGATAATTGCCAGTACAAGTCTCTGCCATTGTTCTTGGCAGGATTTCAGAAGTGGTTTGCTGGGATCACCTGCTTCCTAGGGCTGAGAGCAAAGGACTGGCTCACAGTCACCTAGCTGGCTTTGTGGCAAAGGTGAAATTCAAATTTGGAGCCTCCCAGTTTCTAGCTTGGACCGTGAACACTATTTCACATTAGCTCCCTGAACTTAGGACCACAATTGAGCCCAAAATCTCTATTATTGCCGTATTTTCGGAGTATAAGACACACCTTTTTCCCTCAAAAAAGAGGCTGAAAATCTGGGTGCGTCTTATACACTGAATACAGCATTTTTGGCCTCCCGAAACCCTGCCCCCTTCACCAAATGGCCATGCAGAGCCTTTAGGAGGCTTTCAGAGAGCTCCTAGGGGCTGGGGAGGGCAGAAATGAGTGTAAAACGGTCCGTTTTTTGCTCAATTTTGCCCCCCCCAGCCCCCAGGAGTACTCTATATAAGCCTCCTAAAGGCTATGCATGCAGGGTTTTTTGACAAAACACAGGCCTGTTTTTGTAAAAAACCAGGGCATTTTTTTGCTCGCTCCCCCCCCCCCCCGAGCACTCTGCAAACCCCCTAAAGGCTATTCATGCCTCTTTTTTTGGGGAAAAAACGGGCCCGTGTTCACGAAAAATGGGCCTTTTGTGGGAGGTTTGCAGAGTACAAAAACTTTTTTTAAAAAAAAATGCCTCTTCAAACCTTGGTGCGTCTTATACTCCGGTGCATCTTATACTCCGAAAAATATGGTAAGTTAGTTTTGCCCCATTTTACGACCTTTCTTGCCTCTGTTGTTAAGTGAATCACGGCAGTTGATGAGTTAGGAAATCGGTGGTAGGTGAACCTGGCTTCCCTCTTGACTATGCTTGACAGAAGGTCGCCAAAGGGGATCGCGTGATGTTGGGACTTTGCAACTGTCATTAATATGAACCAGTTGCCAAGCATCTGAATTTTGATCAGGAAACTACGAGTCTTGTGTGAAAAATGATCGTAAGTCCCTTTCCCACCCCCTCCACTGCTGTTGTAACTTTGAACGGTCACTAAACAAATTGTTGTAAGTCAAGGATCACTTGAACTAACCAAACCAGTAATAAAAACAGAACACTGAATTTTTAAAATGAATAATAAGGGTGGGAGAGGGATGGTTCCACTCTAGGCAGAATGCTGTTTTGATCCTGGGTTAAACCAATAGTCGAAAGTTATTACTCTCTGAAGCATTAACTAAATTGCAGCTAACATTCTGCATTCAGATGAATCGGTTTTCCTATAATCTCAATTCACACTGTGAATCAGTACACTGAATAGCCAAGTGGAATGATTTATCACATATACACACACATAGCAAATTTAGCCAACAAACAGATGAGGGCACTGGGATTTTTATCAAATTAGTTAAACGTGTCACAGAATGTAAGAGTGGAGGGGATTTAGAGGTCATCTAGCCCACACGACTCCCTGATATTTGTACAAATATCACTACTATGTTTGGTCAACGTGCCCCCTAATCTGATGCTCCTCAGATAAATTGGGATTAGAGTTCCTAACCAGCATCATTCTAGGATTGGGTAAATTAACCGAATCTATTATTTATATTTTTGTATTTTTATGTTATTTTAAATTAGCTACTCTTTTTTTTACAGTATTCTGCTTTAAAGGCTTGTGTGCTTGTATAAAGTTGTTCGTAAATCTAATATATATCTGACTTGTCTTTATATCATTGGCATCAGCATTCATTGACAAAGAAAGTGTCATTATTTGTAAAAGGCCCAGAGTCATTTAGTGAGATGGGTGGTGTATAAATGTGATGAATGAATAAATAAATCAGGAACTGTGAGTTGTGATTTAGGGCTACGCTATATTGGAGTGGATGGGAAATAGAAATGATAGGGATAGGGACAGGGATAGAATGGGATAGAATTAGAATTATTGGAGTTAGAATTAGAAGAATAGAATAGAGAATAGAATAGAATAAAATGGAATGAGGATAGGGATAGAATAGAATAGAACAGGGCTCACCACCTTTTGGACCTCAGGGACCACTAAATTCATAATTTTAAACCCTGCGGACCACTGATATGATCTCCCTAATGACCAGCTGGGTGGGCGTGGCCAACTCGATGTCACTCGCGTCAAGGGGTGCCTCGCCAGCCTCTACTCACCCTCCCCTCCCAGCCACTCCTCCCCTGCCCACCTGGGCTCCTTAGGGCCCCAACAGGAAGCAGTTGTGGGAGCTAAGCAGCCACCACGAGAAAGAGTTGGCAAAACAGCTCAGTTCAAATTGGATCTGGCCAAGAAGGAGGCTCAGCAGAAGCACCTCACTGAGGACTATGAGCATAGGCTTTCCAAGCAGAGGGAAGACCTGCAGGAGTGCAAGGCCAGGTACCGGCACCTGGAGGCTCAGTGGGCTGAGATGGCCAACCAGTTCCAGGCCATTATGCAGTCCCACTGGAACGAGGCCCTCCGGCTCTTTGCCACCAGTGGCACTTCCCTCCAGCCTCGCACTAAGAGGCTGAAGCAGACACCGTTGGAATTTCTCCCCCCTTTAACCCACACAGAAAGTCCCAGAAAGGGGGAGACTCTCTGCAGCAACGCAAGCGTTCATGGCATGTAGCTGGCCCAGGGGCCGTAGTTTGAGCACCCCTGATTTAGTGCTATATAAAAAATGCAAATAATTTTTCTGTGGACCACCAAAATTTTCTCCCGGACCCCCAGTGATCCACAGACCACCAGTGGGTGACCGCCGGCTTAGCGGGTGTCTAGAGAGGGGAGTTTTGTGCTGTTCTTACATTATCTGCATCTCTTTCAGGACTTCCCACCTTCCCGCTTCACTGAACCAAAGTTTTAAACTAGCATAATTGCAAAATGTACCAGACGTATTTCAAATGCGCTGACTTGTCTTGCTTTTTTCTGCAAAGTATGTACTTATATGAATATATTTAGAGTAGGGAGAATGAGATGGTGAGAATTGAGGAATTGAAAGTAACAAGTACTGTATCTGAGAACTTCAAATGTACATGGATGTGTGTAGAGATGATTTGTCAGTAAGACTGAACAAGGAAGGAAGTTGTGAAATGCGTGCAGCAAAGTATCAAAAGAATGTCTTGGGAAGAGTTCGTGAAAAACCGGCCGTTTTTGGGAGGTCTGCAGAGTGCAAACCTTTTTTTTTTAAATGCCTCTTCAAAATCTTGGTGCGTCTTATACTCTGGTGCATCTTTTACTAGGAAAAATACGGTATAAGTGGACCTTCCGGTTCCGGCTGCTGATCACGACAGGCAAGCTTTGCTCGCCCCGTGCTCTTCTGATGGGCTCCCCACTATCTGGGGGGCACAGGACGCCCTGGAGGGGCTCCTGCCGAAGGGGCGGCGTAGCGGGGGATCTCCTGAGCCAGCGGCGGCCGGAGGGGCCCTGCATCGCCCTAGGCACCGGGAGGCATGATGGGGAGGTGCTGCGGCGTCTTCGTGAGGAGGCAGCTGGAAGAACGCAAGATTTGAAGGACGCTGTTGCTGTGTGGTGAGGTGGAAACTTTCCCCCATTCCCTTGCTCGATCGAAAAGGAAAAAAAATTGCCAGCCGTTTTTAGAGTTACTTTCAACTTGGCTCGGAGAAGCGTGACTGGAGAGAGGGGGATTCCCCCCCCCTCAGACAGGTGGCTTTAAAAGGTTTTGCTCTCTGCCCTAGAGGAGGAGGAGAGGAGAGAGCCATGCAACGAAATCACGCTCATAACAAAGGCAGATTTGGGACTGCAATTCTGTAAATGAGGTGATGATCTGAAAACTTTCAAAACTTTGAAAACTTTTCTTTATGCCTTCTGATTCCGAAGCTGGCAGGGCAAGATGGCACACTTCCGTCCTCTTCACAGACACTGAAATCTGACTCCACCCATAGGAGCTTCAGGCATTTTGTCTTTGTCTCCGCGACACTCAGATAAATCTCTTGTTGTTATTGGACTCCGCTTGGAACAAAGGACTTTATTACTTTATTGCCAGAAGCTGAAACCAGAAAAAGTTCTCTTCTGCTTGGACTCCTTGCCTCGTAATCTCTCTTGGCGGTTTTCCTCTCTAATTGTTTCCTCTCTGTATTGACTTTGTACTTTTCCTGCTCACTATAATGCCACCTAAAAGATCACCCCCGGGGAAGCCGGGCTTTGCTGTCTCTGCCCCGACATCTTCAGCGTCCAGTCCCAGTGGACAACAGACCTTAACTTCTTTGTTGCAGCCAAAGCCTTCTGAGATGGACTTTCAGCAGATGTTTCAACAAATCTTAAAGGGACAGGAGGACTTAAAAAGTCAACTAAAGGAGATGAATGAGCAGCTTAAAGAGAACCAAGACCGGGCGATTAAAAATTCACAGAGATTGGATCTTTTGGAGGAGGGGACGGCTGAGATGAAGGGGGAGGTAAAAGGGGTGCAGAAGGGGAACCAAGAGCTTGAGAACCACCAGATAAAAACAGAATTTGAAAGAATGTCCTTTTTCCTTAGGTTTCAAAATGTGGTTGAGGCGGATGATGAAGATCTAAGGGACATCATGACAAACCTTTTGGTTGAATTTATCCAAAAAGAAAAACAACAGATGGGGTGGGACTTGGACCTGGTTTATAGAGCAAATTCAGCATATGCTAGAACACATAATGTTCCAAGGGAGGTACATATTAAATTTCTCAGGAAGACTACAAGAGATGAGATTCTGAGTGTGCAAAGGGGGCAAGCTCTAAAATATCAGGATAGAGAAATAACCATCTTGAAACAGATCCCTAAGAAAGTGAGAGAGAAAAGAAAAAATTATTTGCAGCTAGCGAAGAAGTTATACGAGAAAGGGGTGTGGTTCAGATGGTTGATGCCTGAAGGCATGCTAATATTCTGGGAGGATACAAGAGTTAGAATCAACACAACCACAGAGGCTCAGGCCTTTATGGAAAAAAATAAAGTACTCCTAGATAAATCTGATGATCCTATACCAGACTCACAGGACACGGGAGGGGCCGGAGCTCTGCTAGCGGGGGGAGAAGGGGCAATACCAAGAAAACTCAGATCACAAAAATGAGCAAGAAAATCTGCTTGACATAAATTGATTGAAACTGCTTGAAGATAAAAGTTTATATGCTGACAAAATATTATTATTTAGTATTAAACTAATCTATGTGTAAATGAAAATTATGAGCATTGGGGGGAGGGGGCACCTCCTACATATTGTAACTGCCAAAATTTGTAACCTATTCCAAAATTTGTAACCTATTCCACTATTTCCTTTTTATTTTTTAAAAAACCAATAAAACTTTGTTTTAAAAAAAATCTTGGTGCGTGTTATACTCTGGTGCGTCTTTTACTACGAAAAATACGGTATAAGTGGACCTTATTGCAATGTTGTTAATTTAAGTAATGCTATAATGTTGGCTCTTCATGTTCCACATTGCTCATGAAATAATAAACCTCTGATCTTAAAAGTCAGATTTATTGCTTGTGGTTGCTTGTGGTTTCCCTTTGTGACTTTGGGCTGTGAGCTCAGGGAAGATGGAAGCAAAGGAGGGTCCCATCCCCGCTAAAAAGCTTATCAGCTTCAAGAGGAGAGCCTCAGATGGGTCCCTGTTGTATAATGTTTTTCTCGCCTCCTCTTCTTCCCCTTTCACAACATCAGGATTTTCCCTATGTCACTTTCCCCCCAAAGAATGTCCCCATTTCTATCCTTCTTGAGACAGAGAGTCTGCGGGGGAGCAAGTCATCCCTCTCTCTTTCCATCTGAACTACTCTGGAGCCCTATTCTGGGAGAGAGAAATGGTGGTAGGTGCTGACACTGAGAAGCGCAGAGGCTGCTGGTGGCCCCTGAGGTCAGCCTGATGTTCCAGCACCTCTTCAGTGGGATCATCGGAGCCTCCACCTCTGTCTCAGAGGAAAGTGGGGGAAGAGCCCCTTGAAGGCTTCGCCACCTTCGGTCAAAAGGTTCCCCAAAGACCTACGAGGGGCAGAGGGGACCGCTTGGAGGGGCTCAAGAGAAGAATCAAGCGAGGACAGCCTGGCTGCGTTCACGCAACTGGCACAACCAGGTCAGTTGTGCACTCAACGTGGCCCCCGATCACGCGAAGGGGGGTGACTGCATGTTGTGGGCGTCGCCAGGCTAAGAACTTCAAGAGCCCCGGAGGCAAGTAAAGAAGCAGCCCTCTTGTCTTTGGTCGGTTGGGGACTTTGGATGGGGGGGGCGGCGGCAGAAGCTTGGCTGTCACTGGCGACTCTTGGCGGTGCTTTCAGCTTTTGGGAGCGAACCCACCTTCTCGGTGGCCGGTGCGAAGGTGCGTGTTAGATATTAGCATATATCGCGGTAAGTCTTCACTCAGGTCCGCCGCTAGGGCGGGAACTAGGGATCATTCTGATTGGTCGAGAGGCGTACCCGATCCCTATAAAAGGTGAACCCTCAGACCACACACCAAGCTGGATCACTACTACTATTAATAAAGAGCTGTTAAGTCACTACTTGTCCGGAGTCTGTTCTCTCGTTGCCCGAATCTAACACTGGCAACGAGGGTGGGATCGAGAGACAGATAGGACGAAGAAAGCTACCTTCAGAATCCCAGGTTTCGATCCAGCCTAGGAATTCGGCAGAAATTCCAGCAGCCATCTCAGCGCGGCAAATTCAAACGCAGACAAGATGGCGATGCACACTCCCCCAGCTCCGTTCGACCCAACGAACGACCATTGGGAGTCCTACATGATCAGGTTCAAGTGTTTTCTCGAAGCAAATGAATACACGGGAGTACCTGACTCTCGTAAGAAGAACATATTCTTGAGCTACTGCGGACGAGAAGTCTTTGAGACGGCCAGAGATCTCTCTGAACCAATGCCTATACAAGCGGTATCATGGGCGGCGCTACAACAGACTTTACAAACACACTACGCGCCAAAACCTTCCCGCCATGTTCGCCGCCAGGAATTCAACACGAGGAACCAGAAGGCGGGAGAATCAATCAACCAATATGTTGCAGCACTACGGAAAGCGGCAACACACTGCGAGTTTAGGGATCTGGACGAGCAAATCCTGGCAAGACTCATTTGTGGGTTGAGAGACATCTCTCTACAGAAACGGTTGTTGGCCAATTCAAACTTAACCTTACAGATTGCACTCAATGAAGCAAGGGCGTCTGAATCGGCAGACAGATCTTCCGAGACCATACAACGCGGATTCAGCGCAAGCCAGTCCGGATCCAGACACGCCAGAATTCACTATGAGGACACCGACCTAGAAGTCGAGGATCCCGAGTTCGAGGACAGTCACCGCATGCGGAGCAGTCACATGAGACCGGTGGGTAAACCCGAATTCCGTTTGCCACCCTGTGCAAGCTGCGGAGGGAACCACCCCCGGTCTACTTGTCGGTTCAGGAACGTTGTTTGCTCGCATTGCGACAAACTTGGGCACATCGCAAGAGTGTGCCGGAGCGAAGGCCCTGCCTCACAAAGGCAGCCTCCTATGTACCGTCAGCAGAAGCCCAACCCAGGGGCTTGGCGAAAAAACAAAGGGCGCCCAGAGAGAAACCCAAGAGAGTTTGCCGAGAGAGATTACACAAAAAGAGCTGAAAGGGCGTATTCCCAGAGAGATCACACACATAGAGCTGAAAGAGCGTATTACCAGAGCGCGGAGAGAGAGTATCTCCAGGATACTGATGCCGAGATAGAGTTGACCCAGAGAGAACAATTGCGAACCTATCTCACAACGATAGGTCAGGTCCGCACCAAGCGGCCTAAAAAGCTGAAAGTCACGGTCCTCCTGGAGGACTCCCCTTGCGAGCTGAAAGTTGACACAGGATCGTCCCTGACGATCATTTCATGGTCCGCCATGAAAAAGGCAATCCCGAGCCTCAAAAAGAGGCAACTGCGCACACCAGACATCCTGCTACGAGACTACCAGGGGAACAGGGTCCCCATCGTGGGTCAAGGCACGTTTCGGATGCAGTTCAAGGACATCGTAGCCCAGCTGCCTGTGACCGTCACCAGCGCACCATTACAGAGCCTCCTGGGACTGGATTGGTTTGAAGCCCCGGGGTTAGAAGTTACGGGAATCAACGCCGTGGACAACAGCAGCGCTGAACAGATTTTTAAGGAGTTCGAGGATGTGTTCAGCCCCGGTCTTGGTAAGTATGTGGGTAAACCTATATCTTTCAATTTAGACCCCAACGTGCCTTTTGCACTCCGTCCCAAAATTGATAAGGAAATAGATAAACTCGTAGAGCAAGGGATCCTTGAACCGGTGGATCACGCGCACTGGGAAACCCCCATTGTGACCCCAGTTAAGCCAGATGGGTCAGTCCGTATCTGCGCAGACTATAAATGCACAATTAATGTCGCTCTACAACAAAGCGCGTACCCTGTGCCAGTAGTCCAACACCTATTGCACTCGTTGGGGCCAGGGAAAATATTTGCTAAACTAGACATGGCACAAGCATACCAGCAACTGCCAGTGGATAGTGCCATGGCGGAGGCCCAGACTATAGTGACGCATAGGGACGCATTCAAATGCAACCAGTTACAATTCGGCGTAAGCATCGCTCCTGGCCTGTTCCAGAGCGTCATGGAACGACTTTTGCAGGGAATCCCTGGGGTTGTCCCATATTTTGACGACATCTTGGTGTCAGCTGCAAACGAGGAGCAACTATTAAAAAGAGTCAGAACTGTTTTGGCCAGAATTAGAGAAAAGGGTCTCCGCCTCAAAAAGGAAAAATGCCAAATTAACGTGCTTAGCGTAGAGTTCCTGGGATATAGAATCGATGGTTTGGGCATACACCCAACATCAAAGAAAATTAAGGCGATCCAGGACGCCCCCACACCACGAAACCAGACCGAGTTGCAGGCATTCCTCGGACTACTTAACTTCTACAGCGTTTTTCTGAGACAGAAAGCGACCGTTGCTGAGCCATTACACCGACTCCTCGCCAAGAACGCAAAATGGACATGGGGACGCGCCGAGGCAGCAGCTTTCGCCGCAGTCAAGCGCCTGCTCACCACCGATTCGCTGCTCGTGCAATACAGCCAGACGCTACCATTGGTATTGACCTGCGACGCTTCACCTTTCGGCGTCGGCGCAGTCCTCAGCCACAGAATGCCGAACGGGAACGAAGCGCCCATAGCATTCTATTCAAGGACTCTTTCATCGGCCAAAAGGAACTACAGCCAGATGGACAGGGAAGCATTAGCCGCTGTGGCTGGAGTCAAACGCTTCCACGAGTACCTCTACGGCCGTGATTTCAAACTTATCACGGAGCACAAACCACTGCTGGGACCTTTGGCGGGAAACCGCCCCACACCAGTCTCACTTTCCCCGCGCATGACCAGGTGGACTGTTTTCCTGGCTGCGTATTCCTACAAGCTGATACATCGTCCGGGCTCGACTCTGGGGCATGCAGACGCACTCAGCCGTTGCCCACTTCCAGAACTATTAACAGACCCCACCCCCGAGGTACCGGTTTTATTAATTGACTGTTTGGACTCAGGACCTGTTTCTTCTTTCGACGTTGCGAGATTCTCTTCTAAGGACAGTGTAATAAAACAAGTTCAAACTTGGGTTTGGAGGGGGTGGCCAAAGGGAAACGTGGGACCCGAATTCAAACTGTTTTGGTCGAAACGCGATGAACTATCAGTGTTACAAGGTTGTTTATTGTGGGAGGATCGAGTTGTTATTCCTTACGTTTTGCGGAGAAATGTCTTAGAAGCATTACATGTTGGGCATCCGGGAATCGTTAGAATGAAGGCGTTAGCTAGGAGTTACGTTTGGTGGCCAAACATGGACAAAGAGATAGAGGAATGGGTGGCCACTTGTGATCCGTGCCAAGAGTCTAGACCAGCACCCCCTGAAGCGCCCGCCACAGAATGGGACAAACCAAAAGCACCCTGGTTGCGAATACACATTGATTTCGCAGGGCCAGTCCAGGGACAAACATTCCTTATAGTTGTGGATGCATACTCCAAATGGTTGGAAGTAGTCCTAATGACTTCAATCATGGCAGAGGCAGTCATTAAGGTACTATGGCGACTTTTCGCCACTCATGGCCTGCCCGACCTCCTGGTTTCCGATAACGGGCCCCAATTCACGGCCATGCAATTCGAAACATATCTAGCAAGTCAGGGAATTCGGCATGCCCTCGTCGCGCCATTCCATCCAGCCTCGAACGGACAGGCAGAGAGAATGGTGCGATCTGCAAAAGAGGCCCTCGCTAGGATGGGTCCAGGTGATTGGCAAACACGCATTGATCATTACCTTCTAATCCAGCACATCACCCCCAGCGCCACGACGGGTAGGAGCCCCGCTGAACTCCTCATGGGCCGCCGTCTACGGTCTCACCTGGACCGACTTCACCCAAATTACTCTGCCACATCGCCCCCAGACTCTACAAGCAAAATTCGGAATTTTAGCATAGGGGATTCAGTATATGCCCACAACTATGCAGGGGGAACGCTGTGGATGCCAGCAAGGGTAATAGGCATCATGGGTCCACGATCATACTTGCTGGAACTAGAAGATGGTAGAAATTGGAAAAGGCACATAGACCAACTCCGGGGTCGCCTAACACACTCAAACCTGAGATCAGCTAACGAGGACTATATTCCGTTGAAAAGTCAGCACCCCGAGAGCCCAAACACAGAGGAGCACAACACCCCAGAGCCCGGAGTGGAACCAGAGGCCAACGATGGAGCGGAACAGCATCCGAGCGAGGAAAGCCTTCCGCCCCTCGACTGCGGAACGGAACTGAACAAACAAGCCGATCTCACACCCATTCCAGCTCAACCTGAACTCAGACGATCCACTCGCGTAAGACAGAAACCAACGTACTTAAAGGACTTTATTACTAACCGGAACACTCCGTCTAAGAGGGGAGGGGTGTTAGATATTAGCATATATCGCGGTAAGTCTTCACTCAGGTCCGCCGCTAGGGTGGGAACTAGGGATCATTCTGATTGGTCGAGAGGCATACCCGATCCCTATAAAAGGGGAACCCTCAGACCACACACCAAGCTGGATCACTACTACTATTAATAAAGAGCTGTTAAGTCACTACTTGTCCGGAGTCTGTTCTCTCGTTGCCCGAATCTAACAGTGCGTGCGGTGGGAGGGCGAGGCAGCTGCCGCGGGCGCCCCTCTTGCTCCTGTTGGTTGGAAGGGGGTGGGGTGGAGGAGCATCCCTCATTTCTCTCTTCTCTTGTCCTGTTTCCTCTGACGGGCGGGAAATTTCAGCGGAATTCGGGAGGCGCGTGAGGGGGAGGACGGGGCTCCTGGGTCATATTGTATTTAAGCGAAGGTAGAAGAGAAGGGTAGAAGGCGATGGGCGCCCGTGCTCGGGTCTTTCGTGCCAGGAAGCCGCTGCAGTGATTTTCTGGAAGCGTTTGCGACCTGGTGGGAGGAAATTGAAATCGAGAGGAGGGGGATGCCTGTCCTGCCTGGGTCAACATCAGTATGTGACTCTTTCCCTAGGATACGCCCGGTTCCCCCCAAAGATAGTCCCCACTTCCATCCTACTAGAAACGGGGAGTCATCCCTCTCCCTTTCCATCTGAACTACTCTGGAGCCTTTGAGTCCTCAGCCCTATTCAGAGAGGGGGAGGAGAGGGAGGGCGGGAGGGAGGGAGGGAGAGATGGTGGTAGGGGGCTGATACTGAGAAGAGCAAAGGTTGCTCTCACCACTCCAGGGGAAGGTTGCTGCAAAATCCCCATTCTCTCCAGATCAGCTGGGGCTCCGGAGGCAGAGAATAGATGGGGGTGTGGCCAGTACTTAACGGTTCTCCAAATTACTCACAATTTCCGCTACTGGTCAGCCTGATGTTTCAGTACCTCTTCAGTGGGATTGGTGCGCACAGTCGGATGGCGGCGCTGTTGCTCCTTTGGGATAGACGGGCAGACCTGATTTTTCTCTTTTCCTGTTTTCTCAGAAATTTTCAGCTGAATTGTGGGGGGGAGGCGGGATGGAGAGGAGGGACAGTTGGGGCTCCTGAGTCATCTTTTGAAACTCACAAGATAACTGAGTCAGTTGTCTTTTTAAACGGAAGTGCAACGTTCCTCCAGGGCTTCCTATCCTCTACCATCCTCTGGTGTCCACTTAAGCTCACAGCAACTGTTTCGGTGACTCCATTCAGCCACCTGCTTTTCTGTCGTCCCCTTCTTCTTTTGCCCTCCATCGTTCCCAGCATGAGGCTCTTCTCCAGAGAGTCCTTCCATCCCATTTGGTGGCCAAAGTATTTAAATTTCATCTGGCCTTCTAAGGAGCAGTCAGGGTTGATCTCCTCTAGGACTGACTGCTTTGATCGCCTTGCAATCCAGGGGACTCGCAGGAGTCTTCTCCAGCACCGTAGTTCAAAGGCCTCCATTCTTTGGCGCTCAGCCTTTCTTATGGTCCAACCATACTAAAACCAGCCATCCATTGCAACTGGGAAAACCATCGCCTTGACTATAGGCACTTTTGTTGGCAGGGTGATGTCTCTGCTTTTTAATATGCTGTCTAGATTTGCCATATCTTTCCTCCCCAGGAGCAAGGGATTTTTAATTTCTTGGCTGCAGTCCCCATCTGCGGTGCTCTTGGAGCCCAGGAAAAGATAAATAGGCAGGGCGACAGTATTTTATTCATAATATCCTCGCATCCTCTTGTCAAGGTCTCTTTAACACCCAGGATTAACGACACAATTTCTTCCCAGGTTTCACACATTTTTATTTTTTATTTTGATTCTTTTTGTCAAACAGTCCAACAGTCCAGTGGTGGGTTGAAATTTTTTTTTACTACTGGTTCTGTGGGCGTGTCTTATTTTGTGGGTGTGGCTTGGCAGTCATGTGACCGGGTAGGAGTGGCTTGGCGGTAATGTGACTGGGTGGATATGGCCAATTTAGCTGTCCATTAAACAATACACAGCAGCCCACTCTCCTTTTTAATACTCAAGTTTTTACTGTAGGTTGTTTTTTTTTTTTACTAGGGGGTAGAGGTTGGCAATGCCTGGGGATTTCTGGGACTTTCTCCTCTGTGTTAGAGGCACCAAAATAACCAAGATGATATAAGTTCTACTGTTGGAGCAGGGGGTTGGACTAGATGACCTCTGAGGTCCCTTCCAGCACTGGATTGCTGTGCTGTTTCAAAGCATTCTCTGAAGCTGCGTCTAGTGCCAGGTTTGTGGTCCTTCCTTCCTCTCCTTTTTCTCCATCTCCCTCCCTCCCTCTCTCTATCCATCCATCCATCCATATCTCATTCATTTTCCCTTCCCTTCCTTCTTTCTCCCTCCCTCCATCCCTCCCTCCCTCTTTCCTTCCCTCCCTTCTTCCCTCTCCTTCTCCCTTCCTGTGAAGAACCCCTGTTGGCCTTTGGTAAGAGAAAGAAAAGCCAGATGTTGTGAAACAGAGAACATGCCCATTGAACATCTGGCATTCTCAGGGCTCCCCTATTGATTAGCTTAGCCTGAGCCTAAGGATAGCTAGACACACTTTCAATAAGATCTCAACACAAGCTCCATGCCAGAAGTCTTCAAACTTGGCAACTTTAAGTCTTGTGAACTTCAACTACCAGAATTCTCTAGCTGAGCTCTAGCAGAGCTGAATTCTGGGAGTTGAAGTCCACAAGTCTTAAAGTTCCCAAGTTTGAAGACCTCTCTGCTCCATGCACTTGGGGATCCTCAAACAGTGAGGATTTCTTTCTCTCTCTCTCTCTCTCTCTCTCTCTCTCTCTCTCTCTCTCGATAGAAACAGATCAACATTTTAAATCAGAGCTGCACTTGTTTTCAAACTTTTAATTGCTTCCTTTGCTTTCTGTTATTTTATTATTTGCTTTCTTATAATTTTTTATTACAAATTTTAATAAATTTTACAATTATCACCCCCCCTTACCCTTCCCTGTTCCCACCCTCCCTCCCCCGACCTCCCAGAGCAAAATACAGGGTATAGACATTTAACAACCATACGCTAACATAAGCTAACTAATTTTAACATGTTGCTATTCTTGTGCTTTAACTCCCCCTTTATTAAACTAACTTTGAATAAATTGTAACATTCTTTATGCCTTCATTCAAAAGCTAACTGAATTTTTTTAGTCCGGTATTCTTTCCTCCTTTCTCTTGAAGCCCCCCCCCCCCTTTTGCACCCAATGACCAATCTGCAACTCCCAAAGGTGTCATGTGGGGTGCATCTTCAAAATCTTCATTCAGTTGGCATGCAGAGAGGGTTGACCTTGACCAAACACAGACCATCAGCATGTGCAGAAGATGGTGAGAACCAAACTCCCTCCTGATAACTCTTCCAGCACCATACATTCCCCAACCCAAATACCTCAAGTTCCCACCCTCCCCGTTTCTATGGCAGCCGATAGCAAGCAAGCAAAGCAGAGACTGAGAGATAGGTAGACAAAAATGTCAAACCTACTCTGAACTGTGTTACACGCTAATAAAAATTAAAAAGAAGGAGGAGGAGGAGGAGGAGGAGGAGGAGGAGGAGGAGGAGGAGGAGGAGGAGGAGGAGGAGGAGGAAGAGGAGGAGGAGGAGGAGGAGGAGGAGGAGATGATAATAGTGATCACACAGATTGACAACCAGCCATGGCGTGATAAAATGACAAAATGATGCATTGGATGATCTGCAACAAACACCATCTGCCTGATGGGATCATAAAGTAGAGAAAGGCATAGAAATTGAATAAGTTAAATTGCTCTAAGGCTTTAGAATAGAAACAGATATGCAACTATCACATAATACACCAGACTTAACAATTGTTTATAAGAAACATTCTGAGGGCAAGGCTTGGCAATCATGTGACTGGGTGGATGTGGTGAACTTGTAAAGTGTGGTGAAACTCATTTAACAACACTCACACTCTTGCTTAGCAACAAAAATTTTGGGTTCAATTGTGGTCATAAGTTTTATTTCGATTCTTTCTTTCTTTCTTTCTTTCTTTCTTTCTTTCTTTCTTTCTTTCTTTCTTTCTTTCTTTCCTTCCTTCCTTCCTTCTTTCCTTCTTTCTCTTTTTTTCTTTCTTTTTCTCTTTCTTTCTTTCTCTTTCTATCTTTGTCTCTCTTTTTTTCTCTCTCTCTCCCTTCCTTACTTTCTCTTTCTTTCTCTCTTACTCTTTCTCTTTCTTTCTCTCTCTCCCCCTCTCTCTCACACACATACCTAACCCTTTACAACTCCCCCCCCCCATGAAAACCTAATTTTTTTAAGCATTTTGCTTCCGGGCAAAGTGGGAACATGGCACACCAGCCACACACAACCTCCACTGACTTTGAAGTCTTTCTCTTGTGCTGCCAAAAAACCCCGGCGCTCTTCACCTGCGGTCGCCCCTTCGACCTCCCACCCGTGGAGGATATGCCGTGGTCCTCCTGGAGAGGCAGTCGAGGGACACTTTCCCCCACCCCCTGAATAGCGCGTAGGCTGAGGAAAGTGAGATGGGAGACTGGAGCTGTTCCTTTTTTCCACAGGCCAGAAGGAGGCGGGGCGGCCTCAGGTGCCATCTGGGGACCCTCAGAGGCACCACTTCTCAGCCAGAAACAAGGCGAGGAAGGAATCTCTGATGGCTGCAGAAGCAGCAGAAGCAGCAGCGGCAGCTGAAGCACAATCCAGTCAGTTCCGGATCTCCCTTCATTGAGCATGTCCCGTTGCTGCTGGCGCTGCTTTTGGTGAATCAAGCTCGATGGCGGCGCTCTTGCCAGAGACTCCATCCTTGCAGCTGTTTCAGGCTGAGAAGAGATACCTCCGAGATGGCACCTGAGGCCACCTTGCCTCCTTCTGCCCCATGGGAAAAAAGAGCAGTTCCACTCTCGCTCTCTCCCCACTGATGCTGCTCGGCCTGAAACATGAGGATGGTGGAGGAAAGCGTTTACAGGCCGAGAAGCAGCAGCGGAGAGAGCGCAGATCTCCTGAGCTGTGGGAAGCAGCTGCAAGCGATGCTCTCAGGGCGAAGGCATTGCGAGCGGAGAAGCCTTGGCCCACTCAGGAGCCACCATGCGCTCGCCTCCCCTCTGATTCCCGTCGATCCTCCTCCCACTGCAGATGTGAGGATCGTGGAGGAAAGAGCTTTTAAGTGGCAGTGCCTTCTGCAAGCACTGTTTTTGGAATTGGGGAGGGGATCCGCCGCCTGAAAATGCTTTCCTCCACGATCGTCATCTTTCAGCTTTGCAAGTTTTTCTCTGGGAAATCGAACGAGACCTTCAGCATTAACGTTCTTGTTCAGTTTGTTTTTGTTGGAAATCCTTACATTAAGGGGCATTGAAGATTATTTTTGCTTTGCCACCCTTTGTCACTGACCTGTCCTCTGTAGAGTCTTGTTCTTGTAGGACAGGTATTTCTGCAACCCCTCCATGCAGGTTTTCTCCCGGAAGCCTTTATTTCTCTCAGACCATCTTGGATCCTCCTCCCACTCCTCCTTGGCCTTCTCGGCCTGGGGCTGAGCTGCCACCCATCAGAGGGTCTCCTTGTCAAAGCTGATGAAGTCCATCCCATCGTAGCCATAGTGCAAAAACCCTCCTTTGCTCCAGTTTTCTCGGAGCTCACAGCCCAAAATTGCCTGCCAGGTGTGAAGCCCTGAAAGAGACCCAGAGGGGGTGAGTGTGAATGAAAAGGGTCTAGGATTCCTCTCCTTAGCTTAGAGAGAATTATACTCTACCCCCACCCCTTCCCACATGGGGGAGAGAAACTTGAATTCTCTTTCTGCTCTTTATCACACAAGGAGAAATGTCTTTTACTTCAATTAACCCTTTTCGACTGGCATCAGGCCATGAAGAACTTCTAGGTGAGGGAGAAAATCACGGGGAGGGGGGAGTCTTCCCTGTAAAACCATTATGGCCCCTGTAAGCATTGATGGCACTGGCTCTGCTTACGTCCAGCATGGAGGTCCTAGTTGGATAACTTCTCCAGATCAGCTCTGAAGAACCTCTCGGAGGCTAGAAAGCCCTCCTTCTCCACCTCCTCCATCCAGGGCACCAGAGGCTCCATCTTCCTGGTGAGGCTGTCAAAGCGAGCAATGGGCTGTTCATCTAAGTAGGCTGTAATGAAACACATGGGCCAACCCTGGCTGGGCTCTGGGAAATGCAGGGAAGAATAACACAGGGAGTGTGATGGAGAGCCTGGAAAAGGAGGAGGGAGAGAGAATGATGACAATTAAGAACTTTGCTCATTTCCTCTCTCTCACTGAGATAGGTCCCTCAGAAATAACTGTTTGTTCTTTTATTCTGCTCTGCAGTAGGAAGGAGGGGGCTGCACATTAAAAGCGAGAGAAAGAAATGGCATCTTAAAATCACTAGGCAGGATGTTAGAAGCACGAACATCTCATTTATCGGAAAAACCCCAAAACCCACATAGGGTGAAAAACAAGTGACGTGAAATCCAAATAACCAATTGATATTATCTGTTATGCAAATAGTTAAACACGACCTACTTTGCAGAAAGACATAATGAAACCTCCAGGTCATGTCAATTGGCAGTTGAGAAGAGAGTGAATTATATCCGGCCAGGTACCTTGGCTGTGCGTTCATCCAGGGGCAGCCATCTCAGAGAAAGGGGGACAGAATGACCATAAGCTGCCTACATTTGGACTTGGCCCTGAGATAAGTCCCTGGACGGTGTGGGACTCAAAGGTCGAAGCCCAGAAAAACCAAGGTGTGGACAATTTTTTTGTGGAGAAAGATGTTGGAAACAAAAGCCAGGCTTCCTCAGGATATGTGGCAGAAGTTGACCATCCAGAGGATGAGGTGAGATATGTGGGGGATGCCTCTAGGGGTTGTGTGTAGTCCTGGGAGAACAGAATGCAACACTCGTAGGAAAACCCCTGAGATATAGTCAGTTACCAGGATGGGCAACACGCTTACAGGAGGCAAAGAACAAAAGGATGAGATACCAGTTAACAAATCTAAAACTGGAACAAAAGAAAAGAAAGTGTGGGAGAAGAGTCTCAATGGAACGTTTAGTTCCTGTGTTGTTTTAACTTGCGTGTTGGTCTTTGTCGGTGTGTTTAAGTGTTTTTTTTAAAGAGAGAGACTCTAACATCAGTGCCCTCCATCTGTGTATCTTTGACATGAAGTGGTTGACATTGAAAGGGTAGGAGACCCAGGGAGATAAAAGGTGGAATCAGATATTGGTCAGGAAGAACAGATGGTCCCAGTACGTGGGGCCAGGAGGAAGGAAACCAAAAGGGTTCCTGAAGGGACAGATCAACTGGACCACAAACCCGGTCCAAAGGAGCAGTTGAGACAGACCTCCAATTGCCCCTAAGGGAAATTGTATTGCCAGGAGCTGAGGGGGAGATACATAAGGTGTGGGTGTATGCTCCATGACTGGTTTATATAATTGGAAAAATCAAACTCCTAATTATAGAGAGAATCCAGATGAGATGCATGCCCTTTTTGCGTCCATTTTCCGAACTCACCAGCCTACTTGGGGCGCCATACAAAGTCTGATGGACATTTTATTAACTCCAGAGGAAAGAAGGCTGGTGAAGGGAACCATGGATAAGGCTTTGCAGAAAGATCATACAACAGATCCGGACTGGACATGTTTACTGGAGGAACCAGATTGGGAACCTCAATCCATTCGGCTGCAAAACTATCGGCCCTTAGTTTGTTAGGACTCAAACAGGGGGTCCCAAAAGTTAAGAACTTAGGGAAGGTCTATCAAATTCAACAGAAACAGGACGAAAATCCAGGGGAATTCCTAGAACGCATTTATCAAGCCTTTAGGAAATATGCCAAATAGATCCCGAGGCTGAAGAAAATCAGAGAATGGTCAATATGATCTTCATTGGTCACTCTGCAGATGACATTAGGGCAAAATTATAGAAGACAGAGGGGGCCCCCAGGAAAGGTGATCTCTGAACTTGTGGAGTTTTACATGCTCATGGACTATTTGGAAAGAAAGCGCTCACTGATTTTGTCACTCGACACATGCTGGAAAAAGGCATATATGCCGTTGTTAGTCAGGTTGCTGCAGCCTGTCTCTGTTCTGCACAAAACAACGCAAAGACAGGATGGAAACTTCCTTTGGGAGTCCGTCTACAGGGCTCATACCCAGGTGCTGTGTGGCAAATAGATTTCTCCAAATTTCCCCGGAAACTGGGATTTAGAGATCTCTTGGTTATGTGTGTAGCTTTTCTGGGTGGGTTGAGGGTTTTCCATGCCATACAAACAAGGCTAAAGAAGTAGCCCGTATCCAAACTCTGTCAGGAAGCCCACCTGCACTGTGTGCAGATAGCCGTGACCTGGGGTGAAAAACAAGTGAGATGAAATCCAAATAACCAATCAATATTATCTGTTATGCATGCATTATTAGGGGAAGGGCGAAAGCTTGAACGCAACCATCCCTTGACTATAAAACCTGCTGTAAGATTCTACTCTGGGCGCTTGGTTAGCTTTTCAAACCGGGGTCTTTATATCTTGGTACCATAATAATAGTACAAGTCTACATCACACCTTGTGTCCGGTGACTTATCCGCTTCGACACCAAGCAAGAGCCCAGTTTTGGGGCCAACAATTCCTCTGCAGGAATTGTATTAGCAGATCCTTGGGCAGTTTGAGCTTTCTGAGTAGGCGCAGAAAGAACATTTTTTCTTGTGCTTTTTTAATGATGTTTTTGATGTTAGGTGTCCATTTTAGGATTTGGGATATGATAGAACTTAGAATTTTGAAGGTTTCTACTGTTGATACTGTGTTGCCTATTGTGTTTCCCCGAAAATATTGCCTGTCCTGAAACTAAAGCCTTGCCTCATTTTTCGGGAGGGCAAAAATATCAGCCCCCCTGAAAACAAGCCCCCTGGAAAACCCATCCCTCCGGACAGGCAGAGCACTCCCCAACCTAGTGGTATTCTGAAGGTGCCAAACCGCGGGAGCCGGGGGGAAAGGCGCTCATGTTGCTTGGCGCCTTCGGGATACTGCTAGGTTGGGGTGTGTCGTTCTGCCTGGCTGGAAGGGGGAGTTGCCGGGGGCTGCTCCCTTGTGAGTGGGCTCCTGAAGAGCCGGGCGCAGCCTCAGAGGTGAAGCAGCCATGAGGTGACCATGCTCACGAGCACCCGCCCAGCAAACCTCCTCTCTAGCCGGAAGCCACGTGGCACTCTGCCTGCCCCCCATCCCCCACGGCTTGGCAGAATAGGGATACTCCCTAGGTCAGTGCATGGAGCTCTGCCCAGCTAGAGAGTGTGATTGCGCAAGCGCCTGTTCGCCCCAGCTCGCATGTCTCCCAGCCTCACCATGCCCTGGCCCAACCCTCCCTGCAGGGCCAGGGCACCGCTGCTGCCGCTGCCACCACCTTCCGAGCATAACGTCTTCTCCGGCTTCCAAACTCCGGAACTTGGCTTCCAATTCTTCCAGCAGCAGCCGCTCTAGGAGTGCGCTCTATGGTTGTGAGCACTATGGCAGCCGGAGAGGGGGTTTGCCAGGCGGCTGCTCGTGAGGGTTGTTACCTCATGGTTGCTTCATCCCTGAGGCCATGCCCATCTCTTCAGGAGCCCGCTTGCAAGGGAGCAGCCGCCCCGAAACCCCAAAACAATAAGCCCTCCCCTGATAATAAGGCCCAAGCCATATTTTGTGGGTCAAAAGAAAATAAGACCTTGTCTTATTTTGGGGAAAACATGGGAGTATTGTAAGAGGTGGTTGTATGGGAGGGTTTCTTCTAAAGTCTACCACTATTTCTACAGTTTTGAGTGTGTTCAGTTCCAGATTGGACGGGCGGAGGGGGGGGGGGCTCCAGCCTCGTCGGAGCAAACTACCCAGTAAGAAAAATGGTTTTGTCCTTCCTGGCCCCCAGGAACACTCTGCAGGCATCAGCAGGGCTGAGGGAAGGCAAAAACGCCTGTTTTTGTTTAAAAATGGCCCAGTTTTCACCCGTTTTGCAAAATGCGCACACCATTAAAAAAAGAAAAAAAATTACATTTTTTCAATGAAGGTTTTTCGGCACATGTGCAGAACAGAAAATAAAGATGGCGGTCACGAGTTATCCCAAATAATATCCAGTTAATATACTCCTTAAATTAGCCAATCCAATTTTCCTCTTTTGGCACATTTATTCTCAAGTTATCCAAGTAATTCAAATTTCTTACTCAAGTCTATTTCACCTTTGTGCTTGTTTGCAGCCGCTCCTTTTCCTTTGCCCCTTCTGCCTGCCCCACAACTCTCCTGCCACAACCTCTTCCCTCTGCTGCCCCTCTTCCATCCCTCACATGTATGTATATTAGGCCAGCTCGAACTGTTCAATTGGAAAGGAAACGCCAAATGTTGAGGGAAGGCAGACTTTTCCTTCTGGGAAAGGCGCTTAGAGGGGGAGAGATCCCAGCCCAGGACACTTTCGCCCCTTCCTTTATGCTTCCTTTCCTCTGGGTCTCATGTCCCTCCAGGCACTTACCGTAGCAGTCCCCCTGAAAGGAGGTTCGAAGCACTGCTCCCAGGAGCCATATCAATGCTCGTTGTAGATACATTGCTCTCTTGCTCTGTATAAAGAAAACTTCTGCTTTTACATCTTCAAACATCTTTTTTTGAAGGTGGCCAACTGGAAGTTCAGAAACGATCTGTTTCGGGCTTCCAGAGGACTGGGAGAGGCTGTTTTTGCCCTCCCCAGCTTTAGGAAAGCTATGCCCAGTTGGGTGGGTAGATTGAGTGGGCATGTGTAATAGCAGGCACGTGCGCAACTTTGGCACGCCATAAGAAAAAGTTTGGCCATCACTGTCCTATACCATTTCAGACAATTGGCTGCCAAGTCTGTAATGGACAGTAATGGAACATCCACAATTTCTGAAGGCAAAGCTGTTGCACTGATTAATTCTCCTCCCTGTTAGGAAGTTTCTCCTCAATTCCAGGCTGCTTCTCTCCTTAGTTAGTTTCCATCCATTGTTTCTTGTCCTGCCTTCAGGTGCTTTGGAAAATAAACTGACCCCTTCCTCTTTGGGGCAGCTTCTCAAATACCGAAATACAGCTAGCATGCCCCCTCAGATCCTTTTTTTTCGCTAGATTAGCCAAACCCAAATCCTGCAACCAGTCATATGTCTTAGTCAGGGGTGAGCTCCTATTGGCATTACTACCAATTTGCTTTGTGCGCGCTTTGCGCGTTGCTTGTGCATCCATAGTTTATTGTAAATGGTAAAGATCATTACAAGCTAATAAAAAACATGCTGCCAACAGCAGGGGAGACTGAGGGACCGGTTTGGGGGCGTGGCCAGCCTAGGACATTCTTGGTTTTGCAACCCAGGCCAAATTACCACTACCAGTTTGCCCGAACTGGTGCAAACTGGTAGAAACCCGCCTCTGGTTTTAGTGTCCAGGCCTTTAATTGTCTTAGTTGCTCTTCTTTGCTCTTTTTCAAAAGTTTCAACATCTTTTTTTTTTTTTTGTAATGTGGTCACCAAAACTGGATGCAGTATTGACAGGTGTGGCCTTTCTAAGGCTTTATAAAGCGGTACGAAAAAAGTGCTTTGATTCTATGCCTCTGTTTATCCTACATAACAATGATCTCCCCTCTTCAGATCCAGGTGAAGGATCAGATGATGGAATGTATCTCCAGATGAGGCCCTGGGAATCAGAGGAAGGCTCATATGTGGCAAGAAGACCCAAGTGTGAATGGAATGGACATGAGAGTAAGGAACATGAATTCTGATAAAACATTTTCTTTAGTCTTACAATACAATACAATAGTAGAGTTGGAAGGGACCTTGGAGGTCTTCTAGTCCAATCCCCTGCCTAGGCAGGAAACCCTATACCGTTTCAGACAAATGGCTATCCAACATCTTCTTAAAGACTTCCAGTGTTGGGGCATTCACAACTTCTGGAGGCAACTTCTGTTCCACTGATTAATTGTTCTAACTGTCAGGAAATTTCTCCTCAGTTCTAAGTTGCTTCTCTCCTTGATTAGTTTCCACCCATTGCTTCTTGTTCTACCCCCAGGTGCCTTGGAGAATAGTTTGACTCCCTCTTCTTTGTGGCAACTCCTGAGATATTGGAACACTGCTATCGTGTCTCCCCTAGTCCTTCTTTCTCTTAAGCTAAACATTAGGTTTAACAAGGCACAGTCTTCATTTCTGTGCCTTGACATTTAAGAACTTTGCTCCTTTCCTGTCTCTCACTGAAGAGTGAGGGGGGGTCGCAGGGGAGCTGCCTCAGAAAAAGCTGTTTGTTCTTTTATTCTGCTCTGCAATAGGAAGGAGGGAGGGACATATTAACACCAAGACAAAATTTAGCACCTTAAAGCCACTAGCCAGGATATTAGGAACAAGAATAGCTGCTTATAAGAAAAACTGCAAGACTCTTTGCAAGATAATTAAAAAAAACATTTTTTCAATGAAGATTGCTCTGCACATGTGCAGAAAAGAAAACCAAGATAGCGCCATCAAGGATAGAACTGGTACAGTCACGTGTCCTCCGGAGTTACTACCTATTCGGCGGAACCATACTGTACCGTTAGGAACTCATCTTTGCAACAATCTTATTTTCGAACCTAAAGCCACTTCTCAAATGATTCGATATCCAATGTCCAAGAGATTTTGTGTCCCAAAATTAAATTAATCAATCTGTTCCTCTAGTTAGTCCTAAAATGAAACCTTCAAAAATCCCTCTGCCAATTCAATCTTACTTTGAAGCTTTTAGGGGACTTTTTAGTAAATAAGTTTTCTTGATCTCGCACTTGAATTTCCACAAGCCAAAGTCTTCCCAGGATTTTGGGGGCATGTTGTACCTTCCTTTGTCAGCAGGTGGCACTCTTAAATCAAATTTCAATCTTATTCGTCTTGATACAATTTTACTATAATACTCCAACATTTAAATGTGGTATCCAACGCCAACTCCAGTCCAATTTAAAAATCCAATCTTCTGTACTTTAACAATTTTTTTGTTTTCTTCCTTTAATTCTTTTGTCTTCCATTTCAAAGTTCTAAAATTTTCCTCAAAGTAGCTAGGTCGATGCCACGTTAAAAATAATTAGGAGTCTCTTTTTCCTGAATATTCTTTTGGGCTTACAATTTAAAAGGATTCTCCTCACCCAGTTCCGAACACTGTTTACCATATGCACGCCAGAACTCTTCTTGGATGTTAAGCTGTCCCCCGCTTTGTGACAGCCATCTTAGGCTGTCTCTTCTCTCGTCATGGTCTAGAGCAGCGATGGCAAAACTTTTTTGGCTAGTGAGCCATAAGGGGGTTTTTGTGAATTGGTCGAAGGGATGAGGCGAGACAATTCTGAGGTGATTCAACAGCGTTAATTTAACAACAGACAGCAGTCAGAACTATATACAGGCAATTCAGCACCTTCCCTGCTTGACAGCTATTTATATGGAGCTGTCAAGCAGGGCAGCCAATAGGAACGGCCCGAACAGCCAGCGCTCAGCCAAGCTGCGTCTTAGCCAATCAGGTGCTGCTTGTCTGTTGCCGGCTGTCAGGTTGTATGTTGAGGACATAACACTCCTTCCCCCCCCTCCAGTGACGACGCATGCGTGTAAGTAGCACCTGCGTACTCGCTGAGGTAGGTGGGGTGGCACCGGACCCACCCAGAACGCCTCAGCTGAGATGGAGGAGTTGGCGTAGGAAGAGGTGCCCGTGGAAGCTCCTCCCTGAAGGGAGTGTAGCTCCGGGTGACATCATCCAGGCCTGCACCAGAGGGCGGACCCAAAGGCCCAGGTAGGACGGGGCGAGGGGGGGCGTCCGTTGGAGGCGGGTTTGATTGCAACTGCTGGTAGGCAGCGTCTGCATAAGCGAGGCCTGACTGGGGAAAGGCCTCTGGGTGGGGCAAACCAGGAGGGGCGTGTACGGAAGGAGTTGGCAAATGGAACGGCTGCCGGTAGGCGGCGTCTGGGTAGGCGAGGCCTGACTAGGGGAAGGCCTCACAGGAGGTTGTGATTGCCAGTTGCGACGGTATTGAGGCTGGCTGCTGGGCGACGGTGGCTGGGCTCGATGGGTCGGTTTGAGCAGATGCCTCAGTTGGGTGGTGGCGCCTTAGTTGATCCACATGGCGCCCCCACTCGGTGCCATCTGGAAGGTGGACCCTGTAAGAACAGGTACTAGTTGTTGTGGATACAGTGGCGGGCACTCACCTAGGATCCCCCGTGAAGCTCCTAGCCCAAACCAAGTCTCCCACCCTGAATATGTGGGGAGGGATCCCCAGGTTGCATGGCTGTTCCCCTGAATAGAGCGGGTGCATTCTATCCAGGGGTGTCCGCAGGCCCATCAGCAGCTCAGCGGGGCTTCTGTTGTCAATGGGGCAAGGGGTGGAGTGCTGACCTAAAAGGTAAGTGGCCACCTTTGCCAGCTATCGCCCCGTTCCATTCTGCCCAATGCCTCTTTGGCCGAGTGGACAGCTCGTTCTGCCCGGCCATTGCAGGCAGTGTGGTAGGGGGCGGTGGGAGCATGACGATGCCCTGCATGGCCAGGAACTCCTGGAAAGCCATGGACGCGAACTGCAGCCCGTTGTCGGACACGAGGATGTCCGGCAACCCGTGTGTGTAGAAGAGGCGCCGCAAGGCCCTGATGGTACTCTCTGCTGTGGTGGACGACATAAGGACGAGCTCCACCCAGCGAGAGTACGCATCTATGACCACCAAGAACACCTGGCCATGGAAGGGGCCCGTGAAATCCACACGGACCCTTGACCATGGCCCCCTAGAAGCCTCCCATTGCCGGACAGGTGCTGCAGGCAGGGCAGGGCAGGGCAGGACAGCTGGCACGGGGGGCACTGTGCCATCCAGGCTGCTTTCTTGTCATCCAAGTGGGGCCAGCAGACATAGATGCGTGATAAAACTTTCATACGCGCTATGCCTGGGTGGTCCCCATGGAGACGAGTGAGCACCTGGTAGCGGATGGGTGGGGGATGATGACTCTATCCCCCCAGAGCAAGCACCCGCTATGGATGGGCAGTTCCAGCTGGCAGAATTTGAAAGGGAGGAACTCTTCGGGGACCCCGGCCAACGGCCAGCCCCTCAAAACCCAAGAGACAACCTGAGAGAGGACAGGGTCGGCTTTGGTGTGGGCCGCCATGTCCGAGGCTGCCAGGGGAAGGTCGAGAAAGGTGATGGAGAGGATGGACAGAGAGGGCACTGGAGATGGGGCAGCGCCAGAAGGGGGCAGCAGCTAAGGGCATCAGCATGCCCCAGCTGCTTGCCAGGACGGTATAGCAGCGTATATGAATACGCTGCCAGGAACTCTATCCAGTGGGTCATCCTAGGAGAAAGGATGGGAGGGGTAGGTCGGTCACCGGCCAGAAGCCCAAGGAGAGGCTTGTGGTCTGTGTAAAGCGTGAAATGCCGACCGTTGCGGTAGTCGTGGAATTTTTTAATCGCGGACACCGCAGCCGGAGCCTCCTTGTCAATCTGGCTGTCATTCCTCTCAGCCGGGGAGAGTGTCCAGGAATAAAAAGCCATGGGGCTTCTGAGCCATTTGGGAGGACATGGCTCTGAACGGCCCCCATACCAACAGGGGAGGCGTCACATGCCAGCGTCAGCGGTAGCCTCTCACTATATTGGACTAGGAGAGCCACTGACGTAAGCATATCTTTAACAGCCGCGAACGCATGCGCTTCGTGGCTGCCCCAGCGCCAGGCCGCGGATCGGTCGAGCAACCAATGCAGTGACTTAGCTAGTGATGCCTTGTGCGGCAAAAATGGCGTTTAGAAATTTAAAAGGCCCAGGAACACCTGAAGGTCCGCCTTAGAGGCGGGCGTTGGAGCGTTCCTGATGGCAGCTATCTTTGAGGGGGTAGGGTGGATGCCCTGGGCATCAAACATGAAACCCAGGAATTCCACCCAAAGCACAGGAAAAGAGCATTTGCTGGGCTTCAATTTGAGACCCGCGCCCCTGAAATGCTCGAGGACCTTCCTTGCGCCTGCTGGCCGTAGGCTTGCACGGGGGAAGCAAGGAGCCGAGGCAGCGTTAGAGAGGACCGACAGACCTGAGCCAGGTGGCCCTTTTTATTGCACCTGCAGCACATGGAAGCCTTAAAAGGGTAGTTGGAGCAGGCATAGTTGCCTCCGCAACCAAGGCAAACAGCCGACGCCTGACGGGCTAGCTGCTGTGCCTGGCACCTGGGCACAGCCCGCAGGCGAGCCACCTGGTCGATGTCATTGGGCTCGTCCAATGGCACGAGCTCATTGATTAAATAGGTACGGTTGGGTGGAGGTGGCGGCTGGTTTCTGAACATTTCCACCGTGGACTGTTCAGACAGTTCAGCGGCTCTGGCCTCTTCCACCACTTGCTGGAGAGTGATCTCCGCCCGGGTCAGAAGCTGCCGCTTCAGGGGGGTGGTCCTTGACGCCACACACGAACTGCTCCACTAGCGAGTCATCGAGATCAGTGAACTTGCAATATATCGCGGCGGTCCTCAGGGACTGGAGGAACTGGCTGACCAATTCCACTTCCTTCTGGACGCATTGGCAGAATGCGTAGCGTCGGGCGATCGGTGAAGGTGTTGGCGTGTAATGATTTTAAAGTTTGGCTATCAGGGTGTCCCAGTCTAGCGCGTGGACCGGCAAGGGTATGGCAAGAGCCCTGGCGGAATTGAACATGGGCGGACCGCAGTAGCTCAGGAAGAAACGGCACTTTTGGTCAGCAGGCAGGTTGCGGTTCCCATTTGCAATTAAAAAGCACTCGAACCGCTCCAGGAACCTGGCCCACGATTTACTGGCGGTTCCGAAGGGAGCGAAGGGCGGCATGGATGCCATGGCAGCTTTGCGTGAGGGAAAGAAAATTTTTAATTTTGACTCACCAGTCAATGGAGCAAGAGAAGATGCCTGTTGAGGAATGTGCATTTGAAATGCTTGCTGTGTAGGTAAATATACTTGTCGTTGAACCTGTGGTTGCTGTACTACAGCTGCGGCCGGTGCTTGAGTTGCAATATTAACATGGCCTGCTGGAGACGCAGCCATTTGCCTTTGCTGCAATAAGTATTGTTGTGTTCCATCTAAGAAGACACCAGAGCCACCAGGGGGTGCTGAAGATCAGGCCTGTGGAGACACTTGTTGCATTGCAGCCGGAATATCTGAGTCAGTGTTAGGCTGCTCAGTTAATCTTTCTGCCTGCATGGAGTGTGTAACTTGAGAAGAATGTCATGTGACAATTGTGACGTGTACACAGCTCTCTGTTCTGATTTGCCTGACACAATATCCTCCAGGGGGTGTGTCTTAGGCTTTGGAGAAGGAGCCAAAATGGCGTTTTCAGACATTTGAAAAACAGGAGAATCCCTCTTATCTGGCTCGAGCATAGACAAGGCCATTTTTGCCTGGGATAGCTTACGTTCAAAAAATTCTATTTGATCACGATAGTCTTGAATAGCTTGCTTAAAAAAGAGATGAGATTGTTTTATTACTGGAAAGACACAGGTTGACAATGAATGCTGATAATCAAAAACTTAGTTAATCCTTGGTGATAAATAAGTAGGATTTTGGAGATGCTTATATAATGTTTTTGTTTTTAAAATGTTTATTCGTTAACAGATAATCCATTATGATAATAATTGTGAAATAATAATATTAATTAGTGAAAACAATTTGGATATAAGCCATAAATTGGGACCTGGGAAAAAGATTTATGAATTTTACTAATATTTTTTTTGTTTGGATTTTGTTACGAGGTGAGACAATTCTGGGGTGATTCAACAGCGCTTATTTAACAACAGACAGCAGTCAGAACTATATGCAGGCAATTCAGCACCTTCCCTGCTTGACAGCTATTTACATGGAGCTGTCAAACAGGGCAGCCAATAGGAATGGCCCGAACAGCCCGCGCTCAGCCAAGCCGCATCTTAGCCAATCAGGCGCATCTTGGCTGTTGCTGGGTGTCAGGTCGTATGTGAGAACATAATGGGGGAGCGCAGGGGGCTTTGTGCACGGGCATGCCACACCCATAATGCAATCCCCACGCAGTGAGCATGCGCGCATGACAGCCGCTCCCCTCCCCATTTTTACATGCTTTTTTTGCCCTCCCTAGGCTCCAGAGGCTTTATAGGAGCCTGGGAAAAGCGAAAACAGCCCCCCCTCCCTGGAGGCCCTCTGGAGGCTTCAGGAGCTTCCCTGAAGCCTTCGGAGGACTAAAAAGGACGCTACGAGCAAACCAAAAGTGACTTCCGGTTTGCTCGTAGGGCCAGTTTAAGCCCTCCAGAGGCTTCAGGGACCTTCAGGAGGCTTCCCTGAAGGCTCCGGTGGACTAAAAAGGATGCTAAGAGCAAATGGGAAGTCACTTCCAGTTTGCTCGTAGCGTCCTTTTCAGTCCTCCGGAAGCTTCAGGGAAGCTCCTGAAGCCTCCGGAAGGCCTCTGGGGGTGGGGGGGTGGGGCTGTTTTCACCCTCCCCAGGTTCCTATAAAGCCAGGAGAGGGCGAAAAACAGCTTTAAAAATGGCTGAACTCAGCTGCTCAGTGTGTGCATGCACGCTGGCCAGCTGACAGGGCAACGCCTCACATGCCCTGACAAATGGCTCCGGGTGCCACCTGTGGCACGCATGCCATAGGTTCGCCATCCTTGGCCTAGAGGAAAAAAGCCCTGGAGGAGAGTTGCGATCTCTCCCGGAACCTCACAGGATGCTCTTCCTTAGCATCACCTCCCTTGTTGGAAGAAATGTCCTTCTGGGTTCAGCTCCAAGTGGGGGGGAAAGACACTGGAAACATGGAGGTTGCTTGGAAAGATGGTTTAATGATGGACAGAGTAGTGCCTGAGTAGTGCCTGTATCTCAAATTGAAATGCAAATGGTTCTTGTAGTCCGCAATTTTTCTGGAAATCTGTTCATATTCCAGCACCATTTGCAGGGCTTTCACCCTAGAGCGCATGGTATAAGGTCTGTGGAGGTTCTTGGTCATCATATCACGGCTGTCCCAAAGGGGCTTTTTTTTTTTTGTATTTTCTTTTTTATTTTCTTTGTCTGATGTTTGGCTGAAGGAGCTTCTTGGGTGAGAAGTGAAATTTCTTCAGAGAAAAACAAAAATCACTTTTGGGATAACCTGATGAGTACATGGCTTTTTACATCATTCTAAGCTTTTGAAATTGAAATGTTTTGGATTGTAAAGTATTGCTTGAATGTGTGTGTGTGTGAAGATGTGCCAGATTGTCTCTATCCCTCTTGTAAAGTGTTGTGTCCTGTCTTTGGAGGCAGATGGGAATGCAAATCTAAAAGGCTCTTTTATCTCTCTGCTTTGGGGGGAAGGATATGGAAGGGGGCCAGGATCTTTCAGGAGCCTAGGACTGTGATGGCGAACCTCTCAGTGATGTGCGGTGAGGTTTATGGCTGGTGAGGCACTGACACAGTGGTGGGTTTCAAATTTTTTTAGACTTGTGGACTTTAACTCCCAGAATTCCACAGCCAGGCATGCTCAGTTCTGATTTAAAGCGACAGCATTTGTTTTTCTCCTTTGCGAAAGAAGTTTCCTTCTTTCTTTTTCTTTTTCTTCTCGCTTCCCCTCCTTCCTCTCTCCCTCCCTCCTCTCTCAAACACACACACACACACACACACACACACACAAACATTGGATTGGACTATCTCTCCTACCCCTTTCCCTCTCTCACTCACTCTCTCTCAAACACACACACACACACACACACACACACACACACACACACACACACACAAAGTTGGATTGGAGGGAAGAGCACTAGCGAGGAGACCACAGGAGGAGGCAGGAAGCCAGTCAAAGAGCCATATTGGAGCACACACACACTTTCCCCCAGCCCCGGAAGGATCCAGCCCAGCTTCACTGATTGCAGGCTTGAAAAGGCAGCATGGCTCTGCCTGCAATCAAACTACACTTGGGGAGCACAAGCGAACCAGTGTCCTTCCCTCCAGCCTTTGCCCAAAGCCCCACACCAGGAGGATGAAGTTTGAATTTCTCCCCATGCCTCCGACCCACGTACCTTTTCCAGCTTTTTCAGAGAGGATTTTAACTCTGCTCTTGCCTCGGGTCCTCTGAAGAAGCCCTGCCCAAACGAGCGCCCTCTACTATGAGGCAGGAGAACTGTGTGCCTCACCTACGTCAGGAATTTTTAGGCTTTTAACCCTTGCTTAACTCTGCTCGAGTGATTATAAAACGCCTAAAGTCAGACTAGATGAGGTATGCAGTTTTCCTGCCTCATAGTAGAGGGCACTTTTTTAGAGGCTTTTTTAAACAGTTAAGCAGAGTCATCCATGGTGAGGCAGCAACTAGCTCAGCCTGACCTCAGCTCTCGCCTTTTTCCTTTTACATTTTTTTTTTCTTTTCATGATGACAGTGGTGAAGCTGTGCCTCCCTTGCCTCCCCTGACTGCACGTCACTGGAACCTATGGCATGCATGTCAGAAGTGGCACGCAGAGACATCTCTCCAGGCACGTCATCCATCACCCATTGCTCTTCCGGCATGCACATGTGCGCCGTCCAGCTGGTCTTAGGCTTTTAACCCTTGCTTAACTCTGCCCATGTGTTCCAGAAACCGGAAAATCATGTGACTGGCACACATGTGCACACTGGAAACTGGAAGCTCAGATTTCCGGCATGCACATGCACCCTGGGAAATGTCCGGTTTCTGTCAATGTCCTGGTTTAGGACAGTATTGGCTAATGGGAAGTGGGGGGAGGAGCACTGGAAACCGGAAGAGCAGCAGCATGCATATGCACACTGGGAAGCTGAGCTTCTGGTTTCTGGCACGCCTGCGCCCGCAAAGACCAGCTGCCCAGTACACATGCGCATGCCAGAAACTGGAAGCTGAGCTTCCCAGCTCTTCTGGTTTCCGATGCTGCACGCCCCCAACCCTGTTTCAGCCCTCGGTGCCAGAACTCTTTGCAGGTGGTTCAGCTGTGACCCCTCAGTCCAGCCACTTCTTCCTTGAGCTCTCCTTTTGCTGCTTCCGATTCTTATCCTGCAAGTTGGAGATGGTTTGATTCTTCTTCTATACCTGTTTTTGGAATCTCTTTACAACGACACTCCCTTCCCACCTATAGTAAGTTTCCAACATCTGTTTGTTCGAAGCGATCTTTACATTTTTATATTATTGGAAAAAAATTACAATAGGGATTTTTTAAAAAATACAAATAGAAAACAAAACTAGAGAAACCATTTTGAATCAATTTGAGCATCAAAAATGCAAAAGACAAAAGCACATGTGCATATTTTGTCCTCCCCCCCCCCACTAGTTGAATGTTGATAGATTTATTACAGCAATAAGAGATTCCTCCCTGTGCAAAACAGGCCCAGGTGTTTGTTAGACTCCTTCTTTAACAGTTTCTCTTTTAAATAAGTGAGCGTTCTTAACTGAAACCTTCCATCCTCAGGAATCTGGTTCTCTGCCTATCTTTTTGTCCAATCGCTCCATAAACAATTGTTTTTAAAGGTCTTTTGCCTTTTGTTAGTAGCTTAAAAGCTCTTGGGTGACCTGGGGCAAATTGGGAGTTCCTTTCCCTGGTGTGCAAGCCCAACAACCACACCTGATAGGTGGAAAAGTGTAAGACTATTATTTTTAAAGAAGCAAATTCCAAAATGGGACTCCATAGTGGGGGGGGGGGGGGGTTTGCGAAACACACATTGACATGAACCAGTC
Source organism: Natrix helvetica (assembly GCF_964273705.1). NCBI lineage: Eukaryota > Metazoa > Chordata > Lepidosauria > Squamata > Natricidae > Natrix > Natrix helvetica. Next base: position 374,571,501 of record NC_138548.1, read on the forward strand.
ATGAAAAGGCATATCATAATTTACCAATCAATTTACTCGTGTCAGGCAGTGCCTCCTTCAAAAACCAAGAAAGAAAACTCCCAACTCCATTGTTTGTGGAATGAAATATACTTTTACTGATCAGGAAAAGATAGCAGCAAAAGAAAAGCAAGATCTTTATCCAGCATGCTCCCCCCAATTACCCCACCCAATGACCAATCTGAAACTCCCAAAGGTGGCATGTGGCGTGCATCTTCAAAATCTTCATTCAGTCTGCAGAGAGGGTTGACCTTAAACAAGCCGAAACATAGGGTATCGGCATGTGCAGAAGATGTGAGAATCGAACCCCCTCCTGATAACTCCTCCAGCACCATAAAGAAGGAGGAGGAGGAGGAGGAGGAGGAGGGGGGGAGGAGGAGATGATGATGGTGATCACACAGATTGACAACCAGCCTTGGCGTGATAAAATGACAAAATGATGCATTGGATGATCTGCAACAAACACCCTCTGCCTGGTGGGATCATAAATAGAGAAAGGCACAGAAATTGAATCAGTTAAATTGCTCTAAGGCTTTAGAATAGAAACAGACATGCAACTATCACATAATACACCAGACGTAACAATTATTTATAAGAAACATTCTGAGGGCAAGGCTTGGCAATCATGTGACTGGGTGGATGTGGTGAACTTGTAAAGTGTGGTGAAACTCACTTAACAACACTCACACTCTTGCTTAGCAACCAAAATTTTGGGTTCAATTGTGGTCATAAGTTTTATTTCTATTCTTTCTTTCTTTCTTTCTTTCTTTCTTTCTTTCTTTCTTTCTTTCCTTCTTTCTCTTTCTTTCTTTCTTTTTCTCTTTCTTTCTTTCTCTTTCTATCTTTGTCTCTCTTTTTTTCTCTCTCTCTCCCTTCCTTACTTTCTCGTTCTTTCTCTCTTACTCTTTCTCTTTCTTTCTCTCTCTCCCCCTCTCTCTCACACACATACCTAACCCTTTACAACTCCCCCCCCCCATGAAAACGTAATTTTTTTAAGCATTTTGCTTCCGGGCAAAGTGGGAACATGGCACACCAGCCACACACCACCTCCACTGACTTTGAAGTCTTTCTCTCGTGCTGCCAAAACCCCCCGGTGCTCTTCACCTGCGGTCCCCCCTTCGACCTCCCACCCGGGGAGGATATGCCGTGGTCCTCCTGGAGGGGCAGCCGAAGGACACTTTCCCCCACCCCCTGAATAGGGCGTAGGCTGAGGAAAGTGAGATGGGAGAGTGGAGCTGTTCCTTTTTTCCACAGGCCAGAAGGAGGCGGGGCGGCCTCAGGTGCCATCTGGGGACCCTCAGAGGCACCACTTCTCAGCCAGAAACAAGGCGAGGAAGGAATCTCTGATGGCTGCAGAAGCAGCAGAAGCAGCAGCGGCAGCTGAAGCACAATCCAGTCAGTTCCGGATCTCCCTTCCCTGAGCATGTCCCGTTGCTGCTGGCGCTGCTTTTGGTGAATCCAGCTCGGTGGCGGGGCTCTTGCCAGAGACTCCATCCTTGCAGCTGTTTCAGGCTGAGAAGAGATACTTCCAAGGGACTCTTCCCAGATGGCATCTGAGGCCACCTTGCCTCCTTCTGCCCCATGGGAAAAAAGAGCAGTTCCACTCTCGCTCTCTCCCCACTGATGCTGCTCGGCCTGAAACATGAGGATGGTGGAGGAAAGCGTTTACAGGCCGAGAAGCAGCAGCGGAGAGAGCGCAGATCTCCTGAGCTGTGGGAAGCAGCTGCAAGCGATGCTCTCAGGGCGAAGGCATTGCGAGCGGAGAAGCCTTGGCCCACTCAGGAGCCACCATGCGCTCGCCTGCCCTCTGATACCCACCGAGCCACTGCAGATGTGAGGATCGTGGAGGAAAGAGCTTTTAAGTGGCAGTGCCTTCTGCAAGCACTGTTTTTGGAATTGGGGAGGGGATCCTCCGCCTGAAAATGCTTTCCTCCATGATCGTCACCTTTCAGGCGGCAAATCTCACCAGGAGAAAAGAGAAGGTGTGTCTGCGGTGGGAGGAGGCTCGGTAGGTGTTAGAGAGGCAGCCCGCACTTGGCAGCTCCTGAGGGGGCCAAGGCTTCTCCGCTCGCAATGTCTTCATCCTAACGGTATGCCAATGTACGCCCAATTTCTGCTACTGGTACGGGCGTACGAGTGTCTATCAGTAGGAACCCACCACTGCTTTGTGGAGGGTCCTGGCTGAACTCTCAGGGAGGTTGTGCAATGCACACCAGTTCAGTCAACACAGAAAGACTCACAGGTGGCTGTCAGTGGGTGTGTTGCACTTACATATCTGGTAGAGAATCCAAAGTCCCAAGATCACGATGGAAAAAACGATGGCCACAATTCCCAAAGCACTCCACCATGTTGTAGCTAAAGAAGGACAAACATGGTTCTGATTAGACAGTTCTCTGAAGGGAGATACTGAATCAGAAGGAAGCCTTTCCCAACCTGTATTGACCTGCAGGAAGTGCCCCCACCTGAATGAAACCCCTCCCTTCCAAGGCTGAAGAGAGTGGAGCAAATGGCCTTGAAGCACAAAAGGAAAAACCACAACAACCATATACTGCATATCACATCATTTCATACATCATCATGTATCATTTCTACACACCTTTGCTGTTAAGTTACCACTTCCAACTTCCGTGACAGGAACCACTTGTCTATTTAGATATCACTACATTTCCTGCTCTCCTTCTGAAAACATGAGGTGGTGCAGAAGAAAACTACCTTCTCCCCATTTTCAAATATTGATGTAACATTTATTTCTACCCAGACATTATTCTACATGTCAAAACCTCTCAGTCTCTCCCCTGTTTCCTCCTTGATACTCAACACCAGGGGCTCCTGCAAGCCCTCGTGCTCCAGGTGACACCAGAAATAGTGCCTCTCCTTCGGGTCGATCTCAATGCTGAGCCAGAGATAATAAGTCCCATCTGAGTTGGGGGCCACGTTCTTATGGAGGGTCTTATTCTTCCAGACCTCTCCATCCCTGGTCCAGGTGGCCTGGATCTCCTTGGGGTAGAAGCCATAGGCCTGGCAGTTGAGGACCTCTAGGCTGTTATTCACTGCCTTGTGTGTCAATTTCCCCACTGGAGGCTCTGCAGAAACAGTAACACCAGAGTTCCTGTGATTTGGAAGGTTTCTGGTGAACGGATTTAATAGCAGGAAAAATCTCTAGTTGTGCTCCACCCCCACCCCTATCCCTCTCCGCCTCTGAAGATTATTTTTGCTTTGCTATGTGATGGGGGACTCTTTTCTGCCAATAGTTTAAAAGGTGGCTTGATTGCTTAGGATATAAATAAAATGGAAGGGGGAGCCTTCAGAAACATGCTCAATGGAGCCTCCTTTGTCACTCACCTGTCCTCTGTAGAGTCTAGTTCTTGTAGGACAGGTATAATGCAAAAACCCTCCTTTGCTCCAGTTTTCCCGGAGCTCACAGCCCAAAATCGCCTGCCAGGTGTGAAGCCGTGAAAGAGACCCAGAGGGGGTGAGTGTGAATGAAAAGAGTGTAGGATTCCTCTCCTTATCTTAGAGAGAATTATACTCTACCCCCACCCCTTCCCACCTGGGGAGAGAAAGTTGATTTCTCTTTCTGCTCTTTATCACACAAGGAGAAATGTCTTTTACTTCAATTAACCCTTTTCGACTGGCATCAGGCCATGAAGAATTTCTAGGTGAGGGAGAAAATCACGGGGAGTGGGGGAGTCTTTCCTGTAAAACCATTATGGCCCCTGTAAACACATTAAAAGCGAGAGAGAAAAATAGCACCTTAAAACCACTAGCAGGATGTTAGAAACAAGATCATCTCGCTTATAGGAAAATCCCCAAAACCCACATAGGGTGAAAAACAAGTGACGTGAAATCCAAATAACCAATTGATATTATCTGTTATGCAAATGGTTAAACACGACCTATTTTTGCAGAAAGACATAATGAAGCCTCCAGGTCATGTCAATTGGCAGTTGAGAAGAGAGTGAATGGTTCCTAAGAATTATATCCGGCCAGGTACCTTGGCTGTGCGTTCATCCAGGGGCAGCCATCTCAGAGAAAGGAGGACAGAATGACCATAAGCTGCCTACATTTGGACTTGGCCCTGAGATAAGTCCCTGGACGGTGTGGGACTCAAAGGTTGAAGCATAGAAAAACCAAGGTGTGGACAATTTTTTCGTGGAGAAAGATGTTGGAAACAAAAGCCAGGCTTCCTCAGGATATGTGGCAGATGTTGACCATCCAGAGGATGAGGTGAGATATGTGGGGAATGCCCCCAGGGGTTGTGTATAGTCCTGGGAGAACAAAATGCAACACTTGTAGGAAAACCCCTGAGATATAGTCAGTTACCAGGATGGGCAACACGCTTACAGGAGGCAAAGAACAAAAGGATGAGATACCAGTTAACAAATCAAAAACTGGAACAAAAGAAAAGAAAGTGTGGGAGAAGAGTCTCAATGGAACGTTTAGTTCCTGTGTTGTTTTAACTTGCGTGTTGGTCTTTGTCGGTGTGTTTAAGTGTTTTTTTTAAAGAGAGAGACTCTGACATCAGATGCCCTCCATCTGTGTATCTTTGACATGAAGTGGTTGACATTGAAAGGGTAGGAGACCCAGGGAGATAAAAGGTGGAATCAGATATTGGTCAGGAAGAACAGATGGTCCCAGTAGGTGGGGCCAGGAGGAAGGAAACCAAAAGGGTTCCTGAAGGGACAGATCAACTGGACCACAAACCCGGTCCAAAGGAGCAGTTGAGACAGACCTCCAATTGCCCCTAAGGGAAATTGTATTGCCAGGAGCTGAGGGGGAGATACATAAGGTGTCGGTGTATGCTCCATGGCTGGTTTATATAATTGGAAAAATCAAACTCCTAATTATGGAGAGAATCCAGATGAGATGCATGCCCTTTTTGCGTCCATTTTCCGAACTCAACAGCCTACTTGGGGCGCCATACAAAGTCTGATGGACATTTTATTAACTCCAGAGGAAAGAAGGCTGGTGAAGGGAACCATGGATAAGGCTTTGCAGAAAGATCATACAACAGATCCGGACTGGACATGTTTACTGGAGGAACCAGATTGGGAACCTCAATCCATTCGGCTGCAAAACTATCGGCCCTTAGTTTGTTAGGACTCAAACAGGGGGTCCCAAAAGTTAAGAACTTAGGGAAGGTCTATCAAATTCAACAGAAACAGGACGAAAATCCAGGGGAATTCCTAGAACGCATTTATCAAGCCTTTAGGAAATATGCCAAATAGATCCCGAGGCTGAAGAAAATCAGTGATTGGTCAATATGATCTTCATTGGTCACTCTGCAGATGACATTAGGGCAAAATTATAGAAGACAGAGGGGCCCCCCAGGAAAGGTGATCTCTGAACTTGTGGAGTTTTACATGCTCATGGACTATTTGGAAAGAAAGCACTCACTGATTTTGTCACTCGACACATGCTGGAAAAAGGCACATATGCCGTTGTTAGTCAGGTTGCTGCAGCCTGTCTCTGTTCTGCACAAAACAATGCAAAGACAGGATGGAAACTTCCTTTGGGAGTCCGTCTACAGGGCCCATACCCAGGTGCTGTGTGGCAAACAGATTTCCCCAAATTTCCCCGGAAACTGGGATTTAGAGATCTCTTGGTTATGTGTGTAGCTTTTCTGGGTGGGTTGAGGGTTTTCCATGCCATACAAACAAGGCTAAAGAAGTAGCCCGTATCCAAACTCTGTCAGGATGCCCACCTGCACTGTGTGCAGATAGCCGTGACCTGGGGTGAAAAACAAGTGAGATGAAATCCAAATAGCCAATCAATATTATCTGTTATGCATGCATTATTAGGGGAAGGGCGAAAGCTTGAACGCAACCATCCCTTGACTATAAAACCTGCTGTAAGATTCTACTCTGGGCGCTTGGTTAGCTTTTCAAACTGGGGTCTTTATATCTTGGTACCAAAATAATAGTACAAGTCTACATCACACCTTGTGTCCGGTGACTTATCCGCTTCGACACCAAGCAAGAGCCCAGTTTTGGGGCCAACAATTCCTCTGCAGGAATTGTATTAGCAGATCCTTGGGCAGTTTGAGCTTTCTGAGTAGGCGCAGAAAGAACATTTTTTCTTGTGCTTTTTTAATGATGTTTTTGATGTTAGGTGTCCATTTTAGGATTTGGGATATGATAGAACTTAGAATTTTGAAGGTTTCTACTGTTGATACTGTGTTGCCTGTTGTGTTTCCCCGAAAATATTGCCTGTCCTGAAACTAAAGCCTTGCCTCATTTTTCGGGAGGGCAAAAATATCAGCCCCCCTGAAAACAAGCCCCCTGGAAAACCCATCCCTCCGGACAGGCAGAGCACTCCCCAACCTAGTGGTATTCTGAAGGTGCCAAACCGCGGGAGCCGGGGGGAAAGGCGCTCATGTTGCTTGGCGCCTTCGGGATACTGCTAGGTTGGGGTGTGTCGTTCTGCCTGGCCGGAAGGGGGAGTTGCCGGGGGCTGCTCCCTTGTGAGTGGGCTCCTGAAGAGCCGGGCGCAGCCTCAGAGGTGAAGCAGCCATGAGGTGACCATGCTCACGAGCACCCGCCCAGCAAACCTCCTCTCTAGCCGGAAGCCACGTGGCACTCTGCCTGCCCCCCATCCCCCACGGCTTGGCAGAATAGGGATACTCCCTAGGTCAGTGCATGGAGCTCTGCCCAGCTAGAGAGTGTGATTGTGCAAGCGCCTGTTCACCCCAGCTTGCATGTCTCCCAGCCTCACCATGCCCTGGCCCAACCCTCCCTGCAGGGCCAGGGCACCGCTGCTGCTGCTGCCACCACCTTCCGAGCATAACGTCTTCTCCGGCTTCCAAACTCCGGAACTTGGCTTCCAATTCTTCCAGCAGCAGCCGCTCTAGGAGTGCGCTCTATGGTTGTGGGCCCTATGGCAGCCGGAGAGGGGGTTTGCCAGGCGGCTGCTCGTGAGGGTTACCTCATGGCTGCTTCCCCCCTGAGGCCATGCCCGGCTCTTCAGGAGCCCGCTTGCAAGGGAGCAGCCGCCCCGAAACCCCAAAACAATAAGCCCTCCCCTGATAATAAGGCCCAAGCCATATTTTGTGGGTCAAAAGAAAATAAGACCTTGTCTTATTTTGGGGAAAACATGGGAGTATTGTAAGAGGTGGTTGTATGGGAGGGTTTCTTCTAAAGTCTACCACTATTTCTACAGTTTTGAGTGTGTTCAGTTCCAGATTGGACGGGCGGAGGGGGGGGGCTCCAGCCTCGTCGGAGCAAACTACCCAGTAAGAAAAATGGTTTTGTCCTTCCCGGCCCCCAGGAACACTCTGCAGGCATCAGCAGGGCTGAGGGAAGGCAAAAACGCCTGTTTTTGTTTAAAAATGGCCCAGTTTTCACCCGTTTTGCAAAATGCGCACACCATTAAAAAAAGAAAAAAAAATTACATTTTTTCAATGAAGGTTTTTCGGCACATGTGCAGAACAGAAAATAAAGATGGCGGTCACGAGTTATCCCAAATAATATCCAGTTAATATACTCCTTAAATTAGCCAATCCAACTTTCCTCTTTTGGCACATTTATTCTCAAGTTATCCAAGTAATTCAAATTTCTTACTCAAGTCTATTTCACCTTTGTGCTTGTTTGCAGCCGCTCCTTTTCCTTTGCCCCTTCTGCCTGCCCCACAACTCTCCTGCCACAACCTCTTCCCTCTGCTGCCCCTCTTCCATCCCTCACATGTATGTATATTAGGCCAGCTCGAACTGTTCAATTGGAAAGGAAACGCCAAATGTTGAGGGAAGGCAGACTTTTCCTTCTGGGAAAGGCGCTTAGAGGGGGAGAGATCCCAGCCCAGGACACTTTCGCCCCTTCCTTTATGCTTCCTTTCCTCTGGGTCTCATGTCCCTCCAGGCACTTACCGTAGCAGTCCCCCTGAAAGGAGGTTCGAAGCACTGCTCCCAGGAGCCATATCAATGCTCGTTGTAGATACATTGCTCTCTTGCTCTGTATAAAGAAAACTTCTGCTTTTACATCTTCAAACATCTTCTTTTTTTGAAGGTGGCCAACTGGAAGTTCAGAAACGATCTGTTTCGGGCTTCCAGAGGACTGGGAGAGGCTGTTTTTGCCCTCCCCAGCTTTAGGAAAGCTATGCGCAGTTGGGTGGGTAGATTGAGTGGGCATGTGTAATAGCAGGCACGTGCGCAACTTTGGCACGCCATAAGAAAAAGTTTGGCCATCACTGTCCTATACCATTTCAGACAATTGGCTGCCAAGTCTGTAATGGACAGTAATGGAACATCCACAATTTCTGAAGGCAAAGCTGTTGCACTGATTAATTCTCCTCCCTGTTAGGAAGTTTCTCCTCAATTCCAGGCTGCTTCTCTCCTTAGTTAGTTTCCATCCATTGTTTCTTGTCCTGCCTTCAGGTGCTTTGGAAAATAAACTGACCCCTTCCTCTTTGGGGCAGCTTCTCAAATACCGAAATACAGCTAGCATGCCCCCTCAGATCCTTTTTTTTCGCTAGATTAGCCAAACCCAAATCCTGCAACCAGTCATATGTCTTAGTCAGGGGTGAGCTCCTATTGGCATTACTACCAATTTGCTTTGTGCGCGCTTTGCGCGTTGCTTGTGCATCCATAGTTTATTGTAAATGGTAAAGATCATTACAAGCTAATAAAAAACATGCTGCCAACAGCAGGGGAGACTGAGGGACCGGTTTGGGGGCGTGGCCAGCCTAGGACATTCTTGGTTTTGCAACCCAGGCCAAATTACCACTACCAGTTTGCCCGAACTGGTGCAAACTGGTAGATACCCGCCTCTGGTTTTAGTGTCCAGGCCTTTAATTGTCTTAGTTGCTCTTCTTTGCTCTTTTTCAAAAGTTTCAACATCTTTTTTTTTTTTGTAATGTGGTCACCAAAACTGGATGCAGTATTGACAGGTGTGGCCTTTCTAAGGCTTTATAAAGCGGTACGAAAAAAGTGCTTTGATTCTATGCCTCTGTTTATCCTACATAACAATGATCTCCCCTCTTCAGATCCAGGTGAAGGATCAGATGATGGAATGTATCTCCAGATGAGGCCCTGGGAATCAGAGGAAGGCTCATATGTGGCAAGAAGACCCAAGTGTGAATGGAATGGACATGAGAGTAAGGAACATGAATTCTGATAAATTCTTTAGTCTTACAATACAATACAATAGTAGAGTTGGAAGGGACCTTGGAGGTCTTCTAGTCCAATCCCCTGCCTAGGCAGGAAACCCTATACCGTTTCAGACAAATGGCTATCCAACATCTTCTTAAAGACTTCCAGTGTTGGGGCATTCACAACTTCTGGAGGCAACTTCTGTTCCACTGATTAATTGTTCTAACTGTCAGGAAATTTCTCCTCAGTTCTAAGTTGCTTCTCTCCTTGATTAGTTTCCACCCATTGCTTCTTGTTCTACCCTCAGGTGCCTTGGAGAATAGTTTGACTCCCTCTTCTTTGTGGCAACTCCTGAGATATTGGAACACTGCTATCGTGTCTCCCCTAGTCCTTCTTTCTCTTAAGCTAAACATTAGGTTTAACAAGGCACAGTCTTCATTTCTGTGCCTTGACATTTAAGAACTTTGCTCCTTTCCTGTCTCTCACTGAAGAGCGAGGGGGGGTCGCAGGGGAGCTGCCTCAGAAAAAGCTGTTTGTTCTTTTATTCTGCTCTGCAATAGGAAGGAGGGAGGGACATATTAACACCAAGACAAAATTTAGCACCTTAAAGCCACTAGCCAGGATATTAGGAACAAGAATAGCTGCTTATAAGAAAAACTGCAAGACTCTTTGCAAGATAATTAAAAAAAAACATTTTTTCAATGAAGATTGTTCTGCACATGTGCAGAAAAGAAAACCAAGATAGCACCATCAAGGATAGAACTGGTACAGTCACGTGTCCTCCGGAGTTACTACCTATTCGGCGGAACCATACTGTACCGTTAGGAACTCATCTTTGCAACAATCTTATTTTCGAACCTAAAGCCACTTCTCAAATGATTCGATATCCAATGTCCAAGAGATTTTGTGTCCCAAAATTAAATTAATCAATCTGTTCCTCTAGTTAGTCCTAAAATGAAACCTTCAAAAATCCCTCTGCCAATTCAATCTTACTTTGAAGCTTTTAGGGGACTTTTTAGTAAATAAGTTTTCTTGATCTCGCACTTGAATTTCCACAAGCCAAAGTCTTCCCAGGATTTTGGGGGCATGTTGTACCTTCCTTTGTCAGCAGGTGGCACTCTTAAATCAAATTTCAATCTTATTCGTCTTGATACAATTTTACTATAATACTCCAACATTTAAATGTGGTATCCAACGCCAACTCCAGTCCAATTTAAAAATCCAATCTTCTGTACTTTAACAATTTTTTTGTTTTCTTCCTTTAATTCTTTTGTCTTCCATTTCAAAGTTCTAAAATTTTCCTCAAAGTAGCTAGGTCGATGCCACGTTAAAAATAATTAGGAGTCTCTTTTTCCTGAATATTCTTTTGGGCTTACAATTTAAAAGGATTCTCCTCACCCAGTTCCGAACACTGTTTACCATATGCATGCCAGAACTCTTCTTGGATGTTAAGCTGTCCCCCGCTTTGTGACAGCCATCTTAGGCTGTCTCTTCTCTCGTCATGGTCTAGAGCAGCGATGGCAAAACTTTTTTGGCTAGTGAGCCATAAGGGGGTTTTTGTGAATTGGTCGAAGGGATGAGGCGAGACAATTCTGAGGTGATTCAACAGCGTTAATTTAACAACAGACAGCAGTCAGAACTATATACAGGCAATTCAGCACCTTCCCTGCTTGACAGCTATTTATATGGAGCTGTCAAGCAGGGCAGCCAATAGGAACGGCCCGAACAGCCAGCGCTCAGCCAAGCTGCGTCTTAGCCAATCAGGTGCTGCTTGTCTGTTGCCGGCTGTCAGGTTGTATGTTGAGGACATAACACTCCTTTCCCCCCCTCCAGTGACGACGCATGCGTGTAAGTAGCACCTGCGTACTCGCTGAGGTAGGCGGGGCGGCACCGGACCCACCCAGAACGCCTCAGCTGAGATGGAGGAGTTGGCGTAGGAAGAGGTGCCCGTGGAAGCTCCTCCCTGAAGGGAGTGTAGCTCCGGGTGACATCATCCAGGCCTGCACCAGAGGGCGGACCCAAAGGCCCAGGTAGGACGGGGCGAGGGGGGGCGTCCGTTGGAGGCGGGTTTGATTGCAACTGCTGGTAGGCAGCGTCTGCATAAGCGAGGCCTGACTGGGGAAAGGCCTCTGGGTGGGGCAAACCAGGAGGGGCGTGTACGGAAGGAGTTGGTAAATGGAACGGCTGCCGGTAGGCGGCGTCTGGGTAGGCGAGGCCTGACTAGGGGAAGGCCTCACAGGAGGTTGTGATTGCCAGTTGCGACGGTATTGAGGCTGGCTGCTGGGCGACGGTGGCTGGGCTCGATGGGTCGGTTTGAGCAGATGCCTCAGTTGGGTGGTGGCGCCTTAGTTGATCCACATGGCGCCCCCACTCGGTGCCATCTGGAAGGTGGACCCTGTAAGAACAGGTACTAGTTGTTGTGGATACAGTGGCGGGCACTCACCTAGGATCCCCCGTGAAGCTCCTAGCCCAAACCAAGTCTCCCACCCTGAATATGTGGGGAGGGATCCCCAGGTTGCATGGCTGTTCCCCTGAATAGAGCGGGTGCATTCTATCCAGGGGTGTCCGCAGGCCCATCAGCAGCTCAGCGGGGCTTCTGTTGTCAATGGGGCAAGGGGTGGAGTGCTGACCTAAAAGGTAAGTGGCCACCTTTGCCAGCTATCGCCCCGTTCCATTCTGCCCAATGCCTCTTTGGCCGAGTGGACAGCTCGTTCTGCCCGGCCATTGCAGGCAGTGTGGTAGGGGGCGGTGGGAGCATGACGATGCCCTGCATGGCCAGGAACTCCTGGAAAGCCATGGACGCGAACTGCAGCCCGTTGTCGGACACGAGGATGTCCGGCAACCCGTGTGTGTAGAAGAGGCGCCGCAAGGCCCTGATGGTACTCTCTGCTGTGGTGGACGACATAAGGACGAGCTCCACCCAGCGAGAGTACGCATCTATGACCACCAAGAACACCTGGCCATGGAAGGGGCCCGTGAAATCCACACGGACCCTTGACCATGGCCCCCTAGAAGCCTCCCATTGCCGGACAGGTGCTGCAGGCAGGGCAGGGCAGGGCAGGACAGCTGGCACGGGGGGCACTGTGCCATCCAGGCTGCTTTCTTGTCATCCAAGTGGGGCCAGCAGACATAGATGCATGATAAAACTTTCATACGCGCTATGCCTGGGTGGTCCCCATGGAGACGAGTGAGCACCTGGTAGCGGATGGGTGGGGGATGATGACTCTATCCCCCCAGAGCAAGCACCCGCTATGGATGGGCAGTTCCAGCTGGCAGAATTTGAAAGGGAGGAACTCTTCGGGGACCCCGGCCAACGGCCAGCCCCTCAAAACCCAAGAGACAACCTGAGAGAGGACAGGGTCGGCCTTGGTGTGGGCCGCCACGTCCGAGGCTGCCAGGGGAAGGTCGAGAAAGGTGATGGAGAGGATGGACAGAGAGGGCACTGGAGATGGGGCAGCGCCAGAAGGGGGCAGCAGCTAAGGGCATCAGCATGCCCCAGCTGCTTGCCAGGACGGTATAGCAGCATATATGAATACGCTGCCAGGAACTCTATCCAGTGGGTCATCCTAGGAGAAAGGATGGGAGGGGTAGGTCGGTCACCGGCCAGAAGCCCAAGGAGAGGCTTGTGGTCTGTGTAAAGCGTGAAATGCCGACCGTTGCGGTAGTCGTGGAATTTTTTAATCGCGGACACCGCAGCCGGAGCCTCCTTGTCAATCTGGCTGTCATTCCTCTCAGCCGGGGAGAGTGTCCAGGAATAAAAAGCCATGGGGCTTCTGAGCCATTTGGGAGGACATGGCTCTGAACGGCCCCCATACCAACAGGGGAGGCGTCACATGCCAGCGTCAGCGGTAGCCTCTCACTATATTGGACTAGGAGAGCCACTGACGTAAGCATATCTTTAACAGCCGCGAACGCATGCGCTTCGTGGCTGCCCCAGCGCCAGGCCGCGGATCGGTCGAGCAACCAATGCAGTGACTTAGCTAGTGATGCCTTGTGCGGCAAAAATGGCGTTTAGAAATTTAAAAGGCCCAGGAACACCTGAAGGTCCGCCTTAGAGGCGGGCGTTGGAGCGTTCCTGATGGCAGCTATCTTTGAGGGGGTAGGGTGGATGCCCTGGGCATCAAACATGAAACCCAGGAATTCCACCCAAAGCACAGGAAAAGAGCATTTGCTGGGCTTCAATTTGAGACCCGCGCCCCTGAAATGCTCGAGGACCTTCCTTGCGCCTGCTGGCCGTAGGCTTGCACGGGGGAAGCAAGGAGCCGAGGCAGCGTTAGAGAGGACCGACAGACCTGAGCCAGGTGGCCCTTTTTATTGCACCTGCAGCACATGGAAGCCTTAAAAGGGTAGTTGGAGCAGGCATAGTTGCCTCCGCAACCAAGGCAAACAGCCGACGCCTGACGGGCTAGCTGCTGTGCCTGGCACCTGGGCACAGCCCGCAGGCGAGCCACCTGGTCGATGTCATTGGGCTCGTCCAATGGCACGAGCTCATTGATTAAATAGGTACGGTTGGGTGGAGGTGGCGGCTGGTTTCTGAACATTTCCACCGTGGACTGTTCAGACAGTTCAGCGGCTCTGGCCTCTTCCACCACTTGCTGGAGAATGATCTCCGCCCGGGTCAGAAGCTGCCGCTTCAGGGGGGTGGTCCTTGACGCCACACACGAACTGCTCCACTAGCGAGTCATCGAGATCAGTGAACTTGCAATATATCGCGGCGGTCCTCAGGGACTGGAGGAACTGGCTGACCAATTCCACTTCCTTCTGGACGCATTGGCAGAATGCGTAGCGTCGGGCGATCGGTGAAGGTGTTGGCGTGTAATGATTTTAAAGTTTGGCTATCAGGGTGTCCCAGTCTAGCGCGTGGACCGGCAAGGGTATGGCAAGAGCCCTGGCGGAATTGAACATGGGCGGACCGCAGTAGCTCAGGAAGAAACGGCACTTTTGGTCAGCAGGCAGGTTGCGGTTCCCATTTGCAATTAAAAAGCACTCGAACCGCTCCAGGAACCTGGCCCACGATTTACTGGCGGTTCCGAAGGGAGCGAAGGGCGGCATGGATGCCATGGCAGCTTTGCGTGAGGGAAAGAAAATTTTTAATTTTGACTCACCAGTCAATGGAGCAAGAGAAGATGCCTGTTGAGGAATGTGCATTTGAAATGCTTGCTGTGTAGGTAAATATACTTGTCGTTGAACCTGTGATTGCTGTACTACAGCTGCGGCCGGTGCTTGAGTTGCAATATTAACATGGCCTGCTGGAGACGCAGCCATTTGCCTTTGCTGCAATAAGTATTGTTGTGTTCCATCTAAGAAGACACCAGAGCCACCAGGGGGTGCTGAAGATCAGGCCTGTGGAGACACTTGTTGCATTGCAGCCGGAATATCTGAGTCAGTGTTAGGCTGCTCAGTTAATCTTTCTGCCTGCATGGAGTGTGTAACTTGAGAAGAATGTCATGTGACAATTGTGACGTGTACACAGCTCTCTGTTCTGATTTGCCTGACACAATATCCTCCAGGGGGTGTGTCTTAGGCTTTGGAGAAGGAGCCAAAATGGCGTTTTCAGACATTTGAAAAACAGGAGAATCCCTCTTATCTGGCTCGAGCATAGACAAGGCCATTTTTGCCTGGGATAGCTTACGTTCAAAAAATTCTATTTGATCACGATAGTCTTGAATAGCTTGCTTAAAAAAGAGATGAGATTGTTTTATTACTGGAAAGACACAGGTTGACAATGAATGCTGATAATCAAAAACTTAGTTAATCCTTGGTGATAAATAAGTAGGATTTTGGAGATGCTTATATAATGTTTTTGTTTTTAAAATGTTTATTCGTTAACAGATAATCCAATATGATAATAATTGTGAAATAATAATATTAATTAGTGAAAACAATTTGGATATAAGCCATAAATTGGGACCTGGGAAAAAGATTTATGAATTTTACTAATATTTTTTTTGTTTGGATTTTGTTACGAGGCGAGACAATTCTGGGGTGATTCAACAGCGCTTATTTAACAACAGACAGCAGTCAGAACTATATGCAGGCAATTCAGCACCTTCCCTGCTTGACAGCTATTTACATGGAGCTGTCAAACAGGGCAGCCAATAGGAATGGCCCGAACAGCCCGCGCTCAGCCAAGCCGCATCTTAGCCAATCAGGCACGTCTTAGCCAATCAGGCGCATCTTGGCTGTTGCTGGGTGTCAGGTCGTATGTGAGAACATAACGGGGGAGCGCAGGGGGCTTTGTGCACGGGCATGCCACACCCATAATGCAATCCCCACGCAGTGAGCATGCGCGCATGACAGCCGCTCCCCTCCCCATTTTTACATGCTTTTTTTGCCCTCCCTAGGCTCCAGAGGCTTTATAGGAGCCTGGGAAAAGCGAAAACAGCCCCCCCTCCCTGGAGGCCCTCTGGAGGCTTCAGGAGCTTCCCTGAAGCCTTCGGAGGACTAAAAAGGACGCTACGAGCAAACCAAAAGTGACTTCCGGTTTGCTCGTAGGGCCAGTTTAAGCCCTCCAGAGGCTTCAGGGACCTTCAGGAGGCTTCCCTGAAGGCTCCGGTGGACTAAAAAGGATGCTAAGAGCAAATGGGAAGTCACTTCCAGTTTGCTCGTAGCGTCCTTTTCAGTCCTCCGGAAGCTTCAGGGAAGCTCCTGAAGCCTCCGGAAGGCCTCTGGGGGTGGGGGGGTGGGGCTGTTTTCACCCTCCCCAGGTTCCTATAAAGCCAGGAGAGGGCGAAAAACAGCTTTAAAAATGGCTGAACTCAGCTGCTCAGTGTGTGCATGCACGCTGGCCAGCTGACAGGGCAACGCCTCACATGCCCTGACAAATGGCTCCGGGTGCCACCTGTGGCACGCATGCCATAGGTTCGCCATCCTTGGCCTAGAGGAAAAAAGCCCTGGAGGAGAGTTGCGATCTCTCCCGGAACCTCACAGGATGCTCTTCCTTAGCATCACCTCCCTTGTTGGAAGAAATGTCCTTCTGGGTTCAGCTCCAAGTGGGGGGGAAAGACACTGGAAACATGGAGGTTGCTTGGAAAGATGGTTTAATGATGGACAGAGTAGTGCCTGAGTAGTGCCTGTATCTCAAATTGAAATGCAAATGGTTCTTGTAGTCCGCAATTTTTCTGGAAATCTGTTCATATTCCAGCACCATTTGCAGGGCTTTCACCCTAGAGCGCATGGTATAAGGTCTGTGGAGGTTCTTGGTCATCATATCACGGCTGTCCCAAAGGGGCTTTTTTTTTTTGTATTTTCTTTTTTATTTTCTTTGTCTGATGTTTGGCTGAAGGAGCTTCTTGGGTGAGAAGTGAAATTTCTTCAGAGAAAAACAAAAATCACTTTTGGGATAACCTGATGAGTACATGGCTTTTTACATCATTCTAAGCTTTTGAAATTGAAATGTTTTGGATTGTAAAGTATTGCTTGAATGTGTGTGTGTGTGAAGATGTGCCAGATTGTCTCTATCCCTCTTGTAAAGTGTTGTGTCCTGTCTTTGGAGGCAGATGGGAATGCAAATCTAAAAGGCTCTTTTATCTCTCTGCTTTGGGGGGAAGGATATGGAAGGGGGCCAGGATCTTTCAGGAGCCTAGGACTGTGATGGCGAACCTCTCAGTGATGTGCGGTGAGGTTTATGGCTGGTGAGGCACTGACACAGTGGTGGGTTTCAAATTTTTTTAGACTTGTGGACTTTAACTCCCAGAATTCCACAGCCAGGCATGCTCAGTTCTGATTTAAAGCGACAGCATTTGTTTTTCTCCTTTGCGAAAGAAGTTTCCTTCTTTCTTTTTCTTTTTCTTCTCCCTTCCCCTCCTTCCTCCCTCTCTCCCTCCCTCCTCTCTCAAACACACACACACACACACACACACACACATACACAAACATTGGATTGGACTATCTCTCCTACCCCTTTCCCTCTCTCACTCACTCTCTCTCAAACACACACACACACACACACACACACACACACACACAAAGTTGGATTGGAGGGAAGAGCACTAGCGAGGAGACCACAGGAGGAGGCAGGAAGCCAGTCAAAGAGCCATATTGGAGCACACACACACTTTCCCCCAGCCCCGGAAGGATCCAGCCCAGCTTCACTGATTACAGGCTTGAAAAGGCAGCGTGGCTCTGCCTGCAATCAAACTACACTTGGGGAGCACAAGCGAACCAGTGTCCTTCCCTCCAGCCTTTGCCCAAAGCCCCACACCAGGAGGATGAAGTTTGAATTTCTCCCCATGCCTCCGACCCACGTACCTTTTCCAGCTTTTTCAGAGAGGATTTTAACTCTGCTCTTGCCTCGGGTCCTCTGAAGAAGCCCTGCCCAAACGAGCGCCCTCTACTATGAGGCAGGAGAACTGTGTGCCTCACCTACGTCAGGAATTTTTAGGCTTTTAACCCTTGCTTAACTCTGCTCGAGTGATTATAAAACGCCTAAAGTCAGACTAGATGAGGTATGCAGTTTTCCTGCCTCATAGTAGAGGGCACTTTTTTAGAGGCTTTTTTAAACAGTTAAGCAGAGTCATCCATGGTGAGGCAGCAACTAGCTCAGCCTGACCTCAGCTCTCGCCTTTTTCCTTTTACATTTTTTTTTCTTTTCATGATGACAGTGGTGAAGCTGTGCCTCCCTTGCCTCCCCTGACTGCACGTCACTGGAACCTATGGCATGCATGTCAGAAGTGGCACGCAGAGACATCTCTCCAGGCACGTCATCCATCACCCATTGCTCTTCCGGCATGCACATGTGCGCCGTCCAGCTGGTCTTAGGCTTTTAACCCTTGCTTAACTCTGCCCATGTGTTCCAGAAACCGGAAAATCATGTGACTGGCACACATGTGCACACTGGAAACTGGAAGCTCAGATTTCCAGCATGCACATGCACCCTGGGAAATGTCCGGTTTCTGTCAATGTCCTGGTTTAGGACAGTATTGGCTAATGGGAAGTGGGGGGAGGAGCACTGGAAACCGGAAGAGCAGCAGCATGCATATGCACACTGGGAAGCTGAGCTTCTGGTTTCTGGCACGCCTGCGCCCGCAAAGACCAGCTGCCCAGTACACATGCGCATGCCAGAAACTGGAAGCTGAGCTTCCCAGCTCTTCTGGTTTCCGATGCTGCACGCCCCCAACCCTGTTTCAGCCCTCGGTGCCAGAACTCTTTGCAGGTGGTTCAGCTGTGACCCCTCAGTCCAGCCACTTCTTCCTTGAGCTCTCCTTTTGCTGCTTCCGATTCTTATCCTGCAAGTTGGAGATGGTTTGATTCTTCTTCTATACCTGTTTTTGGAATCTCTTTACAACGACACTCCGTTCCCACCTATAGTAAGTTTCCCACATCTGTTTGTTCGAAGCGATCTTTACTTTTTTATATTATTGGAAAAAAATTACAATAGGAATTTTTAAAAAAATACAAATAGAAAACAAAACTAGAGAAACCATTTTGAATCAATTTGAGCATCAAAAATGCAAAAGACAAAAGCACATGTGCATATTTTGTCCTCCCCCCCCCACTAGTTGAATGTTGATAGATTTATTACAGCAATAAGAGATTCCTCCCTGTGCAAAACAGGCCCAGGTGTTTGTTAGACTCCTTCTTTAACAGTTTCTCTTTTAAATAAGTGAGCGTTCTTAACTGAAACCTTCCATCCTCAGGAATCTGGTTCTCTGCCTATCTTTTTGTCCAATCGCTCCATAAACAATTGTTTTTAAAGGTCTTTTGCCTTTTGTTAGTAGCTTAAAAGCTCTTGGGTGACCTGGGGCAAATTGGGAGTTTGCAAGCCCAACAACCACACCTGATAGGTGGAAAAGTGTAAGACTATTATTTTTAAAGAAGCAAATTCCAAAATTGGACTCCATAGTGGGGGGGGGGGGTGTTGCGAAACACACATTGACATGAACCAGTCATGAAAAGGCATATCATAATTTACCAATCAATTTACTCGTGTCAGGCAGTGCCTCCTTCAAAAACCAAGAAAGAAAACTCCCAACTCCATTGTTTGTGGAATGAAATATACTTTTACTGATCAGGAAAAGATAGCAGCAAAAGAAAAGCAAGATCTTTTCCCAGCATGCTCCCCCCAATTACCCCACCCAATGACCAGTCTGAAACTCCCAAAGGTGGCATGTGGCGTGCATCTTCAAAATCTTCATTCAGTCTGCAGAGAGGGTTGACCTTAAACAAGCTGAAACATAGGGTATCGGCATGTGCAGAAGATGTGAGAATCGAACCCCCTCCTGATAACTCCTCCAGCACCATAAAGAAGGAGGAGGAGGAGGAGGGGGGGGAGGAGGAGGAGATGATGATGGTGATCACACAGATTGACAACCAGCCTTGGCGTGATAAAATGACAAAATGATGCATTGGATGATCTGCAACAAACACCCTCTGCCTGGTGGGATCATAAATAGAGAAAGGCACAGAAATTGAATCAGTTAAATTGCTCTAAGGCTTTAGAATAGAAACAGACATGCAACTATCACATAATACACCAGACGTAACAATTATTTATAAGAAACATTCTGAGGGCAAGGCTTGGCAATCATGTGACTGGGTGGATGTGGTGAACTTGTAAAGTGTGGTGAAACTCATTTAACAACACTCACACTCTTGCTTAGCAACCAAAATTTTGGGTTCAATTGTGGTCATAAGTTTTATTTCTATTCTTTCTTTCTTTCTTTCTTTCTTTCTTTCTTTCTTTCTTTCTTTCTTTCCTTCCTTCCTTCTTTCCTTCTTTCTCTTTCTTTCTTTCTTTTTCTCTTTCTTTCTCTTTCTATCTTTGTCTCTCTTTTTTTCTCTCTCTCTCCCTTCCTTACTTTCTCTTTCTTTCTCTCTTACTCTTTCTCTTTCTTTCTCTCTCTCCCCCTCTCTCTCACACACATACCTAACCCTTTACAACTCCCCCCCCCATGAAAACTTAATTTTTTTAAGCATTTTGCTTCCGGGCAAAGTGGGAACATGGCACACCAGCCACACACCACCTCCACTGACTTTGAAGTCTTTCTCTCGTGCTGCCAAAACCCCCCGGTGCTCTTCACCTGCGGTCCCCCCTTCGACCTCCCACCCGGGGAGGATATGCCGTGGTCCTCCTGGAGGGGCAGCCGAAGGACACTTTCCCCCACCCCCTGAATAGAGCGTAGGCTGAGGAAAGTGAGATGGGAGAGTGGAGCTGTTCCTTTTTTCCACAGGCCAGAAGGAGGCGGGGCGGCCTCAGGTGCTATCTGGGGA
Source organism: Natrix helvetica (assembly GCF_964273705.1). Taxonomy (NCBI): domain Eukaryota; kingdom Metazoa; phylum Chordata; class Lepidosauria; order Squamata; family Natricidae; genus Natrix; species Natrix helvetica. The sequence continues at coordinate 374,591,812 of NC_138548.1, forward strand.
CCCTCAGAGGCACCACTTCTCAGCCAGAAACAAGGCGAGGAAGGAATCTCTGGTGGCTGCAGAAGCAGCAGAAGCAGCAGCGGCAGCTGAAGCACAATCCAGTCAGTTCCGGATCTCCCTTCCCTGAGCATGTCCCGTTGCTGCTGGCGCTGCTTTTGGTGAATCCAGCTCGGTGGCGGGGCTCTTGCCAGAGACTCCATCCTTGCAGCTGTTTCAGGCTGAGAAGAGATACCTCAGAGGGACTCTTCCCAGATGGCACCTGAGGCCACCTCGCCTCCTTCTGCCCCATGGGAAAAAAGAGCAGTTCCACTCTCGCTCTCTCCCCGCTGATGCTGCTCGGCCTGAAACATGAGGATGGTGGAGGAAAGCGTTTATAGGCCGAGAAGCAGCAGCGGAGAGAGCGCAGATCTCCTGAGCTGTGGGAAGCAGCTGCAAGCGATGCTCTCAGGGCGAAGGCATTGCGAGCGGAGAAGCCTTGGCCCACTCAGGAGCCACCATGCGCTCGCCTGCCCTCTGATACCCACCGAGCCAATGCAGATGTGAGGATCGTGGAGGAAAGAGCTTTTAAGTGGCAGTGCCTTCTGCAAGCACTGTTTTTGGAATTGGGGAGGGGATCCTCCGCCTGAAAATGCTTTCCTCCATGATCGTCACCTTTCAGGTGGCAAATCTCACCAGGAGAAAAGAGAAGGTGTGTCTGCGGTGGGAGGAGGCTCGGTGGGTGTTAGAGAGGCAGCCCGCACTTGGCGGCTCCTGAGGGGGCCAAGGCTTCTCCGCTCGCAATGTCTTCATCCTAACGGTATGCCAATGTACGCCCAATTTCTGCTACTGGTATGGGCGTACGAGTGTCTACCAGTAGGAACCCACCACTGCTTTGTGGAGGGTCCTGGCTGAACTCTCAGGGAGGTTGTGCAATGCACACCAGTTCAGTCAACACAGAAAGACTCACAGGTGGCTGTCAGTGGGTGTGTTGCACTTACATATCTGGTAGAGAATCCAAAGTCCCAAGATCACGATGGAAAAAAGGATGGCCACAATTCCCAAAGCACTCCACCATGTTGTAGCTAAAGAAGGACAAACATGGTTCTGATTAGACAGTTCTCTGAAGGGAGATACTGAATCAGAAGGAAGCCTTTCCCAACCTGTATTGACCTGCAGGAAGTGCCCCCACCTGAATGAAACCCCTCCCTTCCAAGGCTGAAGAGAGTGGAGCAAATGGCCTTGAAGCACAAAAGGAAAAACCACAACAACCATATACTGCATATCACATCATTTCATACATCATCATGTATCATTTCTACACACCTTTGCTGTTAAGTTACCACTTCCAACTTCCGTGACAGGAACCACTTGTCTATTTAGATATCACTACATTTCCTGCTCTCCTTCTGAAAACATGAGGTGGTGCAGAAGAAAACTACCTTCTCCCCATTTTCAAATATTGATGTAACATTTATTTCTACCCAGACATTATTCTACATGTCAAAACCTCTCAGTCTCTCCCCTGTTTCCTCCTTGATACTCAACACCAGGGGCTCCTGCAAGCCCTCGTGCTCCAGGTGACACCAGAAATAGTGCCTCTCCTTCGGGTCGATCTCAATGCTGAGCCAGAGATAATAAGTCCCATCTGAGTTGGGGGCCACGTTCCTATGGAGGGTCTTATTCTACCAGACCTCTCCATCCCTGGTCCAGGTGGCCTGGATCTCCTTGGGGTAGAAGCCATAGGCCTGGCAGTTGAGGACCTCTAGGCTGTTATTCACTGCCTTGTGTGTCAATTTCCCCACTGGAGGCTCTGCAGAAACAGTAACACCAGAGTTCCTGTGATTTGGAAGGTTTCTGGTGAACGGATTTAATAGCAGGAAAAATCTCTAGTTGTGCTCCACCCCCACCCCTATCCCTCTCCGCCTCTGAAGATTATTTTTGCTTTGCTATGTGATGGGGGACTCTTTTCTGCCAATAGTTTAAAAGATGGCTTGATTGCTTAGGATATAAATAAAATGGAAGGGGGAGCCTTCAGAAACATGCTCAATAGAGCCTCCTTTGTCACTCACCTGTCCTCTGTAGAGTCTTGTTCTTGTAGGACAGGTATAATGCAAAAACCCTCCTTTGCTCCAGTTTTCCCGGAGCTCACAGCCCAAAATCGCCTGCCAGGTGTGAAGCCGTGAAAGAGACCCAGAGGGGGTGAGTGTGAATGAAAAGAGTGTAGGATTCCTCTCCTTATCTTAGAGAGAATTATACTCTACCCCCACCCCTTCCCACCTGGGGAGAGAAAGTTGATTTCTCTTTCTGCTCTTTATCACACAAGGAGAAACGTCTTTTATTTCAATTAACCCTTTTCGACTGGCATCAGGCCATGAAGAATTTCTAGGTGAGGGAGAAAATCACGGGGAGTGGGGGGAAAGTCTTTCCTGTAAAACCATTATGGCCCCTGTAAACACATTAAAAGCGAGAGAGAAAAATAGCACCTTAAAACCACTAGCAGGATGTTAGAAACAAGATCATCTCGCTTATAGGAAAATCCCCAAAACCCACATAGGGTGAAAAACAAGTGACGTGAAATCCAAATAACCAATTGATATTATCTGTTATGCAAATGGTTAAACACGACCTATTTTTGCAGAAAGACATAATGAAGCCTCCAGGTCATGTCAATTGGCAGTTGAGAAGAGAGTGAATGGTTCCTAAGAATTATATCCGGCCAGGTACCTTGGCTGTGCGTTCATCCAGGGGCAGCCATCTCAGAGAAAGGGGGACAGAATGACCATAAGCTGCCTACATTTGGACTTGGCCCTGAGATAAGTCCCTGGACAGTGTGGGACTCAAAGGTCGAAGCCCAGAAAAACCAAGATGTGGACAATTTCATCGTGGAGAAAGATGTTGGAAACAAAAGCCAGGCTTCCTCAGGATATGTGGCAGAAGTTGACCATCCAGAGGATGAGGTGAGATATGTGGGGGATGCCTCTAGGGGTTGTGTATAGTCCTGGGAGAACAGAATGCAACACTTGTAGGAAAACCCCTGAGATATAGTCAGTTACCAGGATGGGCAACACGCTTACAGGAGGCAAAGAACAAAAGGATGAGATACCAGTTAACAAATCTAAAACTGGAACAAAAGAAAAGAAAGTGTGGGAGAAGAGTCTCAATGGAACGTTTAGTTCATGTGTTGTTTTAACTTGCTTGTTGGTCTTTGTCGGTGTGTTTAAGTGTTTTTTTTAAAGAGAGAGACTCTGACATCAGTGCCCTCCATCTGTGTATCTTTGACATGAAGTGGTTGACATTGAAGGGGTAGGAGACCCAGGGAGATAAAAGGTGGAATCAGATATTGGTCAGGAAGAACAGATGGTCCCAGTACGTGGGGCCAGGAGGAAGGAAACCAAAAGGGTTCCTGAAGGGACAGATCAACTGGACCACAAACCCGGTCCAAAGGAGCAGTTGAGACAGACCTCCAATTGCCCCTAAGGGAAATTGTATTGCCAGGAGCTGAGGGGGAGATACATAAGGTGTGGGTGTATGCTCCATGACTGGTTTATATAATTGGAAAAATCAAACTCCTAATTATAGAGAGAATCCAGATGAGATGCATGCCCTTTTTGCGTCCATTTTCCGAACTCACCAGCCTACTTGGGGCGCCATACAAAGTCTGATGGACATTTTATTAACTCCAGAGGAAAGAAGGATGGTGAAGGGAACCATGGATAAGGCTTTGCAGAAAGATCATACAACAGATCCGGACTGGACATGTTTACTGGAGGAACCAGATTGGGAACCTCAATCCATTCGGCTGCAAAACTATCGGACCTTAGTTTGTTAGGACTCAAACAGGGGGTCCCAAAAGTTAAGAACTTAGGGAAGGTCTATCAAATTCAACAGAAACAGGACCAAAATCCAGGGGAATTCCTAGAACGCATTTATCAAGCCTTTAGGAAATATGCCAAATAGATCCCGAGGCTGAAGAAAATCAGAGAATGGTCAATATGATCTTCATTGGTCACTCTGCAGATGACATTAGGGCAAAATTATAGAAGACAGAGGGGGCCCCCAGGAAAGCTGATCTCTGAACTTGTGGAGTTTTACGTGCTCATGGACTATTTGGAAAGAAAGCGCTCACTGATTTTGTCACTCGACACATGCTGGAAAAAGGCATATATGCCGTTGTTAGTCAGGTTGCTGCAGCCTGTCTCTGTTCTGCACAAAACAACGCAAAGACAGGATGGAAACTTCCTTTGGGAGTCCTTCTACAGGGCCCATACCCAGGTGCTGTGTGGCAAATAGATTTCTCCAAATTTCCCCGGAAACTGGGATTTAGAGATCTCTTGGTTATGTGTGTAGCTTTTCTGGGTGGGTTGAGGGTTTTCCATGCCATACAAACAAGGCTAAAGAAGTAGCCCGTATCCAAACTCTGTCAGGAAGCCCACCTGCACTGTGTGCAGATAGCCGTGACCTGGGGTGAAAAACAAGTGAGATGAAATCCAAATAGCCAATCAATATTATCTGTTATGCATGCATTATTAGGGGAAGGGCGAAAGCTTGAACGCAACCATCCCTTGACTATAAAACCTGCTGTAAGATTCTACTCTGGGCGCTTGGTTAGCTTTTCAAACTGGGGTCTTTATATCTTGGTACCAAAATAATAGTACAAGTCTACATCACACCTTGTGTCCGGTGACTTATCCGCTTCGACACCAAGCAAGAGCCCAGTTTTGGGGCCAACAATTCCTCTGCAGGAATTGTATTAGCAGATCCTTGGGCAGTTTGAGCTTTCTGAGTAGGCGCAGAAAGAACATTTTTTCTTGTGCTTTTTTAATGATGTTTTTGATGTTAGGTGTCCATTTTAGGATTTGGGATATGATAGAACTTAGAATTTTGAAGGTTTCTACTGTTGATACTGTGTTGCCTGTTGTGTTTCCCCGAAAATATTGCCTGTCCTGAAACTAAAGCCTTGCCTCATTTTTCGGGAGGGCAAAAATATCAGCCCCCCTGAAAACAAGCCCCCTGGAAAACCCATCCCTCCGGACAGGCAGAGCACTCCCCAACCTAGTGGTATTCTGAAGGTGCCAAACCGCGGGAGCCGGGGGGAAAGGCGCTCATGTTGCTTGGCGCCTTCGGGATACTGCTAGGTTGGGGTGTGTCGTTCTGCCTGGCCGGAAGGGGGAGTTGCCGGGGGCTGCTCCCTTGTGAGTGGGCTCCTGAAGAGCCGGGCGCAGCCTCAGAGGTGAAGCAGCCATGAGGTGACCATGCTCACGAGCACCCGCCCAGCAAACCTCCTCTCTAGCCGGAAGCCACGTGGCACTCTGCCTGCCCCCCATCCCCCACGGCTTGGCAGAATAGGGATACTCCCTAGGTCAGTGTATGGAGCTCTGCCCAGCTAGAGAGTGTGATTGCGCAAGCGCCTGTTCGCCCCAGCTCGCATGCCTCCCAGCCTCACCATGCCCTGGCCCAACCCACCCTGCAGGGCCAGGGCACCGCTGCTGCCGCTGCCACCACCTTCTGAGCATAATGTCTTCTCCGACTTCCAAACTCCGGAACTTGGCTTCCAATTCTTCCAGCAGCAGCCGCTCTAGGAGTGCGCTCTATGGTTGTGGGCCCTATGGCAGCCGGAGAGGGGGTTTGCCAGGCGGCTGCTCGTGAGGGTTGTTACCTCATGGTTGCTTCACCCCTGAGGCCATGCCCGGCTCTTCAGGAGCCTGCTTGCAAGGGAGCAGCCGCCCCGAAACCCCAAAACAATAAGCCCTCCCCTGATAATAAGGCCCAAGCCATATTTTGTGGGTCAAAAGAAAATAAGACCTTGTCTTATTTTGGGGAAAACATGGAAGTATTGTAAGAGGTGGTTGTATGGGAGGGTTTCTTCTAAAGTCTACCACTATTTCTACAGTTTTGAGTGTGTTCAGTTCCAGATTGGACGGGTGGAGGGGGGGGGCTCCAGCCTCGTCGGAGCAAACTACCCAGTAAGAAAAAGGGTTTTGTCCTTCCCGGCCCCCAGGAACACTCTGCAGACATCAGCAGGGCTGAGGGAAGGCAAAAACGCCTGTTTTTGTTTAAAAATGGCCCAGTTTTCACCCGTTTTGCAAAATGCGCACACCATTAAAAAAAGAAAAAAAAATTACATTTTTTCAATGAAGGTTTTTCGGCACATGTGCAGAACAGAAAATAAAGATGGCGGTCACGAGTTATCCCAAATAATATCCAGTTAATATACTCCTTAAGTTAGCCAATCCAATTTTCCTCTTTTGGCACATTTATTCTCAAGTTATCCAAGTAATTCAAATTTCTTACTCAAGTCTATTTCACCTTTGTGCTTGTTTGCAGCCGCTCCTTTTCCTTTGCCCCTTCTGCCTGCCCCACAACTCTCCTGCCACAACCTCTTCCCTCTGCTGCCCCTCTTCCATCCCTCACATGTATGTATATTAGGCCCGCTCGAACTGTTCAATTGGAAAGGAAACGCCAAATGTTGAGGGAAGGCAGACTTTTCCTTCTGGGAAAGGCGCTTAGAGGGGGAGAGATCCCAGCCCAGGACACTTTCGCCCCTTCCTTTATGCTTCCTTTCCTCTGGGTCTCATGTCCCTCCAGGCACTTACCGTAGCAGTCCCCCTGAAAGGAGGTTCGAAGCACTGCTCCCAGGAGCCATATCAATGCTCGTTGTAGATACATTGCTCTCTTGCTCTGTATAAAGAAAACTTCTGCTTTTACATCTTCAAACATCTTTGGACTGGGAGTGGCTGTTTTTGCTCTCTCCAGCAGTTGGATGGGTAGATTGAGTGGGCATGTGCGCAACTTTGGCACGCCATAAGAAAAAGCGGGGGGCAGAGGGAGGGGGAGCTTTGGAGAAATAAACAACTGATAAACATGAGCAGGTAACCCATAATGTACTGTTTCATCAGCCACCATTTCAAAAGATTGTGAACACCATTTGTCATCTGGAGGTTCAGCCTTTGGGGTGGGGCTAGCTGAATGCCCTGCAATTAGTTTTCCATCTGGGGAGCAGTTTGAGTGGCGCGACACTGATTGGCCCAATGAAATCCCTTCTTGCAGCGAGGGCAAACGGATTTCGGTTTGGTTTGCTGATTGCTGCGTCATGAGGCAACCCCACCCCCCACCAGGAGTTCTGCATTGTGCTTTAAAGTGGCCGGGTTTCCCGCAGTTAAAGCAATTTCCGGTGGGACGGGGGGAAGAAGAAGCAGGAAATGGCGACGGTGGCTTTATTTTATGACTTGTGGTGCCGACAATGCTGTTAGTGGTACTAGTGCGATTAAGCACTAGCAATGAACCCCAGGTCGAGGTTATAACAGAGCAACCCTGTAAAGTATACGCAGCGTGCGATATATAAAGCAACCACACTGAATAATGGATAGTAAAGTAACAAAAATAAACTTTACTTTCTGAAGAATATAGCAAAATCCATAAACACAGCCAAAAAGTCATACACAGAGAAAAACAGTCCAATAACTTACACACAGTAAGTAGTAGCAACAGTAATAACAGTTAGACAGCAGTTATCATACATCAAGCAAGAGAGAGAGAGAACATCAGCTGCAATTTATATGCTGTAATCTACTAATTAGCAGATCTCCTCTCTTAAAGATACATAACATGCCTTGTGCAATATATTGTCTACCCAACTTGTTGGTTACACCCTAACATTCTCCCCTTTGGGTAGATCAATATATCCACTCACAATGTAAGATGATAACCTTCACATGATGAGGTATGTTTCACTGAACTTTGTGCCTTAGTGAAGTTGTCTGCTAAATTGTCTTCAGTTGAACAATATTCCAACTTTATCAGGCCATCCTTAATGCTTTGTCGAACATTAAGATACCTCAAATCAGTATACTTCGATCTCGTCTTAATAGCTAAACTAGTCGCCATTTTTATTGCTGCCTGATTATCTTCATAAACAATAAAAGGTTCATTCATACTTAATCCCATATCTATAAGCAACTGCTTATAATATATCAGCTCAGTACATGTCAACGACAAACATGAAAACTCAGCTTCCATTGTGGATAAGCTTATGTGTTTCTGTCGTATCGACCTCCATCCAATCAGTACACCACCTAGCATAAAGGCTATGCCGGAAGTTGACTTCCTATTATCTATAGCAGCTGCAAAATTCGCATCAGCATAAACAGTCAAAACTAAATCCCTATTCGGTTCTAAATACAATGCATAGTGGATAGTTTTCTTCAAATAACGCAGCACACGCTTTGCTGCTTGCCAATGCCTCTCTGAAGGACTATCATTGAATCTAGCCAGTTGGTTCACACTAAATGATATATCTGGTCTAGACCAATTACTTAGGTACATTAGGCTACCTATCAAAGATTGATAGATTCCCTTATCAAAACCAGTACCCTCAGTTACCTCAGGTTTAAACTCCAATGCCATTGGTGTCTTTGCAGTCTTACATAGCTCCATGCTATATTTCTTAAGCAAATGATTAATTTTACCAGCCTGTGACAGCTTAAAACCTTTACTGGTTCTAACCACGTCTAAGCCCAGATAATGCTTAATTTTACCCAAATTCCGGATTTTAAATTTACTCTCTAATTGTGAAACAATGTCAATAGCTTCCTGTTCAGACCTAGTAATAATAGCTATATCGTCCGTGAACAAAAGCAACAACGAGATCAAACCATTTTTCACCCGTCTAAACAAACAAGGATCAGCCAAACCTGGAATAAATCCCATAGCTTTTAATTCATTAACTATGCATCTGTTCCACTCAAAACCGGACTGTTTTAAACCATAAAGGCTTTTTTTAAGTCTCCAACAACCAGTCTGGCCATTAGAATCCACACCTAGTGGCATCTTCATATAAATGGTATGCTGCAATGGAGCATGCAGATACGCTGTTTCAACATCAATATGGGTAACATTACAGTGATATTTAGCAGCCCACACCAATGATGCCCTCAACGTAGAGGCTTTCAAGCTCGGAGCAAAAACCTCATCGTAATCCCTCTCAGTTTGGGAAAACCCTTGAGCAACTAAACGAGCCTTATAAATAGCATTGCCAGCAGCATCATTTTTAATTTTAAACACCCATCTACAGCCAATTGCACTCTCCCCTGAAGGGAGCTTAGCTTCTTCATAAACTTTCAATTCCTGTAAGGATTTCAACTCCTTCTCCATAGCTGTCTTCCACAATTTCTTTTCCTTTTCAGGATACAGCCTTAACTCTGCAAAACTAGAAGGTTCTATGCTAACTTGCAATACTACACTGGCTTGGTATCTGTCGGGTGGATGCCTGTCCCTAGTAGACCTCCTAGGCAATACAGGACTTGCAGGATCATCCTGTTCCACCTCACGAGTAGATTCTACATCTACATCTTCCTCCCTTTTCAGAGTAATAGATGGACCATCCTGATTCTCTAACTGCTCATTTGGTGTATCATGATTAACCAAACGATCAACATCTATATCATCACAAACCTTGTGAAACTCTTGTTCTAGCTTCTCCCAACCAACATGTTCTGAAAATTTAGCACTAGCACTGTGCATAATTCTCCGAGTTCCAGGTTCCCAGAACCTAAACGATCTATGATTGGAATTGTACCCAACAAAAACCATCTTCCTAGCTCTGCTTTGATCCTTCCGACTAGTCTGTGAGGGAATATGCACCCAAGCAGGGACACCAAATGTGTGTAAATAACTCAAATCAGGCTTCCTACCATGCCAAAGAGTATAAGGAATCTTACCAGTAGTTGAGTTAACTACTATGTTCAGAATATGGTTTGCACACATTATAGCCTCACCCCAAAGCTTTTCTGACAAACCAGAATCAACTAGCATAGTTCTGGTCATTGCCTGCAATGATTGACCACGTCTTTCAATAAATGAATTATGTTCTGGCCTGTAGGGGGCAGAACGCCTATGTTCTATACCAGCATTCTCCAACATTGATGTAAACCTATGATTAGTGAATTCAGACCCATTATCAGTGACTAGGCAAAGTACTTTTTTATCCATCTTACGTTCAACAAACTTTAACCATTTAGTAAAATGTTGGAAAGTTTCTGCCTTTGATTTCATTACATAACAGAAACCATACCTAGAATAATGGTCCATAATGCTGAGTATATAGCAGGCATCTCCTAAGCTAGGTTTCTTAGGGCCAATTAGGTCTGCAAACACTACATCCAGTGGTTTAGATGTCTTAAATCCTTGAAACCGGTTTGCAGGAGTAACCTTACTTTTAACCTGGTTACAGGCATTACAGTTAAGATATTTTGAACAAGGTTTCAAATTGATTCCATTAGATAGAATAACAGTTTGACGTACCATTTTAAAATTTACATGGCCTAAACGTCTATGAAGTAGATGTATACAGTTATCATGGGGCTGTTTATTCCTATAATTAGGTTCAGAACTCGCAATATTTAAAGAGTTCTCATGTAGAATAAATAAATTATTCTCCAAATTGGCAATAACACTATTACCTTCCTTTTCAATAATACATCTATCATTCTTAAATGTTACTGTAAACCCACATTTCACAAGGTCTTTTACAGATAATAGGTTAAATTTCATTTTAGGTACATATAACATTTCCACTTTTTCATTAATACATGGACAATAAGCTGTACCTTCACCTGAAGCCTTGATTTTCCAACCATTTGCTAAGGAAATGTGCTGTTTGCTAGCCTTCATAGTAACAAACCTTTCTTTAACCTTAGTTATAGAATGGGATGCGCCACTGTCAACCACCCAGAAACTATGGTTTACAGCCTTATCAACCTTAGCTACAGTTACAGTAACATTGTTGCTTTTTCTTTTACTATTAGCAACATTCCTTTTCTTGCTATTTTTACAGTTCTTAGCAATATGCCCCTTACCACCACAAGAATAACATTTCTTAACAAAATTTACAGTTGAAAACTGTGTTTCTTCTTGTGATTGATTGTCTCTGAACTGAACTCTATCCTCTCTTCATCTGGACTCTTCAAGCAACCTCCCGGTAACCTCAGATAATGTCAGTTCATCACGTGAAAGAACTTCCAATGAGGAAACAAAAGAGTCGTAGCTTTCATCAAGCGATGATAGAATAATATACACCTGTTGAAGCTCAGAAAAAATTAACTCTTTTTCTTGCAAATCCTGCAAAGTTTTCTTCATGAAGTCTAAATGAGCCAACATATCACCACCTTTTTGCAAACGGGCTCTAAACAGTTTCCGTGTGAGATGAATATGAGCACCCACACTGTCCCGAACATAAATTCTCCGCAATGTGTTCCAACACCTAGCAGCAGACTCTTCGCCACGAATATGGACCAGTTGCTGGTCATTCAGTGTTAGTCCAATAATGCAGAGAGCTCTCTCATTGTCCCTGTTAAACTGCGCAATCTTCTTCGCATCCTCATCATCAGCAGGATCCCAACCTGTAACATCCGGTGGGTTCTGAACCACAGACCACAGTCCTTCTCTACGCAGAAGTAGGGAACACTTCAAGGACCAGGAAACATAGTTGGTTCCATCAAACTGGGTAATCATGGAGAGTGCAGCAGACTGTTCATGTGCCATATTCACAAAAATAAACTATCCAAAAAGTGGTGCATAAAAATAAAAATATTAAGGCAGGGTGTCTGGGCCCATAACCAATGTTAGTGGTACTAGTGCGATTAAGCACTAGCAATGAACCCCAGGTCGAGGTTATAACAGAGCAACCCTGTAAAGTATACGCAGCGTGCGATATATAAAGCAACCACACTGAATAATGGATAGTAAAGTAACAAAAATAAACTTTACTTTCTGAAGAATATAGCAAAATCCATAAACACAGCCAAAAAGTCATACACAGAGAAAAACAGTCCAATAACTTACACACAGTAAGTAGTAGCAACAGTAATAACAGTTAGACAGCAGTTATCATACATCAAGCAAGAGAGAGAGAGAACATCAGCTGCAATTTATATGCTGTAATCTACTAATTAGCAGATCTCCTCTCTTAAAGATACATAACATGCCTTGTGCAATATATTGTCTACCCAACTTGTTGGTTACACCCTAACAAATGTGACAAGCCCGCATGAAGTCCGCAAGGGTGATTCCTGGCTTGTTCGCAATGGGCTGCAAAACCTTCTGGCAGTCTGCATTAGCATTTTCATAAGCCAATTTAAGAAGGAGCTCCTTGCGAGCCTCTTCATTGTCAATTTGGCATTCAACCGCTAAATGAAGGCGGCTGAGAAACTCCGAATAACTTTCTGCAGGGCCCTGGATAATTTTTGAAAAGGTTTTGGTAGATTTTGCAATGGAGTCATCAACCTTCCGCACAGCAGCCATAGCGGCTTGAAAAATAATAGGAAAAGCAGCGCGATCAGTTTGAGTTTGGGCTGTAATGGTGCTAAGTGTGCCAGTGCCTAGGAGGTGATCCATAGTAACATTAGCTGGGAGTCCTCCCTGGACAGAAACGGTTATCTGTTTTTGATATTCTGACCACCAAACAACATACTGAGCCACCCATACTCACGGAGTAACCACGTCGTGTTTCAGACAGGTCGAATGCGCAGCCTCTTCCAGGCGGGTAAGTGTGGGTGGTCCGAGACGTATTCCGCGAAATCACGTCGGGGGTCACCAGTTGTGAAAAAACGGGGCTGAATCTTCCCGGTTAGGCCAGAGACCTTCTCCGGGGGGCGATTTCATGAGATGGAGATTGAAGACACCAAACAGGATTTCTCGGGATGAAGCCGAGCTCAGAGTTGCAATTACCGGCGCCTGAATTCCCAGAGTTGCCTCTGGGAATCTCTTTTATTGGTAAAGGAAGGGCGGAGTAAGGGGTACAATTGCACATAGGTTTAACACTACCATATTTGGTCATATTTCCAGTACAAACATTCTATTGGTTCCTGGTGTCATGTTTCCATTGGCTGCTCATCCTGGCATTGTGGTGATGAGATCCTTTTGTCTCCTTTGTTCTTCCTCCTAGCGTGGTTCAGCCTCCTTCTAGAGGCCTACACGTAGTGGAAAATTACCAGAGATAGTTCTTCTGAGCACATGTTTTTTGTTTAGCCCTTAATGGTGGATCAGAAACTACTGCAACACCAATTACCCCACCCAATGACCAATCTGCAACTCCCAAAGGTGTCATGTGGGGTGCATCTTCAAAATCTTCATTCAGTTTGTCTGCAAAGACGGTTGACCTTGACCAAGCCCAAGCACAGGGTATCGGCATGTGCAGAAGATGTGAGAATCGAACCCCCTTCTGATAACTCCTCCAGCACCATACATTCCCCAACCCAAATACCTCAAGCTCCCACCCTCCCTGTTTCTGCAGCTGATAGCAAGCAAGCGAAGTAGAGGCTGAGGGGTAGGTAGACAAAAATGTCAAACCTAGTCTGAACTGTGTTACACGCTAATAAAAATTAAAAAGAAGGAGAACCGCCTGAAGCTCAGAGAGGAAATCCTGTGCTGCGGGTACCGGAGAGTCCACTGGGGTGAGAGGGAAAAAACGAGGGTGGTACCCGATGTTCACCATGAAAGGCATCGTCCGTGTGGAGGAGTGCTACAAGTTGTTAAATGCAAACTCCGCCACGGCCAGGTACTCTGCCCAATTGTTCTGCTGCTGGTTCACGAAGCAGCGCAGATATTGTTCCAGAATCGCAATCACCTTCTCCATCCCTCCATTGGTTTCGGGATGGTGTGCCGAGGATAAACAAACTTGGACGTCTAGAGCGGCCATCAGCCCTTTCCAGAACTGGGCCATGAATTGTGTCCCACGATCTGAGACGACCTGGTCAGGTAGGCCGTGCAGCCGGAACACGTGTTGGATGAATATGCGGGCGGTGGCGCGGGCTGTCGGCAATCTCCAGCAGGGGATGAAATGCGCCATCTTGGTGAGCATGTCCACCACCACCAAGACCGTAGTAAAACCAGACGATGGAGGCAGTTCCGTCAAGAGGTCCATGGACACAGCCCCCCAGGGTCTGCCTGGGGTCGGCAATGGCTGTAACAAGCCTGGAGGAGCTCCCGTTGCTGAACTGGCCTGTCGACACTGCACATACGATGTGATGTACGTCTGCACATCGTGTCACAAGCGGGGCCAGCAAAAAGTACGGGAAACCAGGTGCAAAGTTTTGAAAAGGCCAAAATGTCCCGCTGCTGGAGTGTCATGACACTGGGAGAGAATCAGTCCACGGAGGGGTCCTGCAGGCACATAGAGCCGATCCCGATACCTCAAAAGGTCCTCGTCAAAGGTCCACAGGGATGTCAGCCCTACCTCTGCCCGCCGTCGTTCCACCCACTCGTCATTCCGCTGCACCTCCCGTATCAGAGACCGTAAATCCACAGTTTCCTGAATTGCAGCGAAGGACTCGATGGGTAGAACCGTCGGGGGGGGGGGGGAGTGAGTCTGCAGGGTCTGAGTACTCCGGCTTTCTGGATAGGGCATCCGCCCTCTGGTTCAAGGCATTGGGGATGTACGTGACCTTGAAATGGAAACGGGCAAAGAACAGAGACCACCGGATCTGGCGATGATTCAGCTTATGCGCTGTGGTCAAGAACTCCAAATTCCAATGGTCCGTCCGGACCTCGACCTGATGCCTGGCCCCCTCCAGATGATGTCTCCAGGCTTCAAACGCCGCCTTGATAGCTAACAACTCCTTTTCCCAGATGGTATAATTGCGCTCAGAAGGATTGAGTTTCCGAGAGTAATAAGTGCAAGGGAAAAGGGTACCATCAGGGGCGTGAGCCTGCAATAACACTGCCCCCACCGCGATGTCAGATGCATCCGCCTCTACGACAAAGGGGCGATGGGGATCAGGGTGCTTCAGGATCGGCTCCTTTGTAAAAGCACACTTCAGGGCCACGAACGCCTGTTGTTCAGTGGGCCCCCAGAGAAACGGCACTTTCTTTTGCAGGAGCCGAGTGAGGGGTGCGGTCAAGAAAGCAAAGCTGGGGATGAAGGATCGATAATAGTTGGCAAACCCAACGAGTCGCTGAACATCCTTCATACGTCAAGGAGGTTGCCAACTATGTAACGCCTCCACCTTGCCGGGCTCCATCGCAATTCCGTCAGGGGATATACGGTGCCCCAGGAACTCGATGGTAGTCTGCCAGAACTGACACTTCTCCAGCTTGGCAAATAAGCGATGTTCTCGGAGTCGCTGCAAGACCAGACGCAAATGACGTTGATGATCCGTCCGGGACGTGGAGTAAATCAAGATGTCATCCAGGTAAATGACGACAAATTGATGCAAAAGGTCCCGGAAGATGTCATTCATGAAATGTTGGAAGACAGCCGGGGCATTGGTCAACCCGAATGGCATGACTGTATATTCGAAATGTCTGTACCAGGTGCCAAAGGCCGTCTTCCATTCGTCCCACGCCCTGACTCGGACCAGGTTGTAAGCCCCACACAAGTCCAGTTTTGTGAACACCGTTGCCTCATGGAGCCGCTCCAACAACTCAGGAATCAAGGGCAACGGGTAACGGTTGCGTACCGTAATGGCATTCAGGCGCCGGTAATTGCAACGAAGTCTCAGGTCTTGTTTTTTACAAATAAAACTGGGGCAGACAAGGGCGAGGACGAAGGCCAGATAAACTCCCGGGCGAGGTTCTTGTCAATAAAGTCCCGCAATGCGGCCAACTCCGGCTCATACATGGAATATAAACGACCCGTCGGGAGTTTCGCATCCGGTACTAGGTCAATGGGACAGTCATAAGGCCGGTGTGGCGGCAGTTGATCCGCCTCCTGTTCGCTAAAAACATCCACGAACTCCGCTAAATCCGGTGGCACTGTCACCTTGGCCACACTGGGCACCTGGGCCGCACAAACCTGACGGGTGTGGTCGATGCATTGCAAGGACGGGAACGAGATCCAGTTCTGCGACCAGTAGATCTGAGGGTCATGCGCCCGCAGCCAAGCCAAGCCCAACACCAGGGGGAAATGCAGGCCCGAAGCCACGTAAAATTGGATGGCCTCCTCATGCTCCCCGAGGATCAAGCGCAAAGGCTGCATGGTGGCCTTGATAGGCCCAGACCGAAGCACCCGACCGTCAATGGTCTCTACCACGTCGGAGGGTCCACCGGACACAGAGGGACATGGTATTTAGTGGCAAACGCTGCATCCATAAAGTTCGTGGTAGCCCCGGAATCGACCAAGGCATGGGCTAGAATTCCCTGTGGACTACCTGACAAGAGAATGTGCGCTGCTAAGATCATATGCTGTGGATGCCCCTCCACCTCTGTTCCGGCCTGTGCCCGATCCGAAGTCTCCCTCAGATCGGGCTTCCCCCGTTTCCTGATACGGTAGTCTGTCGCGGAGGGGAGGCCGTAGACTGTGCAGCCCCCCTACCTCCCTTCTTGGGGCAAACCAAAGCCAGGTGTTCAGGATCCCCATAGTAAAAACACAACCCCCCTGCATGCCGTCTGTCCATCTCCGTGCGTGACAAGCGGGGTTTGGCGGCACTCAACTCCATGGGCTCCTCCCATGAAATCGTAGTCTCTTGAGGGACCGGCACTCTAGTAACCGGGATGCTTGGTGAGGCCTCCGCCTCTGCAGCCGGCTGTCAATCCGGAGGCACAAATGAACCAACGCGTCGAACGTTGGAGGCCTGTCCACCCTCATCAGCTCGTCCTGCAGGTCATCTGACAGGCTGTCCTGGAAGGTGTCCATAAGGGCTGGCTCATTCCACGCAGAGTCCTGACTCAGCAGCCGGAACTCACTGACATAGTCCTGCAAAGAACCACGCCCTTGTTGCAAATCTTTAAGGAGTCTGGTGGCTGTTTGCCCCTTGATGGGATCTTCAAACATCAGCCGAAGATGGGTACAAAACCCCTGAAAATCATCCAGCAGGGGGCTCGGCTGAGACAGCAAAGGAGTAGCCCACCTCGCTGCTGTGCCTGAGAGCAAGCTGATGATAAATCCCACCTTCGTCCGGTCGGTGGGAAAGTCCTCCACTCTCAAGCCAATAAACAGCTGGCATTGGCCCAGGAATGCCGCAAATAGTTTCTGATCAAATAACCATCAAATTTGTCTGGCATAGCCACTGGGCATTTCCTCCGCATTTCCTCCGTTGCTGCTGGGGGGGGGGTGGCAGGTGCAGAAAGTTGAGTAACCTGCGCTGCTAACAAAGCAAGTTGTTGTGCGAAGAGGGCATTCTCTGCCTGGAGTTGCTCCATTATAGCTTAATGGAGATGCATTTGGGGCAACAGTCAAACTGTACTGACCCCCCCCCCCTCCTCCTTCGCTCACACAGAACACGCTCCGGAACAATACAAGGGAACAGGGTTTATTTTACAAACAGACAGACAGTTCCGTGGCAGTCAACCACCAAGACAAAGCTCACAATGACAAGACACGAAAGCAGCTATCCAGCTGGCTATGTTGCAAGACCAAGACTTGTGCAGAAGTCCTTTGTTGACTGCTGCAAAGAGCGTATGAACAGTCAATCCTTTTATAACCTGGAGAGGAGTCTCCTGATCAACAGCTGAGAGCCCTTACCGCCGATAATTACGCCCTCTCTCCTTGCGTCTATGGGCGCGGCGATAATGGGCATCCAGAAACTTCCTGTTCTGCTCTGACTCACTGTCTCATGACTCCTCCCCACTGCTCCAAGGCATGGCATTGGGAGCCCCCCTCCTCTGGCTCTCACCGCTGCTCCATGCCTCCGGCTCCACCTGGTGGCCGACCAGACTCTCCGATCCCTGCTCAGAGTCAGAACCCTGTCCAGGGTCCTCCACCTCCTCTTGAGCAGACTCATAGGGACCCTCACTCTCGGAGTCTGATAGCAGCGGCAACAGCTCCTGCAGGGCCACAACAGAACCCCCTCCTGATAAAGCCTCCAGCACCATACATTCCCCAACCCAAATACCTCAAGCTCCCACCCTCCCCGTTTCTATGGCAGCTGATAGCAAGCAAGCGAAGTAGAGGCTGAGAGGTAGGTAGATAAAAATGTCAAACCTACTCTGAACTGTGTTACACGATTATAAAAATTAAAAAGAAGGAGGAGGAGGAGGAGGAGAAGGAGGAGGAGGAGGAGGAGGAGGAGGAGGAGGAGGAGGAGGAGGAGGAGGAGGAGGAGGAGGAGGAGGAGATAATGATAATAGTGATCACACAGATTGACAACCAGCCATGGCGTGATAAAATGACAAAATGATGCGTTGGATGATCTGCAACAAACACCATCTGCCTGGTGGGATCATAAAGTAGAGAAAGGCATAGAAATTGAATAAGTTAAATTGCTCTAAGGCTTTAGAATAGAAGCAGACATGCAACTGTCACATAATACACCAGACTTAACAATTGTTTGTAAGAAAGATTCTGAGATTTGCAAGGAATGGAAATGTGGCTTCAGAGTTTCTTCTTCCTTTTGGACTCCTGTTCCAAATGCTGTTTGTGGGGAAGGGCCTTGTGGCAGTGGTGGGTTTCGAAAAATTTTACTACCTATTCTGTGAGTGTGGACTACTTTGTGGGCATGGCTTGGCAGTCATGTGACTGGGTGGGTGTGGCGAACTTGTAAAGTGTGGTGAAACTCATTTAACAACACTCACACTCTTGCTTAGCAACCAAAATTTTGGGCTCAATTGTGGTCATAAGTTTTCTTTCTATTCTACTTACTTTCTTTCTTTCTTTCTTTCTTTCTTTCTTTCTTTCTTTCTTTCTTTCTTTCTTTCCTTCCTTCCTTCCTTCCTTCCTTCCTTCCTTCTTTCTTTCTCTTTCCTTCTTTCTTTTCCCCATTCTTTCTTTCTTTCGCTTTCTCTTTCATTCTCTCTCTCTACTTTCTCTCCCACACACACCTAACCCTTTACAACACCCACCAAAACAAAAACATTATTTTTTTAAGCATTTTGCTGCCGGGCAAAGTGGGAACATGGCACACCAGCCACACAACCCCTCCACTGACTTTGAAGTCTTTCTCTCGTGCTGCCCAAACCCTTCGGCGCTCTTCACCTGCGGTCCCCCCTTCAACCTCCCACCCGTGGAGGGTATGCCGTGGTCCTCCTGGAGGGGCAGCCGAAGGACACTTTCCCCCACCCCCTGAATAGAGCGTAGGCTGAAGAAAGTGAGATGGGAGAGTGGAGCTGTTCCTTTTTTCCACAGGCCAGAAGGAGGCGGGGCGGCCTCAGGTGCCATCTGGGGACCCTCAGAGGCACCACTTCTCAGCCAGAAACAAGGCGAGGAAGGAATTTCTGGTGGCTGCAGAAGCACAATCCAGTCAGTTCCGGATCTCCCTTCGTTGAGCATGTCCTGTTGCTGCTGGCGCTGCTTTTGGTGAATCCAGCTTGGTGGCGGGGCTCTTGCCAGAGACTCCATCCTTGCTGCTGTTTCAGGCTGAGAAGAGATACCTCCAAGGGACTCTTCCCAGATGGCACCTGAGGCCACCTCACCTCCTTCTGCCCCATGGAAAAAAAGAGCAGTTCCACTCTCGCTCTCTCTCCGCTGATGCTGCTCGGCCTGAAATATGACATGAGGATGGTGGCGGAAAGTGTTTACAGGCCGAGAAGCAGCAGCGGAGAGAGAGCAGATCTCCTGAGCTGTGGCAAGCAGTTGCTAGCGATGCTCTCAGGGTGAAGACATTGCGAGAGGAGAAGCCTTGGCCCACTCAGGAGCCACCATGCGCTCGCCTCCCCTCTGATACCCACTGAGCCTCCTCCCACTGCAGATGTCATGATTGTGGAGGAAAGAGCTTTTAAGGAAAAACCACAACAACCATATACTGCATATCACATCATTTCATGGATCTTCATCTATCATTTTTTCATACCTTTGCTGTTAAGTTACCACTTCCAACTTCCGTGACAGGAACCACTTGTCTATTTAGATATCACTACATTTCCTGCTCTCCTTCTGAAAACATGAGGTGGTGCAGAAGAAAACTACCTTCTCCCCATTTTCAAATATTGATGTAACATTTATTTCTACCCAGACATTATTCTACATGTCAAAACCTCTCAGTCTCTCCCCTGTTTCCTCCTTGAAACTCAACACCAGGGGCTCCTGCAAGCCCTCGTGCTCCAGGTGACACCAGAAATAGTGCCTCTCCTTGGGGTCGATCTCAATGCTGAGCCAGAGATAATAAGTCCCATCTGAGTTGGGGGCCACGTTCCTATGGAGGGTATCGTTCTTCCAGACTCTCCATCCCTCTTCCAGGTGGCATGGATTTCCTTGGGGCAGAAGCCATAGGCCTGGCAGATGAGGACTTCCAGGCTGTTATTCACCGCCTTGTGTGTCAATTTCCCCACCGGAGGCTCTGCAGAAACAGCAACACCAGAGTTCCTGTGATTTGGAAGGTTTCTGGTGAACGGATTTAATAGCAGGAAAAAATCTCTAGTTGTGCCCCACCCCCATCCCTATCCTCCTCTGAACCTGTTGTAGGAAGTTATCACCCAGCCCTCTCCCAGAAAAATGAAATATCCTAGGAAATATTGAAAAGGCAGAATATTATATTTTCCTGGATGTGAAAAAGGGAGAAACACATTTTAAACACAAAGTAAATTCTTGCAGCTTTC
Organism: Natrix helvetica; assembly: GCF_964273705.1. Taxonomy (NCBI): domain Eukaryota; kingdom Metazoa; phylum Chordata; class Lepidosauria; order Squamata; family Natricidae; genus Natrix; species Natrix helvetica. Next base: position 374,612,254 of record NC_138548.1, read on the forward strand.
TGCCCATTCCCACTTTGTCAATGGGCCATTAAGAAGGCCAAGCTAGTCCACTTTACATAATGAAGAGTTCTCCCCTTCAGCTCCAGGGGGATGGGAATGAAGGCAGGATAACATTGCCTTTTACTCAACTGACCACATGGCATCTGAGAACTCAACCAAACCTGGATTCAAAACTCAGCCTAGAGGGTTGCCCGGGCCCCTGGGAGTCTGGCAACCAATCAGAATACATTTCTTACACAGGAACAGGAAACAGATAGGTGGGGCAGAACAGATTATAAAAAGCCCTGCAAGCCCTTCTTCGCTCTCTTCTCCCTTTTCCTTTACCTTCTCTTCTTCTCCACCAACATTGAAGCATGTGATCACCTTTTCTGTTCAGGACCCAAGCCATGCGGTCCTGTACACCATGAAAACCATCTTTCCAAGCAGCCTCCATGTCTCCAGTGTCTTTTTCCCCACTTGGAGCCGAACCCAGAAGGACATTTCTTCCAACAATTGGCATACCAGATGGGACTCCAAGCTAGCCTAACCAATGGACATGGCCCAGGTAAGCCTCCCATGCTGGCACAGACCCCATTGAGTCTGTGGGTGGACTTTATCTTGGCCTTAGCCATTTGGATCTAGGCTTTAAAGGGGTTTTGAGTGTGAGCTCAAAGGCTGCCTGGAAAGAAGGTGAGTACCTCTAAATTTTAATTCTCTAAAATTTAATTTTAAAGCATGGGAAATGTGTGTATACCTGCATGTGTGTGACTAGTGTGTGTGAAATGGATGGAAAAGTGAATGATTTTTTTATTTTTGTTGTTGTTGCTGTTTTTGTCCTGTGAGAGAAAAAAGCCAAAGCCCATAAGAAAGTTAGAGAAAGGAAAAAAAGGGAGGTACGCATACACGCTGACGACAGAACCCCTCCTGGGTAACTGCGGCTGGTCCTCCGGGTCTTTCCCCAAGACTTGTAACTCTAAAAAAAAGTCCCTGCGTGAAAGGGCGTGAATAGAGAGAAGGTTCCCATGGTGAGGAACGCGAAAAAGTCCCTCCGAAGGGCACACAGAAAAAAGTCCCTCCGAAGGGCACACATAGACCCTCCGAAGGGCAAACAAAAGTCCCTTCAAAAGGGTGCGAAAGTCCTCTAAGCACGCGAAATTGAAGCGGGGAATACGAAGTGGCAAACCCGGCTAGGACGAAGTGAGACCACATCTGAACGGGATCATGGGAAGCGGTAGCTCGTGGGTGGCCACGGAAACCCCCCTAGGGGAACTGTTGGGGGCCTGGGACGAAAAGGCAGATGCCTGTCCTGGCCGGAATGATAAGGAAAGCAAAACAGATATGTAGAAAAATGGGCTTTGCTGAAAGATGATACAGGAAAAACTAATTTGGCTAAAAAGGTACTTAAAAGAAAAGGGAAAATGGTGGGATTTCTTTTTTTCTCTTGTCTGTCTCTTTCTCTGTCTTCTATGTAACCATGTGGTTTGTTTGTTAAGATTTGTCCCTTCCCCAATTTAACTGAGATTCATGGTGGGAATGATTTTGTTTGTGAAACTCATGAGTTTTGTTATCCCCACTTTGTCTGTGTCTGTGTATGTCTAAGTCTTTGTGCACCCTCAAGGTAATTGTAACTAAGATGTCTCCAACCCAAAAGACAAGAATTTTAAAGTGTTCAAAGAAAGAAAGGAGTAAAAAAACCTGCCTTTGCTCAGTTTGTTGGGCCCAGAAAACTAAATGAAGGTGGAGGGAATCTTTACTTTGCGTCTGTTTGGCCAGCTGAAACAGAGTACGGAGAAGTTTTTTTCCTTCCTTCCTCCCCTATACCTTAAAGTAACAACCCAGGAAATGTTTTAAGCTCATTTGCAAGGAAAGTTTCATCCCTGCATTGCATTTATTGTGTGTCTAAATGATTTTACCTGTTCATTTCTTTCCTGAAGCATGTGAATCCAGACCCCATTTCTCATCTGTGATATCCCCATAATGTTTATCTGTTTAGTAACTGATGGTTTTATTTTTCAAACTCTGTCTGCAAGCTATCTACCCCCCCCATGCCCCTTTACCTCTAATCCTCCAACAATGCCTTTTCTGTGGGGGAGGGAACCTTGTTCTCATGTCTTTCAGCCCTAGAAGATTGTACTCTTCAGGTGAGTATAGATTTTTCCCCCCTTTGGAGGGAGGAGGAGAGTGTTGCCTTGTGTGTGCATGTATGAAATAAAGGAAATTCCTACTAAAAGTTTGCCTTCAATCTGAGTAAAAAACTCTCTGCACATTTATCTGGCCAACCTACTCTATTGCTTCCAGAAGGCAGTTTTGATTTAGATTTTGTCAACAAAATTGCTGATTACTGGCCACCATCCGATGAATCAAGAACCCCACCCAGATGCAAATGATGTGTTAATGAAAGTCTCCATACAGCTGGACCTTTAAAAATATGCCAGCGCGTGCTGGGAGGTTCAACCTAGAACCCTGGCTGAATGCAAACAATGTGTGGACAAACATCTCTATACATTGTCTCTATACATCTTGATCTTTAAAAATATGCCCGCGCTTGCTGGGAGATGAGGATAGAAGAATTTGGATCTTTAAAAATTAGCCAGAGCCGCTGGCAGATCCAAATTAGAAACGAACACCCCAGGGCAGAGACAGATATTAACAATCTAGTGCTTAAGGAGATAGAACAATGGGGTAACTTCAAGCAAAAGTAAGAAATTTAGCAGGTAACAAAAAGGTAAAGCCTATCTGAATGGGAAGACCTAGGTAACTGGACTTAATTTGATGTAATGTCTGTTAAAAAAATTCGTAGGTGTGCATCTATTCTAATAACATGTTGAATTGAATGGCATTGAATTGATTGTGATATGTTTGACCAGCTGGCAAAATAAGTAAGTTTGGGCTCAAAACTGTGGGGAAGAGGAGGACAGTTAGGATTTAAGCTGCCCTCTGAGTTTTCCCATTCTTGGAGAATGAGCCACATGTTCCCCAAGAAAATTGAAGATTTAAAGGGACAGGACCTCCCCCAGGCCTGAAAGTGTTGTTCCATGGTATTTGTGCATGTATGTGTGTGTGTGTGTGTGTGATCATTTTCAGACCTGGAGGGAAGTTGAGATCCTTTAATAATAGAAAATGGAGCTCATTGGCTTATGTATAGCTCCCTGAAATAATTGTAATAACTGCTTTGCATGAAGAAAGAATGAAATGGGATTTTTTTATGTGAAATTAATGATTGCAATACAAATGGGAGTATGTTGATGGTAAAAGTTGGTATGAATGTAGTTTGATTCCCTTTCATATAAAGAAACAGTAAGTTGCAAGGTTGTTTAATGGTATATGTGTGTATGCGTGTGTGTTATCATTTCCAAACCTGAAGGGAGGGTGAGATCCTCTAATAAAAGAAAATGAAGCTAGGTGGCTTGTGAAAAAAAGCTTCCTGAAATACCTATGATTGTTTGGCATGAGCAAGCATGAAGGTCTGATTGCAGTATGAATGTGAGTATATGTCCCCCATGCCCCAGGGAGTGATAAGTGAAGGGATCCAGAGATCCACGTGATTGCCTGCGTGAATTTACCCCTCCCCCACACTCTTCCTTCTGGGTCATTCTTTGGAGGGAAGCAGGAAAGGCGGGGAGAATGAGTGTCTGCTCATTTTTACCATGAGTGTGTGTATGAAACGCCCCAGTGATACCTGTGAATGCCTCTGGGCATTCCCCCCCTCCTTCTTTCCCTCCTTCCTTTTGGGTCACTAAAGGCGGCTGAAGTTTTCTGCCCACTTTAACCACTATTTTTCCCTCTCTCTTCTGAGAAATTTGGAGTAAATGGGTGATCTGCTCGTGCACTTTTACCTTTCACTGATGTGATCTTTCATCTGCATATAAAAATAAAATAATTCTGCATATAAAAATTATGCAGTTACATTTCTTTGTCTGCTCTGAATACAATTCTGATGGGGGACCCTGGACAGGGTTTGGACGCTGAGCAGGGATCCGAGAGTCAGGTCGGCCACCAGGAGGCGCCTGAGGCATGGAGCAGCGGTGAGAGCCAGAGGAGGGGGGCTCCCGATGCCATGCCTTGGAGCAGCGGGGAGGAGTCACGAGACAGTGAGTCACAACTCAGCAGAGAGTTTCTGGATGCTCGTTACCGCAGCGCCCATAGACGCAAGGAGCATTGGCATAATTATCGGCGGTAAGAGCTCTCAGCTGCTGTTTGGGAGGCTCCTTTCCAGGTTATAAAAAGGGTTGACTGTGCATACGCCCTTTGCAGCAGTCAACAGAAGACTTATGCCAGAAGTTCTAGTCTGGAATTCTAGCAAGCTGGATAGCTGCTTTTGTGTTCTGTTCTTGTGAGTTTTGTCTTGGTGGCTTGCTGCCACGGAACCTTCTGTTTGTTTGTGCAATAAACCTTGTTCCCTTGTACTGTTCCGGAGTGTGTTCTTTTTTTAAAAAAAAACAAAGTTTTATTGGTTTTTTTAAAATTTGCAGGGGAAAAGGTAGTGGAAAAGTATACAAATTTTGGCAGTTGCAAAGTGTGGTAGGCGCCCCCTCCCTCCAAACTCATAGTATACATCTGGGTAAAAGTCATTAATACATAGTCATATATAATCAGCATATTAATTCTATTGGTACTTTCAATCAATTTAATACATAGTAATATATAGTCCACATGTTAATTCCATTATTACTTTCGGTCAGTTTATGTCAAAGAGATTTTTTTATTCATTTTTGTGATCTGAGCTTTCTTGGTATTGCCCCATCTCCCCCCGCCATCAGAGCTCTGGCCCCTCCCGTGTCCTACAAGATTGTAGGATCTTCTGTTTTTTCTAGGTGTATTTTGTTTTTTTACATAAAGGCCTGTGCCTCTATGGGTGTGTTAATTCTAATTCTTGTCTCCTCCCAGAATATTAACATACCTTCAGGCATCAACCATCTGAACCACACCCCCTTCTGGTATAATTTATTCGCTAGTTGCGAATAATTTTTCCTTTTTTCCCTAACTTTCTTGGGGATCTGCTTCAAGATAGTTATTTCCCTATCATGGTATGTCAGGGCTTGCCCCCTTTGTACACCCAGAATTTCGTCTCTTGTGCTTTTTCTAAGAAATTTAATATGTACCTCCCTGGGTACATTGTGTGTTCTGGCATAGGCTGAATTCACTCTATAAACCAGATCTATCTCCCATTCCATCTGTTGTTTTTCTTTGTGGGTATATTCAGCCAAAATGTTTATCATGATGTCCCTTATGTTTCCATCATCTGCTTCCATCACGTTTTGAAATCTAAGATAAAAGGACATTCTCTCAAATTCTGTTTTCATTTGTTGGGTATCAAGTTCTTTGTTTCCCTTCTGCACCGCCTCTACCCCCTCCCTCATCTCCGCCACCCCACCCTCCACAAGGTCCAGTCTCTGTGAGTTCTTATGAATTTGGGCTTGGTTCTCTTTAATTTCTTCTTTCATTTCCTTTAATTGTTTCTTAATTTCCTCTTGTCCCTGTAAGAGTTGCTGAAGCATTTGTTGCAAATCCATCTCTGTACTTTTAGGTTGCATCAGGTCTGTTATCTTTGACTGTGTAGCAGGACTGGAAGTTGCTGATGTCGGGGCAGAGGTAGCAAAGCCAGACTTTCCAGGAGGTGGTCCTTTAGGAGACATTGTTTATAGAATAAAGAGCTCAATCAGTGTAGAGAATGGACAGTTAGAGTGGCAGAGCAGCCAGATGAGTCCAGGAGGCAGAGGATCCAAGCAGGAGATAATTTCTCTAATCAGCCTGGCAATAGAGTAAAGTTTTTCACCCCAGAGAGTTCAAAGAGTAGCAATCCACAAGAGATTCATTTGAGTAGCACGGAGACAAAGACCGGAAGCCTGAATTTTTAAAGGTGGAGTCAGGTTTCACAGTTCATGAAGACAACGGAAGTGTGCCATCTTGCCATGCCAGCTTTGGGTTTAGAGGCATAACAAAGTTTTCAAAGTTCCCAAAGTCCTCAGATCATCAGTATATTATGGAGTTAAGTTCAATGAAAGTCACTTTAAGCAAGGGTGTGGCATCATTGGTTGGCTCTCCCCCCTCCTCCTTCCCCTGGGGCTGAGAGCAAAATTGTTCCAAGCCGCCTGTCCGAGGGGGGGGGGGAATCCCCCTCCCTCCAGCCGCGACTCCCAAGTTAGCCGAAAGAGAAAGTTTTAAGCTGCTGAAAAGTTCTTCAATTCAACAAAGGGAGTGAAGGGGGGTATGCGCCTCACCGCACCGCCGCTGCTTCCTTCTGCTTGTTCATTCTCCGTGCAGCCTGTCAGCGAAGACGCCTTACGCGCCCTCCGATCTGCTCCACGGTGCCTTGAGCGCGCAGGGGACCTCCCGCCGCCCGCCGCCGATGCAGGGATCCCCCGTGATGCCGCCCCTCCGGCAGGATGCCTCTTCGGGGCATCCTGTGCCCCACAAGGAGTGGGGAAGCCCACCGGGGAGCCGGAGCGAGCAAACGAGTTGCCCATCGCCGTCAGCCGCCGGAACCGGAAGCTGATTCCGGAGTGTGTTCTGTGTGGGCAACGGAGGAAGGGGGGGTCAGAACAGTGAGGTATTTTTTCTTTTTTGCGAAAGACTGCCCAAATAATTTTTTCTTTAAAGCCAAATTAGATCCTTAAGCAAAAGAAGTAAGCGTCGAAAGTAACTTATATTGGATTGTTTTGGAAAGCTTTTTTTTCTTTGTAACTATACTTTGTGAATTGAAGGGCTCGCAACGTTTCTCGTTTCTCCTCTTAAAGTGAACGGGTTGATTTTTTTTCTTCTGCTTTTTGTTGCTTTATTGGTTTAGAAACTGACACCACAATTGGCAAGAGAGATAAGACTGTTTTGTTACTGGAAAGATGCAGGTTGACAATGAAAGTTGATAATAAAAATTAGTTGATTTTGGTGATCAATAAGTAGGAATTTAGTTACTCCTAGATTGTTTTAGATTGTTATTAAATGTTTATTCGTTAAAAAATAATTAACTATAATAGCAATAATGAAATGATAATGGATACAGCTTAATGATATATACATGTATTGGCAAACTACCATGTTTCCCCGAAAATAAGACACACCCTGCTAATAAGCCCAATTGGGCTTTTCAGAGCATGCACCATAATAAGCCCTCTCCTCAAAATAAGCCTGCCCCCAACTATTTAAGCGCATGCGCAACTGGTCCCCGCCATTACCACTGTACCACCTACCGGTACAGCTTGTGGGGCAAAATCAATGGCAGGCGAAGCAAAGTGCTTTCACCCCCACCCTTCCCTCCCACTCAAAAAGAGCCTGCTGCAAAAACAGTGGCAGGCCAGCAATGCAATCACCCCCTCCCACCTGTTCCTTCTCGTGTAAAAAAACACCGCCCACCCCAACGATAAGGGCAGCCTGCCTGGTTCCCTTCCCCGCCGTCTCTTTAGCGAGGGGTGGCAGGTGTCGGGGGTGAGAAGCGAGATGCACATCCTAGCACTACCAGAGACTGAAAGTTCCGCTGTGTTCCTCGTCCTTTCACCCATTGAATCCCCTTGTAAAAAAAAACCTCACGAGTTGAACTCATGAGGTTTTTTTTTACAAGGGGATTCAATGAGCGAAAGGGCGAGGAACGCGACGGTGCTGGAAAGGAAAGAGGTGCACCTCACTTCTCCCTCCGGGGAAAGGGAACCAGGCAATAAAGATGGCGGTGGCCACGTGTCCGGCCATGTTATGAAGTTTTAGTTCAATAATGCCCAGTTAATATACTCCTTAAGTTAGCTAATCCAATTTTCCTCTTTTGGCACATTTATCCTCAAGTCATCCATATAATTCAAAGTTCTATTTGAGCTTTGTGCTTGTTCGCAGCCGCTCCTTTTTCTTTGCCTGGGAAGAGACCCCAGTCCAGGACACTTTCCCCACTTCCTTTATGCTTCCTCCCCTCTGGGTCTCAAGTCCCTCCATGTACTCACCACAGCAGCTGCCCTGCAAGGAAGCCCCCAGCACTGCTCCCAGGAGCAAGATGTGTGTCTGTTGTCGCTGCATGTTTTCAGGAGCTTTCTTCCCAACATCCTGTTCGCTCGTTTTTTATACAGGGGGAGCGGCCAATCATACAATTGAAGGAACCTTGGAGGTCTTCTAGTTAAAACCCCTGCCTAGGCAGAAACCCTATACCATTTCAGGCAAATGGCTATCCAACATCTTCTTAAAGACTTCCAGATGGGAATTCACAGAAAAAGGAGAATCATTATGCATTTCTTACATAGCCACTGGCTCATCCAAACCCATTGAAAAAAAGATCAGACGGAGCTCAATTCTGAGGCTTGGATGACTTTCCTGATTAAAAGGAAACCCAAGCAAAGCTTTATGTCTGAAGGAGATCTTAGAGACGAAATCTTCTTCGTGTGTCCTCGTCGTCAGTTTCAACTCTCAGTGGTCCAGGAGGCATATGTGATGATATGCCTTCAGACCTGGAGGTAAGACATCACCCAAAATTCCATTGTCCTGATGTTTGTTTCAAAGGCAATCTTGGGGGAAATCCCTGGAGATTCATTATGAAGGCAAAGTAAATCACCATTATTTTGAAATGTTCAGCTTTGGAACAGAATAAAATGTCTCTAAAACAGAAAGCTGTCTTATGGGAATCTTTAAAAATTTTTTCCTTTTCTTTCTTTCTTTTGGAGAAAATCCTGGTCTGACCATCAATATTATTTATTCTCTCAAGATTTCTTTGCCTTTACCAGGTTTGATTTATGGCTGTGGGTTAGATAAATTTTCTTACTGGTCTTTCATCTCTTCCTCACCCTCCTGTTCATTTGCTTAGATGGGAAGTCACCATCTTGTCAGCTAAATTTCAGGCTGCCGTCTCACTCCAATTTATAAGGCAAATCTCCGACCTGCGAGGACCTGTTGCCTCCCTCTGGGTTTGGTGAGATGCTAGGGGCTGCGGTATGTTTGAGTGTACAGAAATATAAATTTTAAAATTACAAATGTAAACATTTAAATTTGAGATTGATTCAAAATCATTCAATTCTGGATTTATTTGCAAAACATGTTGATGTTGTGTTGAGCCCAAGGCTGAACTGATGTCTTTTTCACATGTTTTGTGGGTTAGTGTGCGTAGAGGAAAATTTTGTTTTCGTTATATACTTGGAGAAGCCATACGTTCCAGTTTGCACAACACCCTGGATTGTGTATACCTGGCAAGGATGTGATTAGGCTGTTTCAGCTGGGAAGTTTTCCTGACAAGTTTGCCACTAGCTGTCAGGACTGTAGGATCCTTTTAGGATCTTTGGCCTGCCACAGTTTCTATCATTTCACTGTGCTGCTTCATTAGTGTAGTAGTTGGGAGGGGGGAATAGAAAGGAGTAGAATTGTGGAATGTGTTGTTGTCATTCTTTTCTAGAAGCCCAACATCATCTTTTGTCTCCGGACCTCTGCACCTGACCGGAACCAGCTGGGTGGAGATGCCAGCGTGGCCGAAGAAGATTGGACCATGTGATGGATTTATGGGTGTGGGGATAAGAGCATGAATTTTCAACTGGATGGAATCCCAGGAAGGTTTTCAGATTTGGGATTCCACAGATGTGCCAACATGTCTATTTTATTAAATTGGAACTTTAAGGATAACTCTGCCTTGGATTCTGATTTAATTCTGCATGATATTTGGAACGCTGATACTAGCATTTTCTTCCAGAATTTTTCTCGGGGAGAGGGGATTGCAAAGTGAATCAATCAGAAGAGCTAGAAGGGACCTTGGAGGCAGTGGTGGGATTCAAATAATTTAACAACCGGTTCTCTGTCCTACTGACCAGCTGGGTAGGGGGGGGCTCGGTAGTCATGTGACTGGGTGAGTGTGGCCAACTCAACGTCACTCATGTCAATGGGCACTTCGCCTTAAGTGTTACGATGTAATAAGGGTTAACCGGAGAGGCAGTTTCTGTAAGCAGGGCAATAAAGATTAGGCTAGAAAAAACACCATAATTTTTCCTTCCTGCCTTCCTTACAGGATTAGTCCTATAAAGTGGAAAAAAACAAAATGAGATTTCTTCCAACAACTGGTTCTCTTGGATAGGTGTGAACTGGTGAATCCCACCACTGCTTGGAGGTCTTCTAGTCCAGGCCTCTGCTCAAGCAGGAGATCCTATGGCTTGAGTCCTGAACAGAAAAGATGATCACATGCTTCAGTGTTGGTGGAGAAAAAGAGAAAGAAGGCTGAGATGTTGAAAGTCCCAGGTTTTATGCCCTCTCTGGCCTTTGAACTTGAGCTTGTATTCTGATTGGTTGTCAGACTCCCATGGGGCCATGCAAGGGCAACTCTGTAGGCTGTCTCCCAGGCTTGCTTGACTTGCTGGGTGATGATGTAATCTTCCCAGGTACCATTCGGCAAGATGGGTTGTAGGAAGTTAGCACCCACTCCTCTCCTAGAAAAATGAAATATCCTGGGAAATATTGAAAAAGGCAGATTATATTTCTCTGGATCAGAAATGGGGAAACTTGTTTTTAGGCAGGAAACAGACTCACTCTTAATAGCCCCCCACCTTTGTCAATGGGCCATTAAAAGGCCTGAGCCAGCCTATTCTACATAACAAATATCTCCCCTCTTCAGCTCCAGGGTGATGGGATTAAGACATGATAGTATTAGCCCTTTACCCAGCTCACCACAGGGCACCTGGGAAGAAGCAATGCTCAACCAAACCTGGACTCAAAACACAGCCTAGAGAGTTGCTCCTGCATGGTCCCATGAGAGTCTGACAACCAATCAGAATACAAGCTCGAGTTCAAAGGCCAGAGAGGACATAAAACCTGGGTGTCAGGCCTGTAGTTATATTCTTTTTAGGATCTTTGGCCTGCCACACTTTTTTATAATTTCCTATGTGTTTTAGTAGTGTAGTAGTTGGGAGGGGGGAATAGAAAGGAGTAGGATTATGGAATGTATTGTTATGGATTTTCTTAGAAGCTCAAGGTTGTCTTTTGTCTCCGCACCTCGACACCTGGCCGGAAGAAGATGGGTGTACATGCCAGCGTGGAAGATGATGATTGGAACATGTGATGGATTTGTGGGTGTGGGGAGAGATCATGAACTTTCAACTGGGTGAACCCACAGGATGTAAATCAGAGTTGGAATTTTCCATAGCCGTGCTAACATGCCTGTAGAATAAATTGGACCTTTAAGGATGTTTTGCCTTGGACAATGATTTATTTCTGCATGGTATTTAGAACCCTAACATTATTCCAACTCTCTCCTTTAAAATAATTCACTAGCACCCTCCCCCTCTCAAGGGGGAAGGGCTGGTGATGGAGGTCACGGCATTCCCAACACTGACCGGGACAGCGTAAATATCAGCGAAGGATTAATGGGAAGCTTTTGGTGATAAGAAGCTGAGTGCGGAACTTCAAAGGCAATGGAATGCTGCTTCCAGTTTAATTGCATCTGGAGGAATGCAGGAGGAGACACGACAAGATGAAGGAAAGTCTCAGACCACACTTCTTCAGCAAAACGTGAGTGCATGCTCCCCCTCCTTCCCCCCAGCTTGGAAGCAAGGTTTGGGGGGAAAAAAAAGCCTAGAACGGAGGCTTGGGATCCTTCCAGACGGCAATAAATGAAATGGCTTATTACCCTGCAACTAGCTGGGAGAAAGATTCCCTTTCAAAATGGGAATTTCAAAGGAGGCAGGAAGAAGGGATTTTGCCAGCATCTGTCACTTGCAAGCCACCACAAATGGGGCTGCAACCAGTAAATGAAGCAAAACCAGCTTGGGCTTTCTTCCCAGGATTTGGATGGAAGAGATGCTACTGGCCACCTCCTTTGCCATCAGCATGGGGAAATACTCCAAGCCAGCAGAGGGCACCTACTTGGCCCATAACTCCTCCAAACCAGCAGAGGGCACCTACTTGGCCCATAACTCCTCCTAGCCAGCAGGAGGGTCCTTGGCACATAAAACCCCCTAGCCAGCCATCATTGGTTGAGCTGCAATCTGTGAAGCAGGCAACCCCGGGAAGGGTCTTAACCCCAGGTCATGGATGGGAGGGATGCCAGTGGGCACCTGCCCTCCCTCAGCAGATGGCACCATGGCAGAAAGCTGGGCAGTGGCCAACCGAGGGATTGACCTCCCCACCGGTTCCAGTCTCCCCTGCAAGGCCCAAAAAGGTTCTTACCAGACCTTCCTACAGAGAAGAAATCTCCATGGAAGAAGGGATTACCAAACAGAGGCCTGCAGTGTGGATGGCGGGAAAATGTGCGCCTGCAAGGCCCCAAGTGGTTCTTAACTCACCTTCCTACAGAGTAGCAATCACCAACATGGAAGAAGGGATTACCAAAGCCAGGCCTGCAAGATGGGAAGTGGGACAAGGTGCATCTGCAAATGCCCAAAAGGTTCTTACCCCACTTTCCTACAGAGAAGCAATCTCCACCATGGAAGAAGGGTTTACCAAGGGGGCAGCTGCAAGTTGGAGAGCAAGACAGTGTGATGAAACGGTTTCTGAGTTTAGAGATGTAACTAGGTTCCATTCCTCGTTGGGCCCAATTAAATGCCACCATTGTTGTCAAGGTGGCCACAGAGCTTTAGAGTGCTTGGCTCCAGCCCCAATGCCACAAACGTGTGCACCAACCACCACGGCGGTAAAGAGAGGGTCCCAGATGCCACCACTGAAGAGTCATCTGGGCCAACAACCTCTGGAAGAGGATCCCCAACTTAAAGTGAGGAAGTGTCCTACCAAGGGGGAGGCCTCGGAAGAGGAAAAGGGCAGACAATCTCCGGAGGAGGATCCCCAACTTAAGGTGACAAAGAGTCCAACTAAGGGGGAGGCCTCGGAGGGGGAAAAGCCTAAACGACCTCTGGAAGAGGATCCCCAACTTAAGGTGACAAAGAGTCCTACCAAGGGGGAGGCCTCGGAGGAGGGAATTGCCAAAGAACAAACGTGTGTACCAATTGCCACGGTGGTAAAGAGAGGGCCCCAGATGCCACCACAGAAAAGTCATCTGGGCCAAGAGCCTCTGGAAGAGGATCCCCAACTTAAGGTGACAAAGTGTCCTACCAAGGGGGAGGCCTCGGAAGAGGAAAAGGGCAAACAATCTCCGGAGGAGGATCCCCAACTTAAGGTGACAAAGAGTCCAACTAAGGGGGAGGCCTCGGAGGGGGAAATGCCCAACCAACCTCTGGAAGAGGATCCTCAACTTCAGGTGACGAAGAGTCCGACCAAGGGGGAGGCCTCAGAGGAGGAAAAAGGCCAGCCGTGGATGATTGAATCCAAGAGCCCAGAACCTACAGCACCTGCAGCAGAGAGCCCTAAACGGTCATGGGAAGAGGTCGCAATGGACTTCATCGTGGAACTCCCAGAGAGCAGTGGGCATAAAGTAATTCGGACTGTTATTGATTTGTTTTCTAAGCAGGTACGCTTCATTGCTTGCTCAGGATTGCCATCCGCAAACGAATTAGCGAAAATGTTTGTGAAACACATTTATCGCCTGCACGGAGTACCCAAGAGGATCATTTCAGACCGCGGAGTCCAGTTCACAGCCAAGTTCTGGAGAGAGGTCCTGAGATCCATTGGGTCCACACAAGAACTGAGCTCAGAGGTTCATCCCAGCATGAACGGCGCAGCAGAGGAAGTCAATGCGGCGGTGGAACAATACATCCAGTGTTTTGTGGGCTATCAGCGAGACAACTGGTTGGACTTGCTACCCTTCGCCGAAGTGGCGTACAACGATGCGGTCCACAGCAGCACAGGACTAGCGGGTTTCCAGATTACCAGTGGTATGGAAGTTGTTGCCATGCCTGAGTTGCCTAGAGAAACTCCTTCCTTCAGGTCTTTGAGGAAATGGATGGACATGCTAAAGAAAGGATGGGAGAATACGAAGAAGGCTCTAGCAGTTACGGCAGAAGCCTACCAGAAGCAAGATGATCAACATCGCTCGCTCCAAAAACCCTACCGTTTGGGGGACAATGTTTTTTTATCTACCAAATACATAAGATTAGAAATGCTTAGCAAGGAATTGGGTCCAAAATTTCTAGGTCCATTCCCAATAGTGAAGATAGTTAACCCAGTTACAGTTCAACTCAGTCTACCCAGAAGTCTAGGGAAAATTGACCCAGAATTTCATTGTAGCTTGTTGAAACCAGTAATTGGGTCTAACAGAAGAGCATCCACCCAAGCTCAATCTCCTCCGGTAGTAATAGAAGGGGAAACACAATCTGAGGTGGAAAAAATTGTAGATTTCAGGTTGAATAGGGGTCGCTTACAGTACTTAGTGCATTGGAAGGGTTACCCTTGGTCTGAAGCTAATTGGGTGAACAGTGGGAACCTAAAAGTGGAGAAGTTAGTAAAGCAATTCAATGGGAAGTTTCCCGAGAAGTCAAAGGGTTCCCCTGGGTGGAGAAGAGGTGGTTAATTTTGTTATATTAACTTTTATGTTATTCTCTTTGCAGGAAACGTTTTTCTTTTGAGGAGAGGCCGCCTGTCAGGCCTGTAGTTATGTTCTTTTTAGGATCTTTGGCCTGCCACACTTTCTTATAATTTCCTATGTGTTTTAGTAGTGTAGTAGTTGGGAGGGGAAAATAGAAAGGAGTAGGATTGTGGAATGTATTGTTATGGATTTTCTTAGAAGCTCAAGGTCGTCTTTTGTCTCCGCACCTCGACACCTGGCCAGAAGAAGATGGGTGTACATGCCAGCGTGGAAGATGATGATTGGAACATGTGATGGATTTGTGGGTGTGGGGATAGATCATGAACTTTCAACTGGGTGAACCCACAGGATGTAAATCAGAGTTGGAATTTTCCATAGCCGTGCTAACATGCCTGTAGAATAAATTGGACCTTTAAGGATGTTTTGCCTTGGACAATGATTTATTTCTGTATGGTATTTAGAACCCTAACATTGGGACTTTCAGCATCTCGCTCTCTTTTCTCTTCTTCGACCAACATCTGGAAGCATGTGATCCCCCTTTACTGTTCAGAAGGTCAAGTCATGTGGTCCTGCCCAGCATTAAACCATCTTTCCAAACAGCCTCCATGTTTATAGTGTCTTTTGGGAGGGTAAAGGGCTAATACTATCATGTCCTGAGGCCCATACCTTAATCCCATCACCCTGGAGCTAACGGGGAGTCTTTGTTATGTAGAATAGACTGGCTCAGGCCTTAATGGCTCCTTCACAAAGGTGGGGGCAGCTGAGTTTCTGCCTCTCTTGAGTTTCTACTTCTCTTTTTAGGGGAAATATTCTGCCTTTTTAATATTTCCCAAAATATTTCATTTCTCTAGGAGAGGGGTGGGTTTTAACTCCTAACAGAAGGATGGATACTGAAGCTGAAGCCATAAGAGAGAACTCCTTGGATAAAGACCCTGGTGATGTTGGGAAAGATGGAAGGCAAAAGGAGAAGGGGATGGCAAAGGATACGATGGTTAGATAGTGTCATCGAGGCAATGAACATGGATTTGGGCAAACTCCATGAAACAATGGAGGATAGATGGGCTTGGCTTGCTTTACGATCCATAGTCAAACTAGGCCACTTAAGACTTTTGGACCTCAACTCCCAGCAAGCATGGACCAAGTTTGGAGAACCTCCTGCTTCAGGGAGTGGCGAAGAGCCGGACACCATTTAGCAACTGAACAAAGGGTTAAGCAATGTGAGTTTTCTTGACTGCCTGGGTTCTGCCGCCTAAATCTGCCAGCCTTGGCTCTCTTCTAGTCTCGCCTTTCGCGGTCTGAGTCTTCTGAGGGTGCTTAGCAGGCCCACCCCACAAATGGAATCGCGAAACTCCAAGGCTTCATTGCCAGGGTGGGGACGTGGGCGGAATGCTGCTTCCTCCTTTTCATCCTTAGTGGTTCCTGTAGGCTTCGCGACACGCTGTTCTTAACCCATGAAGTGGAGACTCCAAAACTTGCTTTTTAAAAGAGACCCTTCCAACTGATATTTCTTCACCTTCACTGGTTCCTCCCGCCAGCCTTTACCATCCCTCTTCCTGGTCCAGCCTAGAGAGGGGGGGAACAAAATAAAAAAGTAACAGAATCACAGAGTTGGAAGTGACCCTAGAGGTCATCTAGTCCAACCACCCTGCTTGGAATTCCCTGGCAAAGGCAGTCATATACCGAGTGTCACAATTTATTTGACATTTAAACGCCCCATTTCAGTATCAATAAAGGACATTATTGGTAGCCCAGGTTTAAAAGAAGGGGTCCTTGGTGCAATCTGAGCTGGCATGCTTTCTTGCAGATGTTTCATTACCAAAAACGATGCTGTTTATTTATGATTTATTCATTTAGAACATTGATACTGCTGCCTATTCACACAAGGCAGTTTACAGGACATAAAAACATAATATAAAAGAAATAATAATATAACAACAACAACAACAACAACAACAACAACAACAATAATAATAATAATAATAATAATAATAATAATAATAATAATAATAATAATAATAATAATAATAATAATAATAATATACAGGTAGTTCTCCACTTACGACCACAACTGAGCCCCAAATTTTGGTTACATTTCAGACATGTGTTAAGGGAGTTGGCTCCATTTTACGACCTTTCTTGCCACGATTGTTAAGCGAATCCCTGTGGCCAAGAAGTTCGTAACACAACTGTTAAGAGAATCTGGCTTCCCCATGGACTTTGCTTGTCAAATGTTTGCAAAAGGGGATCATGTGTGTCAGGGAAAATTTCACCCTGAGCTAATGAGGTGTAGACCGTTGGCTTTTCCAAACAGTATATCTTCAAAAAGCAAAAGTAAGATCCAATAACAAGTTCTAATTAAAACAAACTTTAATATGAAAATAAGAAAATAAACAAATCTATCTAATTGTTACATTTTGGCAAGAGCACTTTGTCGCCCACCTTCTTGGCAGACGAACAAAAGAACAAAAGTAAAGAAGTCTCTGGAATGTGTGTGTGAGCAGGCGCAGTACATCACTTGCTGATAAGGCCTATGACCTGTGCAGTAACTCATCAGTTCGGCTAGCAAACAATTAACGCAGTGACAATGTGATCTTGGGGCAATGTGATGGCTGTAACTATGAACCAATTGTCAAGTGTCTGAATTTTGATCCCACCCCAGCATCATGGGGATGCTGCACAGGTTGTAAGTGTGAAATGTGGTCATCAGTCACTTTTTTCAGTGCCGTCATAACTTTGAACAATCAGTAAATGAACTGTTGTAAGTTGAGGAGTACCTGTAATAGTTCCCCACATCACACATTCATTTAATGGGCTCCATCCCACTCTGGGTTCCCCAGACCCACTTGCAGATACTATACAGGTAGTCCTCGACTTACAACAGTTCATGAAATGACCGTTCAAAGTCACAATGGCACTGAGTAAAGTGACTTATGACATTTTTTCACACTTATGACCATTGTAGCATCTCCACGGTCACACGATTCACATTTGGATGCCTGACAACTTACATTTATGACAGTCGCAATGTCCTGGGGCCCTTTGGTCTGCATTCAGCAACGTCCACTCCTCTTCCATAAAGCAGACAGCAACCTCTTTGAAGATCCTAGAGCCTGAAAGCAAAAGGACCTCCTTTCTCATCACAGTAATAGATGCACAATCCACAACCAAGGATCCTGCAGTTGGTCAAGCCTTTCCAAAGTTGTGTTTGCAGAGCAAGCTGAAGTGGGGCCCATGTCAGCCCCAGCTTATCAGTCAAACAGGAAACCCAAAATAACTGGAGCTTAATGATTAAGTTAGGGACACGGTAGCTCAGTGGCTAAGACGCTGAGCTTGTTGATCAGAAAGGTCAGCAGTTCGAATCCCTAGCGCCACGTAACAGAGTGAGCTCCCGTTACTTGTCCCAGCTTCTGCCAGCCTAGCAGTTTGAAAGCACATACAAATGCAAGTAGAAAAATAGGGACCACATTTGGTGGGAAGGTAACAGCATGCCGTGGGCCTTTGGTGTTGAGTCATGCCGGCCACATGACCACGGAAACATCTTCCGACAGCCCTGGCTCTTTGGCTTTGAAATGGAGATGAGCACCGCCACCTAGAGTTGGGAACGACTAGCACATACATATGTGCGAGGGGAACTTTTACCTTTTAATGTTTAGGATTATCCCACATATGCTCAACATACTTAACCCTTGTTTCTTCCCACCTCCTGCCTTTGTGATCTCCTGCCCAATGACATATAATAGAGAATATGAAAGTTTGCTGATTTTTAGTGCTGTTTTGGTCCATCCCAGGCAAGAGTTGGTTTTTCTATGGATATCACATGTAATAAATATGATGGTCTTCATTGTGCCACATATTTTCTTTTCTTATTGCCTTGCAAAATATTTCCAAAGGGAGTTTGAGCCCTTAAAAGTAGGAATCCAATATCAGGTAGGTTTTATTTTGTATGGCATAACAGAATACAGAAGAGAAGGACCAGTGAACAGAAGGACCAGGGAAGAGATGATAGCAATGTTCCAATATTTGAGGGGCTGCCACAGAGAGGAAGGGGTCAAGCTATTTTCCAAAGCGACAAGGAATAATGGGTGGAAACTGACTAAGGAGAGATTCAACCTGGAAATAAGGAGGAACTTTCTGACAGTGAGAACAATCAACCAATGGAACAGGAGTTGCCTTCAGAGGCTGTGGGAGTTTCATCACTTGGGACTTTCAAGAAGAGATTGGACTGCCATTTGTCGGAAATGGTGTAGAGTCTCCTGCTTCAGTGAGGGGTTAGATTGGATGACATACAAGGTCCCTTCCAACTCTGTTAATACAATACAAGTGCATAAAACACACCAAAACAACATATAAATGTGTATCAAAATAGAAAACACCAGTAACATGAATTATCTTTAAAAAGCACTGTATGAATGATGAATTAAATTATGGATAAATTATGTACAAGCGGTGACTAGAATGGCTAGGCCAGGTATCTAGCTCACCCTTGAGATGATGTATTTCTTACAGAGATCCAGAGAATCTTCTGAAGGGGCATTGCGTCGCAGTATGATGTATAGTTTCCAGGACATTCTCACATTCCCACAATCATAGTTAGAATTATCGACCAGCCCCCATTCGTATTTCCAGAATTGGCACTTGCCAGGAATAGATCGGGTCCAGTTGAGCATAAGTAATTGTGCTTTTCCTGATGTTCATGACATTCAAGGAGAAGCAGTATGAATGTCAATAGATTGCAACTACTCTTATTGTAATGTAATGTCACCCTGGAAAGGGCCATTAGAGTCCAGATTCCTCTATGCCATATTTATAGTTACCCGACTCTTCCCCGCTATAGTTACCCACCCCCTATGGTCACTACCTTACAGACTCATCTCAGTCAGTTTGCCTCCACTGTATTCTGGCACGTCTGGCAATCTCTCTGGTCACTGGCTTGCCCACTTGCCTGGGTCAGTTCACCTCCATCATGTCTGGTGGCCCCTGTGGTCATTGAGTTGCCCAATTCTCTGGGTCAGCTCACCTGCGCCATTTCCTCTCTCCTTTCAGGATTGCAACCCATTCTCTCCTCAAAAGTCTTCCTGTCCAAAACTGACAGAGCTCCCTTCTCTTCTTTCCCCACCTCTTCCTCTCCCAGCAGAAGCTCCAGAGCTATTCTCACTAAAAATTCTAAATTTCTAATCTTGTCTGAGGTAAATCCCACCACCACCTTTTAGGATTCCAGCAAATCCCCTCACTAAAAGTCTTCCCGCCAAAACCTGACAGAACCCCATACTCCTCATACCCTGCCTCTTCCTCCCTCAGCAAAAACTCCAAGGCTATTCTAATTAAAATTCTAACTCCTCAGTTTTTAACCTTGTCTGAGATAAATCCCCCCCAAACCTTTAGGATTCCAGCCTATCCACTCACCAAAAGTCTTCCTGACAAAACCTGACAGAACCCCCTTCTTTCCTTTTCTTGCCTCTTCCTCTCTCAGTGGAAGCTCCGGAGCTATTCTAACAAAAAATTCTAACACCTCAATTTTTAACCTTGTCTGAAATAAATGCTCTCTCTCCCCCCCCCCAATTCACCTTTTAGAATTCTAGCCAGTGGAACAGCTTGCCTCCAGAAGTTGTGAATGCTCTCTCTTCCCCCCCCCCCAATTCACCTTTTAGAATTCTAGCCATCCCCTCACCAAAAGTCTTCCCGCCAAAAATCCTGAGAGAACGTTCCCTCTCTCCTTTCCCTGCCTCTTCCTCTGTCAGCTGAATCTCCAGGCTCTGGGCCTTCCCCTGCTACAGTAAGATTATAGAAACAGAATTTTGCCAATCTAAATGTGCTTCTCCCTGTTTGTGAGAACTAGGGAGAGAAGTTTGTCTTAATATATTTATTCACATTGTGTTCTTGCTCCGGGTTCAGATCTCTTGTCTGACTGTTTCCCCAACAATCTGGGCCCTTAATTGTTAATTGTTAGGATAGTGGCTATTTCTACACAAGTAGGGAAACAGATCATGCAAAAGGTTAGGATGGTTACTGCTGCACAATACAACAGAGGGGGATGCTTGTGGTTCTACACTACAACACCACAAATTTTAGGAGCAGCATGAGCTCTTCCAGAACGGTTTGAATGTAAGAGTAAGGTTCTACATTTAGGCAACAACAAAAACAAAATGCACAGGTACAGTATAGGTGGTACCTTGCTCAACGTAGTAACTGTGAAAGGGATCTTGGAATCCTAGTGGATAACCATTTAAATATGAGCCAGCAGTGTGCAGCAGCTGCCAAAGAAGCCAACACAGTTCTAGGCTGCATAAACAGAGGGATAGAATCAAAATCACGTGAAGTGTTAATACCACTTTATAATGCCTTGGTAAGGCCACACTTGGGATACTGCATTCAGTTTTGGTCACCACAATGTAGAAAAGATGTGGAGACTCTAGAAAGTGTGCAGAGAAGAGCAACAAAGATGATTAGGGGACTGGAGACTAAAACATGAAGAACCGTTGCAGGAACTGGGTAGGTCTAGTTTAATAGAAAGAAGGACCAGGGGAGACATGATAGCAGTGTTCCAATATCTCAGGAGTTGCCACAAAGAAGAGGGAGTCGAACTATTTTCCAAGGCATCTGAGGGTAGAACAAGAAGCAATGGGTGGAAACTAATCAAGGAGAGAAGCAACTTAGAACTGAGGAGAAATTTCCTGACAGTTAGAACAATTAATCAGTGGAACAGCTTGCCTCCAGAAGTTGTGAATGCCCCAACACTGGAAGTCTTTAAGAAGATGTTGGATAGCCATTTGTCTGAAACGGTATATGGTTTTCTGCCTAGGCAGGGGGTTGGACTAGAAGACCTCCAAGGTCCCTTCCAACTCTGCTATTGTATTGAATGCCATTCACATCGTATCCAAAATATTCCTGACAAGACGTCTGTTTTGCCTTATTTGTACTTGTGTATTCTGGCCAACCTCCAGCACCGGTCCACAAATTCCTGGCAGGTTTTTCACCAAGCCCAGCCACCTGAGCCCCATGTTCAGTAGCCACTTTAGACAAGAAACTCAGTGCCACAACATAAACACTGCTTTATTGCAGAGAGGCAACTGTGCATTCACAGAGGATTTGCCAGTAGCAGAAGGATACCCATCTTACAAGTATGGCCCCTTAATAGAGTAACAGAATAACAGAATTGGAAGGGACCTTGGAGGTGTTCTAGTCCAAACCCCTGCTCAGAAGGAAACTCAATTATATTTCAGATATGTGGTTGTCTAATCTTTCCCCCCAAACCTCCAGTGTTGGAGCATCCCCAATTTCTGGAAAGCTTGGAACAATGAAACAGCTTGTCTTCAGAAGTGAGCACGAAGGATCCCTCTGTAGGAGACATAAGTTGTAGCTATCACAATTTGGTTTAAACATCAGGAAAAATGTCCAGGTGGAAGAACTGACACTAGAAAAGTAACTGGAACAAATTCAGATACGCACAGAGTGTTCTTCGTTCAAATTAAACTGGTTTTTATTGTTACAGCACTGAGGAAGAAAAATGTCACACTTATCTTTCTCATACACAAGGATCTCCAGTTAGCAAAATATGTACATTTGTTTGTGCAGCTTGTTGCCGTTCCATTACTGTTTCAATGGCTCTCTCTGTAATCCACACACTTGTTAAACTCAGTGACGGAGCTTTGTCATGTTAACTCCCTCTTTTTAAAAAAATAGTTGCTTTATTTTTGCTTTCTCCTCCCTAGATAGGATTTTTCCTTGTTCTTTGGTTATACCTGGATGCCTTTTCCAATGTACGGTAGGTCTTTTTCACCATCAACTAGTTTTTGTCCAGCCAATCTGTTTCTTTGGGTAAGTCTTTCTTCAGCATTTTCATACCCCAGTGCTGAGAAAGCTGCACCACAGCACAAAAAGGACAATTACACACTCAGAAAAGGATAAGCAAGAGGATGCTGGCCTCGAAACCAACCACCAGAAAAAACAGTTAAAGAATCTGGGTTTATTTAGCCTGCAACAAAGACAGTTGTAAGTAAATAGTAAGAGGAAATAAATGGTTGTTAGCCAGCTCAGCATAAGTGATGACTTCTTCTCTAGAGGTCTATAATGAAAAAAAAAAGGAACTGTTTATTTTAGCAGCATCTAATATGTCTGTTCAAAGAAGTATTTCTTTCAGGATAAATGTTTCAGATTCAGGTGCCATCTTTCCTTTTTGTGGTCAGGTGATCTTTTGTATTCAGATCAGGCCTTAGGATGATAACGTAGCACTTGGGGAAGAAGATGCAGACCAGCAGGCCAGCGCTGGAGGCTAAGATGGAGAAGACCTGCACGACCACCATGGACTTCCCCTTGGTGCTCTGATAGGCAGGCACAAAGGACACCCAGATGCTGCAGAAGACCAGCATGCTGAAGGTGATCAGCTTGGCTTCGTTGAAGGCCCCAGGCAGATTCCTGGCCAGGAAAGCCACCGTGAAGCAGATGGCGGCCAGGAAGCCCATGTACCCAAGGGCAACATAAAACATGGTGACAGAGCCTTCATTGCATTGCAGGGTGATCTCTCTGGGCTGGGAGTGCATGTCGGAGTCAGGGAAAGGTGGAGAGAGACTGAGCCAGAGGGAACAAATGATTATCTGGACAGCAGAACAAGAAAGGATAATGGTGTTGGCAAAGCTCTTCCCAAGCCATCTGTTCATCCTCTTCCCCGGCTTTGTGGCCAGGAAAGCCAGCACCACCGTGATCGTTTTGGCCAGGATGGAAGAGACAGCCCCTGAGAAGATGATGCTGAAGGCTGTTTGTCGGAGGAGGCAAGTGGCTTTGCTTGGCCGTCCAATGAAGAGAAAAGTGGACAAGAAGGAAAGCAGGAGGGAAGTGAGGATGATGTAAGAAACATCCCGATTATTGGCTTTGACTATCGGGGTCTCCAAATATTTTATAAAGATTCCTAAGATGAACCCAGTGATTAAGGATAAGAACAAAGCAAAGGAAACCACGATGATGCCCAAACTTTCTCTGTAATGCAAGAAGACTGTGATCTTAGGGATACATTGATCTTGATCTTCGTTTGGGTGATGATCATTGGAGCATTTGATGCACTGATCTGCATCTGCAAAACAAATAACACCAAATAATTCTTCATTTTATATTCACTGACTCACCCATTGTTTCATTCATTTGGGTGCCTTTTTGTCAGTAATATGCCAGCTCATATACTGTTGTTCACTCAGTTAAGTTGTCCAACGCTTCATGACCCCATGGACCATAGCTCCCCTGCATCCTCCACTGTCTCCCAGAGTTTGCTCAAATTCATCTTTGTTGCATCGATGACGCTATCTAACCATCTCATCCTCTGTCATCCCTTTCTCATTTTGCCCTCAATCTTTCTCAACATCACTTCGACTTATATTTATTTATTTATTTATTTATTTATTTATTATTAGCACTTATATACCGCCCCCTCTCCCGAAAGGGACTCGGGGCGGTGTACAGTCCGTATTAAAAAACACCAAATAAAATACATGTATGCATAGGAGGAGGATAAAATAGGCCAAAACTGTACAGCTAATAAATAAACAATATAAAAATTTAAAATATCATACAATTTATACACTATCCCTCTAAAAGCCAGTGAAAAGTATATGCCAGGGGGGGTAGACGTTGTAAATTATGCCAAACCAGCCAGTCGGAACAGGTGTGTCTTCAGTTTCTGTCGGAAGGAGCGGAGGTCAGTAGTGGTTCTAATGTCGGGGGGGAGGTCATTCCAGAGGGTTGGGCCCATCACAGAGAAGGCCCTACTCCTCGGTGTCGCCCGTTGGCATTGCCTCGTGGACGGCACCAGGAGAAGGCCCTCCCTGTGAGAGCGGATTGGCCGCAGGGATGTATGCGGGAGGATGCGATCCCGCAGGTAACTAGGCCCTATGCCATGGAGCGCTTTAAAGATGGTAATCAGAACCTTGAACCGCACCCGAAAGACCACAGGTAGCCAGTGCAGCTCGCGCAGGAGAGGTGTTACGTGGGAGTACCTAGTACTCCCCATGACTACCCGCGCGGCTGCGTTCTGGACTAGCTGCAGTCTTCGGGCGCGTCCCAAGGGAAGCCCCATGTAGAGAGCGTTACAGTAGTCCAGGCGACTATACCACTTCACAGTGCTTCACAGGCCTCTGTAAGCGGTTTACAAGGTCAGCCTCTTTCCCCCAACGGGTCTTCATTTTACCCACCTCAGAAGGACGGCAGGCTGAGTCAACCTTGAGCCGAGTGATATTTGAACTGCCAAATTGAAGGCAGCTGGGGATCAGCAGAAGTAGCCTGCAGTACTGCACTGCACCACTACACCACCGTGGCTCATAGAATAATCTTTGACTGGAATTTGGATTTTACTCCCAGCATCTTACTTTTTTTTTTTTTTTAAGGAAACGGCAAATTAAGATGGAGAAAAAGAGATGCCAGATGCCTAAGCTAGCTTTAGGAAAAAACTAAGGAGGCCTCAGGCACAACCCATCCCCTGTTATTTATGCTGTTCTTGCATCAGTCCCCAGGAAGATTAAGACCACTTGACAGGTTCACCAGGGAGGGCACACTTAACGACTCAAGGGGGGGTTAGGAATTGGAACGCTGACATCCCAATGACTCTCTGCCTGCTTGTTAAGCAGGAGTACTAGGCCTATTCAGATTAAGTGATACATGAAATCACCCTGGAAGACATATATGGGGTCCTCCTGACCAAGTTGTTCACACTGAAGAAGCTACTTGGGCAAGCAGTGAAATGTTTCAAACATCCGGTTGCCATGACTCAACTTCCAGACAGGTCTACCTGCGTTGGAAGTAATGCCCCTCTGGGTTCAGTTCCAAGTGGGGGGGGAAAGATACTGGAAACATGGAGGCTGCTTGGAAAGATGGTTTTAATGGTGGACAGGATTACATGGCTTGAGCTCCTGAACAGGATCACATGGCTTGAGCTCCTGAGCAGAAAAAGGCAGAGATGCTGAGAGTCCCTGAGTTTTATCATCTCTGTTGGGCCTCACATCTCTGTTTCCTGCTCCTGTGTAAGGAATGTATCCCATTGGCTGTCAGACTCCCAGGGGGTGGGGCGGTCTTAGCTACCTTGCCTTAGCTAGGCTGTCTTGAGACCCAAGCTTGTTTGCCTTGCTGGCTGACCAAGTGCCATGTGGTGAGATGGGTAGAGGGTTAATCCTACCTTTGTTATGTAGAATAGAGCACCTCAGGCCTTAATGGCCCATAGACAAAGTGGGGGGGCAGAGTTTCTGCCTCTCTGAGTTTCTACTTCTCTTTTGGGGAAAATATTCTGCCTTTTTAATATTTCCTGAAATATTTCATTTTCTAGGAGAGGGGTGGGTTTTAACTTCCTACACCTGGATAGACTGTGAATCTTCATCAAGATTCACAGGGCAGTGACTTCATCTCCATGCTCCATGTCCCCGTGGTATTATACTTGGGCCTTGGGCCACGCTTTCATACAACCACCAGTTAGGAGGGACAGAAATGAGGTGGCAGAGATGGATACTAGGGCTGACAGTAACCCCACCCCTCTAGAATTCCCACCTTTCTGAATGGAGATGGTCCCATCTGCACATGGGATACACTTGTAGCAGCAGACGGGGTCTCCTTCTGGAACTAGCTTGACCCATCCGTAATGGCAGCTTTCAACACACCTGGAAGGAGGCATGGACTAAATAGAGAGAGAGAAAAAGAGATACACTGTATTCATGAACAGGTCTCGGGGTTCTGCATCTAAGGAAAGGAAACTAAACTTGGTCTCACTAAAAATCGGTATTCAACACTTTCTTCAACTAGAATAATTGCCGATAGCTTCTCGGTTAATATCTTTCCATTATCCCCTTTTTTGTTCCTCTTGGTTGGCTTTTAAGCTATAAGTATCTTAGGGCAAGATCCAATCTGGGGTAGCGGTTGAAGCATCTGCCTTTCAACCAGGAGAGCAGGAGATCCAAGATCCCCTCCTTAGCACAAATCCAGTTGGGTGACCTTAGGCCAGTTCCCCTCTCTCTCAGCCCCAGGAAGAAGGCAAATGGCAAGCCACTTTTGAAAGTCCCGCCAAGAAAACTGCAGGGACTTCTCCAGGAGTCAACACTGACTCGTAGGCACAAAAACAGACAAACAAACCAAAAACTAAGGCAAAACTTCTAAAAAGAATCTCAAAGGGTTCTGAATGATCAATGCTAGCAGAACATGAGACCTTATTTGCAATGTACAGTGAATAATTGAAAAAGAAGGAAGGGAATGAAAGGGAGGGAGGGAAGAAAAGAGGGGAGAGGAGGGGCAAAGAGAAGAGGGGAGGAGGAGGAGAGAAGAGGAGAGAGAAGAAAAGAGCTAGAGGTACGAGAAAGGCTAGGAGCATCCATAAGTGCACTAGCATGCCTAACGTCCTACTGTCCCCATTTATTTGTAATATTTCAGGGTTGGGTTGCTGCTGGCATTAATGCCGATTCGCATGCAAATTCTTCTGCGCATGTGCAGAACATTAAAAACGCAGCAAAAAACCTGCTGGCAACAGCATGGGCGACCAGGGAACCGGTTCAGGGGTGTGGCCAGCCTGCTGTCCCTACTAGTTCGGTGACTTAGTCCCAGTTTCCACTACCGGTTCACCCGAACCGGTAGCAGCCCACCTCTGATTTGTACCCATTTCCTGTGTTCTTATTCATGTTTATTCTTATTCCTGTTATCTTGTAGATGAGTGACAAACTAAATAAATAAAGAAGAGAAGAAAAGAAGTCTATAGGTGCTTCCCTGGTTACACCCTGTTTCCCCGAAAATAAGACTTCCCCTGATAATAAGCCCAATTGGACTTTTGAGCGCACATGCTAAAATAAGCCCTCCCCCGAAAATAAGCCCTCCCTGAAAATATTGCAATGCAGCAGTAGCTATGATGCGACCACGCTCTCTGCCTCCTGCACCTCAAAAATAACAAGACCTCCCCGAAAATAAGGCCAAGTGCTTATTTTGAGGGTCAAAAGAAAATAAGACCCTGTCCTATTTTCGGGGAAACACGGTAGTCAGTAATGAACATGGTAACAACAGTACAAACATTAAAGGTGAACAAACTAACGATGACAATACAATAAGCCACCAATAAAGATGTTAAAGTGTTGGATACATTCTTCCTTTTAGATTAAAGAAACCAGCAAGTGAAGATGTACACCACAGTTGGTAAGGTAGCAATGAAGGAATTGGAAAAGATATTCAGATACTGTGTTGTGTCCTACAATCCACTGCCAGAAGGCTGCTGGCAATGATGGGATAGATGTGAAAGTGACGTTCTCACCTGGTTAAGCCATTTTGGCCACACAATGGCTTCCTCCTTAATAATCAACTTGGACTCCAAGGATCTCTGTCCCTCTATGCTCCCAAAGATGACTTGATTGACAGATTTATTGGGAAACTTCACCCAGTAGATAATGTCCAAGTCAGCTATTAGCTCTCCATCCTTACCGAGGTATACACTCTCTATGGAATGGTTGTAAAATTGAGAATCTTGTAGAAAAGGATGTAGCTAGAATGACAAATTTTAGAAAGTATATTCCACTGTTTCGTTGATATTAGTGTAACTCTTGTCCCGCAGTGTCTTGTCTCGCAGTGAGTTAGCCGTGCCAAGTTGTCCTAGACCCCACAAAGGACAGGCAAAATGTGTCACGGTGAATACCAGAAGGTGCCAACAAGCCATTTCTTAAGGAAGCCAGAAGGCTCAGAGCAAGCCAGTAGTAAGTATGAGTGGAAATTATGTGTGTTCTTTTCAGATACCCTGGTTTTTCTTTACAAACAACAAAGCATCATTGGTACTCTCTGAACTTGGTTGTTTAGGATAGAATAGAATAACAGAGTAGGAAGAGACCTTGAAGGTCTTCTAGTCCAACCCCCTGCTTAGGCAGGAAACCTGATACCATTTCAGACAAATGGTTGTCCAATCACCTCTTTAAAACTTCCAGTGTTGGAGCATTCACAACTTCTGGAGGCAAGTTGTTCCGCTGATTAATTGTTCTAACTGTCAGGAAGTTTCTCCTAAGTTCTAGGTTGTTTCTCTTCTTGATTAGTTTCCACCCATTGCTTCTTGTCTTCAGCTGCTTTGGAGAATAGTTTGACTCCATCTTCTTTGTGGCAGCCCCTGAGACATCGGGATGCTGCTATCATGTCTCCCCTGGTCCTTCTCTTCACTAGACTAGCCATGCCAAGTTCCTGCAACCGTTCTTCGTATGTTTTAGCCTCCAGTCTCTTAATCATCTTTGTTGCTCTTCTCTGTACTCTTTCTAAAGTCTCAACATCATTTTACATCATGGCAACCAAAACTGGATTCACTATTCCAAGTGTGGCCTTACCAAGGCATCATAAAGTGGTACTAAAGTGATCTTGATTCTATCCCTCTCTTTATGCAGCCTAGAACTGTGTTGGCTTTTTTGGCAGCTGCTGCACACGGCTGGCTCATATTTCAATGGTTATCCACTAGGACTCCAAGATTCCCTCTTACTACTATTGAGTTGCTACTATTGAGCAGGTTATCACATATACTGTATAGCCGGTCAAGATCCTTCTGTATCTTAAGCCTATCGTCTGGAGTGTTGGTTATTCCTGCCAGCTTGGAGTCACCTTGGTGTCATTTTTCACAGATGTTTCATTACCCAAACTAGGTAACATCATTGGTGCTAGTCTGCCAATGATGTTACCTAGTTTGGATAATGAAACGTCTGCAAGAAAATAACCATTCTCAGAAAGCACCAAGGACCTCTCATTTTACAAATATCCTCCTTTATTGCAAACAACAAAGCATTTCACAGTTGACTTTTTGCAAGGTGATGATTACAGAGACAGGGAAATCAGAGTCGAAAATAAAATACCTGCCAAGGCTGCAGCGTTTGAATTCCCGACTCCTTCCCACTTTCCCTCCTCCTCCGCTTGGATCTGGAGGCATAGGCAGCGTTTAAGGCATGGGCCACAGCCCAGATGGTCTGGTAGAGGCGGTAGCCATTGAGAGAAAGCACCCTTTCGATTTGCTGCTGGGGCAAAGACCTCAGCTTCTCTCTCTCTCTGCATCTTATCCAGCCTTTCACAGACAAGGCATGTTTAGAATGCGAACATCGAAACGCTCGATAAACATACTGCTCCACT
The DNA here is from genome assembly GCF_964273705.1 of Natrix helvetica. NCBI lineage: Eukaryota > Metazoa > Chordata > Lepidosauria > Squamata > Natricidae > Natrix > Natrix helvetica. The sequence continues at coordinate 374,641,679 of NC_138548.1, forward strand.
GAAGCATAGAAGAGAACCATATCATCATATTTTATCGTCTTTTCGGTCCGGAGGTAGAAGGAAAAAAAGCCATAGGTGTACTGGAAAGAGAGAGGAGAATACTTCAACTCGAGGATGATGTTTCTCATTGCTGTAATGATCCAGATTTTCCCTTGCTTTGGTTTTATTTCCTCCTCAAAGACACGTTCTATAAGAAGCATTCTAAAGAAGCCAGAATGTGTCTCCACCAAGAAAATATAGACATTGATTTGTTTCCACTTGAGAAAGATATCAGAAGGGATATCAGCTTCGTACCGATTTATCCCTGGGAGGGTTAGTGAGAAAAGGACACAAATGCCATTCGTTTCCAGGAGTGGCGTCAACGTTTTCAGAAACACCTCTCCTTTGTCTGTGTCTGGAGCAACGAGGCCGATGGAGGTCCACCTGAAATAAAGGAGGAGTTTGACCATCCCTGAATATTGGATTCCCTCTTCAGGCACCATCCGGTAGAAAAATGGGAATAGGTCTTTATTGCTCAGGACTTGAGAAACAAAAGCATAAGATATCTGGAATGAAAAGAAGGGATTGAATGAAAAGAAGGGATTGAATGAAAAGAAGGGATTGAATGAAAAGAAGGGATTGCAGATGAGTCATGTTAACCCTGTAAAACCTGTCTGGGGCCATGTTGTTGTTGTTATTTGCAAAGCCATGTCCAACACATCATGATCCCATGGACAACGTCCCTCCAGGCCTTCCTGTCCTCTACCATCCTCTGGAGTCCATTTAAGCTCATGCCTACCGCTTTGGTGACTCCATCCAGCCACCTCATTCTCTGTCGTCTCCTTCTTCTTTTGCCCTGAATCCTTCCCAATCTTTCTAAGAACATAGGTAAGGTAAAGGTAATGGGTCTCCTCACACATATATGCTACTCATTCTGACTCTAGGGGGCAGTAGTCATCTCCATTTCAAAGCCAAAGAGCCAGCGCAGACCGAGGACGCCTCTGTGATCATGTGGCCAGCATGACTAAACACAAAAGGTGCACAGAACTCTGTTACCTTCCCACCAAAGGTGGTTCCTATTTTTCAACTTGCATTTTTACATGCTTTCGAACTCCTAGGTTGGCAGAAGTAACAGGAGCTCACTCTGTTACGTGGCACTAGGGATTCGAACTGCCGAACTGCCGATCTTTCCGATCGACAAGCTCAGTGTCTTAGCCACTGAGCCACTGCAAATTCGCATATTAGATGCTAAAATAAGCAATTGCCTTTTCTTTCCCTCCTGACCTTTAGAGAAGAAGTCATACAAATGACAAAATAACAGCCAGTCTTCAATTTACAATCTTAAGTTTTCAGGTGGCATTTTGAGGGAGAAATGGATAGTTTTCAGTTTTTCCAGCTTTACCTGTGGGATTTTGTAGATGCCTAAGAGTGTCGAAATCTGGATGGAGATGTCAGAGTCTGTCTCATCAAGAACAACCAGCAGATTCTCCTCTCCTCCACACTTATAATTTGGAATGTTGGCTTGTCCAAAAGACAGAAGGTCTAGCAAGGCTTCAGAAGTGATTTCTTCACTACAATAAACTTCATGGACATTGTAGCCCAAAGTGATATTCAATAAGATACTTGGACTCTGGTTGATCTCTTGGATGGTGAACAAGAAGGAAAGGACATGCCATATCTTTCGTGCTTCCCTGCAAAAAAGAAATAGGATCACACTATCATCCTCCATTTACCATATGTTTCAGAGTATAAGACTCTCCGAAGTATAAGACACACCTGGCTTTTGGGGAGAAAAACAAGGGAAAACAAATCTGCCTCTGCCTCCCAGCAATTTTCTTCCTTGCAGCAAACAGCAAACAGTACAGACGATATACATTGCTTATGGTGTTACATTTCAGATGTTAAAATTGATGTGGCTTTCTGGAAGTATACGCTATTCTCTGCTATTTAAAAGAAGATACAATAGCACTGGGCCTCTTCAGATCAAGCATTTATTTTAAAAAGCTTCTTCATTTCGTTAACTTGTCTAGAACAATAATAAAGCAGTCTTTAAAAATAAGACTTTGAACATTCTATAGACATTTATAGTTATTGACTTACCTCCTTGCAGCAAACAACAAACAGACTGTTTCAGTTTGATTAGAAAGGAAAAAAATCTGCCTCTATCTCCCAGCAATTTGCCTCATTGCAGCAAACAGCCTGTTTCACTTTTAGTTAAGCATGGGGCTCCTGATGATCAGCTGTTTCAGACTGCAGGGATTGCCATAGCCTATTGCCGCCCCACAAGCCCCATTTTCCGTTTTTTTGCAAGGAGGTAAATTGCTGGGAGGCACAGGCCAAAGGGGTGGGGTGGGGTGGCTGTTGGGTGGGTGGGGCTCATCTCAGCTACATTCAGTGCATAAGACACACCCACATTTTCACCCTCTTTTAGGGGGGAAAAAGTGCATCTTATACTCTGAAAAATATGGTAGCTTCTGTGTCATAATATACTCTCTGCTTCTAGGAGTTTCCAGTGACATCTATGGCAGACTAGACATTTTTGAAGAAAGTGGGACATCATTACAATGGCGATGGGAACTCTGAGTGCTAGTACTAGCCCCTGAAATCTCTCCAAATAAAGGCGAGATCAGAAGATAACCCACTTGTTCTCCGAAGAGCTGCTCCCCATAAATAAATGACAGACTGAATGAATGAATGTTGAGTGGCTGGGAGGCATAAGATATGCTCACACAGATATGTTGTAGCTTATATGGACGTTAACTCCTGCTGAATTTCATTTCTAATGACAATAATTTTACAAGAACGTATTAATGAAGACCAGTGTGTCCTGTTACCAAAAAGACAGTTAAAGGACAACGTCTGGTTTGGTTCTGCAACCCAACAAGACAGACACAGACTTCAGAGGATAATTAGAAGTGCAGAAAAAACAATTACTACCAACCTGCCTTCCATTGAGGACCTGTATACTGCACGAGTCAAAAAAGGGCTGTGAAAATATTTACAGACCCCTCACATCTTGGACGTAAATTGTTTCAACTCCTATCCTCAAAATGACTCTATAGAGTGCTGCACACCAGAACAACTAGACACAAGAACAGTTTTCCCCCAAAACACCATCACTCTGCTAAACAAATAATTCCCTCAACACTAAATCTCTATTACTATTAATCTTCTCATTGTACCTATCACCCATCTCTTCCCACTGATGACTGTATGACTGTAACTTTTGCTTGCATCCTTACAATTTATATTGATTGTTTCCTAATATGATTTGATTGCGTATTTGTACCCAATGATATCATTAAGTGTTGTACCTTATGATTCTTGACCAATATATACTTTTATGTACACTGACAGCATATGCACCAAAGACAAATTCCTTGTGTGTCCAATCACACTTGGCCAATAAAGAATTCTATTCTATTCTATTCTATTCTATTCTATTCTATTCTATTCTATTCTATTCTATTCTATTCTATTCTATTCTATTCTATTCTATTCTATTATTCTATTCTATGTTAACAATTGTGATAGACATTTTAGAATATTTTAAACAACATACTGAAAAATAAACCACATAGATTCTTTTAGACACATAGAAGCCTTTTGACGGGAATTTCTTATTTAAAGTTTGGGAAGATATGAATTTTGGTGAAAATTTTACAAAATGGGCAAAGAAAGTCCATTTACAGAAAGCACAACTTAGTAGGGATCTAACAATACCAAAGGAACAAGACATGGCTGCCCTCTGTCCCTTTTTCTGCTTTTTATAGTTCATGTAGTACTGAATAGAGACGTAGGACCAGAATTTTGGGAGTAAAAAAATTAAAACTAGACTTACTTTACAATCTAAGATCTTTTGCAGATGATTTGGGGTTGATTTTGGATGATCCATTAAAGGAAATCAGGATGCTAAAATAATTTGGTCTATTAGCAGTGTTTCACAACCAAACAGAAACATAAGATAAAGCAGAACGGATGAATAAAACAGGTTTTAAGATTGAGAAGAAGATAAAATACTTTGATATTAATATGACAAATATGAATCATATGTTATTTCAAAGTAACTATATAAAGATGTGGAACGAAGTTTATATATGTGGGATGGGATGGGAGAAGATACATTTATCATTGCTGGAGGAAAATATTTTTATTTCAGACAGTATTTGTTTGTCAAAACAACTTTTGACAACTGAAGTATCATTCAAACATGGCAGAAAGATACAACTACATTTGTGTGGTAGGGAGAAAAAACATGAGTTAAATATAAGATGTTACAGGATGTGAAAGAAAGGGGAGAACTGGGGTTACTTGGTCTGAAATTATACTTTGCAGCTTGTTTAATTTGAATGAAAGGGTGGATGTTCATGAGAAATAAAAGGACATGACTTAAGATTTGGGTAGCATAAATATTTATGCACAACAAAGATAAGATTAATGCATATTTTAAAAGCCACTTTGTTAGACATGCCATACTAGGAATATAGAATTGATAGAAACCTAGGCTGTGACTGAACATACATTTAGGGCTCTCTGCACAAGGCGTATTGTATAGAAGAGAAATGGTAAGTAAAGACAAATGGCTAACTTATGGTAGTATACTAGAATTTTGTCAAGGGATAAATTTTAAAAATTAATATACAGTTGTAGGAAGAAAAATCCAATCCAGTTCCAAGTTTCGAGAAAGACATTGGAAATAAAATGGAGGTTGACATGTTGAAAATGAGGTCTCTGTTTATTTCGTTTCCAGAAGCTTCAGTGACAGCAGCCTGATTCTAGGGTTGCTGACAAAATGACTGAGTGAGTGGATGGATTTTTATAGGGTTCTGGGGTTTTGTGATTGAGATGCTCCAGGGGGTTGTGCAATATAGCGAGCCTTGTGCCTTTTACTATTTCAATGGTGGCGGGTTAATCCCTTTATGTCCTAAAGGTCATGTCCTGTCCTTAGAATTTGGGTGGGAGAATGTCAATTCTTAATCCCGTCATCTTCAGCCTGGGGCAGCTATGGCTGAAGGTGTTTTGTTTATGAATGGGATGGCCTAGTCTTTCTAAACGGATACAAAATCTGCACTCCTAAAGTTCAGCCTCTTCCATCTTCTTAGTTTGAAGCTGTTTTCCTATGGCAGGAAGATGAGGGTTGCTTTCTGCCTTTCTTAAGATTTTTTTCTCCATTTCTCCTTTGGGGAAATATTCTATCCTGCCTCCTTTTAATATTAAGAATAAAGAATATTTTAATCTGGGGACGGGATCTTCTTACACATTTGAATCCAATCCCTTCGACTTTCAGCCCATTCATTAAATCTTTGCTTCCTGAATGTCTAAGCACACCTTAGATATTTTGATTAAAGCTAAAAAAAGAAGAAGTGAGTTTGTATTGCAAACTACTCTCATAACCATAAAGAACCATGTTTCCCTTTGTAGGGTCAGATTGGGGGGATAATATGGATGAAGTTGTCATGGAGATTATTTAGCAATCTTAGAAGCAGGGACATTATCTTCTGATAGTTACAAAGGAAGCTGTGATGCAAACTGAGGAGTTGGAGAAATTGGACTGCCTGCCCCCAAGATTTGTCACTTCCAGGAAATAAGAACCTTGAGAAACTTAACAAACATAACTCAAATACAGGTTACAAGAGAGTTGGGGAGCTTTAATCATGCCTTCAGAATTGGTTACGTGCTATATTAAGGACATGGCTTGGTGGGAGTGGCAGGGGAAGGATACCGCAAAATCTCCATTCCTATCCCATTCCAGAGGAAGGATATTGCAAAATCTGCATTCCCACCTCACTCTGGGAACAGCCAGAGGTGGTATTTGCCAGTTCACCGAACTACTCAAAATTTCTGCTAACTGTTCTCCAGAACCTGTTGAATTTCACCCCTGATTCAGAGGGAATTCAGAGTTCAGGAAGAACACTAATGCTGCTGTAGTGCATTGAAAAACTCTAAGTAAATAGATCACCAAAGCCTTTCCCAGTGACTTAAGAAGCACCCATGAGTGCAGGGATTCCAAGTTGGATGCTGGTGAAATCAGGAGTGAATGAGCTAGAGGCAATTCCACCCCCTCCTTTGGACTCACTGGATGTATTCTTTGGTAGAGGGAGACACATTGAAATGGTGAAATGGGCGCATAACCATATGTTCAGAAGCAATCCCACCAAGGCTATAGTCTGCTGACTTGAAATCATGCACTCGCTGTGTTATACTCCCTTCCAAAGTCAAGGAGCATTTGGTCTTCCACATCCCACAGGTTGTCGGTAGAAGCGGCAGCAACAGAAGAAACACCAGCAACATTTCTGGTGAGGATTAGAAGAATTTTCTGTGCTTCACAACTCTTTAGGATCAATAGGAGAAACTTTCTAAGTCCTCTTGAGCCTTTGATTCCTTTTCAGAAAAGATAGGAGTGGAGAAACCTTACGCCTTCTTCCTCTAAGTTGGACCTTGGTCAAACTCCAGCCTCAGTAGACAACAGGCATTCAGGAGTCAGTCTATGCAGACTTGGATGGAAAACATCGCCTGATCTTTTTGATGCTCAAAGACGATCTTGGCAAAGGTCCCTGGGGTGATTTTTATGAAGAGAAAATGATGGTGATTTTCATAATCATAAAGCAAAAAACACCAGACCTGGCGACAGGCTCGATTCTCTCTGTGACTGCAGTGCAGGGCCAGAAAAACATGTTGACCAGGGTCCCACTGCAGTATCTTCCCCTGGGATGATTCACTGTCCAAACTTAGATAAAACTTTTTAATGTAGAAAAGTCAAGATATATTTTAGAAGTGTCTTTCTCACTTTGACAATGGTAAAGATTGATGGTAGATAGATAGATACATTACAATACAATACAATACAATAGCAGAGTTGGAAGGGACCTTGGAGGTCTTCTAGTTCAACCCCCTGCCTAGGGAGGAAACCCTATACCAGTGGTGGGCAACCTTTTTTTTCAACTGAGCCAAATCTCGCCAAAACCACGATTGAAATTTATTTTGAAAGAAAGAAAGAAACATTTGCAAGTATTAATTTACAGCTGAATACCTAAGGAAAATGAAAGTTAATTGAATGGTGACAGCTAGAGGCGGCTGTAAGAATTATTAATTATGGCAACGGAAAAAAAAGCTTCACCAGGTGCCACAATAAATTATCAGGATTTCAAGGACTTTATAAGGGAAGAAAATGCTTTCTTACGCAAAGAAATTAAGGAGGTTAAAGAAATGGTTCAGGATACCATTAAAAAACATGATCAACTTGATAAAAAATTACACACTTTAGCCACAGGTCTGTCAGAAGTTGTTCTTAAGGTGGACAGCAAAGTTAATCATCTGGCTTTGGATTTGGAAACTAAAACGAAGGAAACAGATTTGAAATTTGTTGAAATGGAGGGGAATATGCAGAGGATGGATAAGGAGATTATCATGATGCAATTCAGATCTATGGAGTACGCTGTTAGACTGAGGGGTATCAGAGAAAACCCTAGAGAGGACTTAAGAAAAGTTTGTGCTGATGCTCTGGCCACGTTACTGAAGATCCAGGATTCTTCTGAGATTTTTGCAAGGATTGACA